>NC_042624.1:117431407-117803074 GCF_901001135.1 Rhinatrema bivittatum
CCACTCTCCTGTGCGTGCGATACAGTAAGTTAATTTATTTAAATTAACCCCGGCGGTAAAAAGAGGCTCAAGGGACACTAGCACGTCCCTAGCGCCTCTTTTCGGACAGGAGCGGCGGCTGTCAGCGGGTTTGACAGCCGACGCTCAATTTTGCCGGCGTCGGTTCTCGAGCCTGCTGACAGCCACGGGTTCGGAAACCGGATGCCGGCAAAATTGAGCGTCTGGTTTTCAACCCGCGAGCCGCGGGCCTATTTCAATTTTTTTTTTTTTTTACTTTTTAACTTTCGGGACCTCCGACTTAATATTGCCATGATATTAAGTCGGAGGTGCACAGAAAAGCAGTTTTTACTGCTTTTCTGTGCACTTTCCCGGTGCCGGCAGAAATTAACGCCTACCTTTGGGTAGGCGCTAATTTCTGAAAGTAAAATGTGGGGCTTGGCTGCACATTTTGCTTTCTGAATCACGCAGGAATACCTAATAGGGCCATCAACATGCATTTGCATGTTGCGGGCGCTATTCGGTTCGGGGGAGTTGGACGCAGGTTTTGGACGCGCTATTACCCCTTACTGAATAAGTGGTAAAGCTAGCGCGTCCAAAACGCACGTCCAATTGCGGGTTAACAGTGCGCTCCACCGGAGTGCACTGTACTGTATCGGCCTGATACACAGCAGTGTACAGCAGATGGATTCGCGTCTTATTTATTTACAACTATTTACATCCCGCATTGTTGTTGACTTCTAAGCGGGTACCAAATAAAGGATCATACAATTAACATAGAAATACAAAGATCAATATAAATCTCTTCCCTCCTACTGCATTTGAAAAAAATCTCTCCTTCTGATCCTCCACAAACTCCCCAGCATACAAAAGTTGATACTTATGAACAGAATTATTTTCATGAAGATATAAGCATAAGAGTTGGTTCACCCAAATTTGGACCTTTGGTGTCAACTCCTACCTACACCAATAAACAGCATGGATCACTTTTAAGTATATTTAACATTTTCCCATCAAGCAAAATGTATTCATATCATTTTACATAACAGTAATAGTTTGAAGATATTAATACACCCTAGCTCCGAGTATGTGACTAATGGGCTGCTCATAGTTTATTATCTAGTCATGTCATAAACCTCTACATCCAAGAGGTTGTGGAGAAGCACAGCAACTCACTCACTGTAAAGTCCAACAAAAACTGTGTAGCTAATAACTCACGAGCTGTCCTTCAAGAGTTAGAGTCGCAAGCAGAATTTAGCTGAGTAACATAGTAAATGGATGAATCCTCTTCACCATCGTCTCATCCATGCATTGAGACTCCAGAGCTCTGCCTGCTTCTGGGGACCTGCGCATGGTACCTCCAGGGTAGCAGAGAATGCTACCCTGGAGGTTCTGGATTTCAACTTTCTACCTAAGAGTCTAGATTTGGCTTCCAGAACCTCTCTCCTCCATCTTCCTATGTTGTTGGAGCCCATATATATCATGACAGCTGGCTTCTTCCCAGCACTGTCTAAAACCCTATCTAGGTGACAAATGAGGTCCTGCACCTTTGCATCAGGCAGGAAAGTTACCAGAAGGTCCTCACATCCATCACCACCCAGCTACTGGCATCCCTAATAATTGAATCACCAACTATGACGGCCATCCTAACCCTTCCCCTCCTGAGTAGTAGACCTTGGAGACTGGTCATCGGTGCGAAAGGACAATGCATCACCTGGAGAGTAGGTCCTTGCTACAGGATCACTTCCTGCACACCAGTGTGATGCTCTCCAGGTGACTTGCTCCTCCAAAGTAGCACAGGGGCTACCAGACTGGAGTTGGGACTTGGATGCTATGCCCCTGAAGATTTCCTCTATATACCTCTCTGTCTGCCTCAGCTCCTCCAGGTCTGCCACTCTAACCTCCAGAGACTGAACTCGTTCTGAGAGCCAGGAGCAATATGTACCAGGCGCACACATGCAACCTCTCACCAACTAGTAATCAGACACGTGGCACTTGGTGCAAAAGATAGGAAGGCCCCCATCTCGCTACTGGAGTGCTCTCTGCATCTTAATATTGTTGAGTTCTTAGTTAATTTAGCTAACTATGGGAACAGGGTTGTGCAAATCAGAGACCTTTACATTTATGTAGTGTATTTAATGTTAATTTTGCGATGACCTGCAAGAGAAAAATTAATCTAATTAATAAGGGCTAGGCCACTCTCTTGTTTTAGATAAATCTCTGATTGATTTTTGATGTGAAAATGTGTCTTGTCTTCTTGTATCACATAGGAGTCTATAAATCAAAGAATGAGCTTATGGTTGGCTGGGAGTGGGGTGAGAAGGAGGGAAAGAAAGACATTTAAAGAAATTGCCTGCCTTTCCTGGCCTTTTTTTTTTTTTTTTTAAATCAAGGCACACACACGAACTAAAAGAAATAATCCACCTTTCATAGTCTTTTTTATTTTTGGTTTTTTATCAAGGCACATTTTCCATCCTCACAGTGTTTAGGGAGGAGCGAAAAATTGGGATATGAAATAGAGTGATTGGTAATTCCTCTGTTTCCCCAGTAGGTGTTCTCCGGTTCCCCCTGGGTTCTAGTTTCCAGGGGAATTATTTTAAGGGCTGGACTTTTCCTGAGAAAGAAAGGAGGTGGTCATGCAGAATTCTTCAGAAAGAAGTGAAACTGTGTAGCATAGAGCAGAAAAGAAAGGGAAGCCTTGCAGCAATGAGGAACTAGAATAACAGATTAAATAAAGACAGCAATGCACTCCCTGTTCAAATCTCTTTATACAAGGCAAGCAATCAAATTAATATAAACACAAAACCAAAACTAGTCAACAACAGAAGAAGAAGTTAAGTACAGCAATGCATTAACAGAACCTTGAAAGCTATTGGGGTTTGGCCGTCTGTGCCTGCAGTCATCCCACCTCCGACTCAAATCATAGAAACATAGAAATAACGGCAGAAGACGACCAAACTGTCCATCCAGTCTGCCCAGCAAGTTTCGCACTTTTTCTTTCTCATACTTATCTGTTACTCTTGGTTCTTAGTAACCTTTTCATTCTATTTCCCTTCCACCCCCACCATTAATGAGAGAGCAGTGTTGGAACTGCATCTAAGTGAAATATCTAGCTTAATTAGTTAAGGGTAGTAACCGCCACAATAAGCAAGCTACATCCATGCTTATTTGTTTACCCAGACTAAGTAATCCAGTCCTTGTTGGTTGTTGTCTGTATATGGATCCACTTTTCTTCATTCCTCCTGCTGTTGAAGCAGAGAGTTATGCTGGATATGCATGAAGTATCAGTCTTTCTTCCCAGACGTTGAAGCAGAGAACTATGCTGGATATGCATTGAAAGTGAGGTATCCTGTAAGCTTTCAGAATCTAAGCTGGGCTGGGCCTGGTCACTACTTGGCCAGGAGACCTGCAGGCAGGACTGGGACTGCAGGGTGATGTGTAACACGTGTTGGCTCATTAGGGGCTGTTGGCATGGTGTAAGAGAGGGCCGTGCCACTGAGAGGCCATTGTTTGGACGAAACACTTAATCAGGATTTAGTCTACGCTGTAGACATTAATCATACCCTGGCACTTTGTGCAAGAGTAAAGATCAAGACAAAGCAGTTAAGAATTTGAATGTCTGGCAAAGATTTCCTATAGGATGCATCAAAATAAACTGAAGTTAAACCCCCCCAAAAACAGAAGTACTGTGAGCAGGTAAAAAAGAGATCTCAATCTGGTAACCCTAGACAGGCCAGAACTCCCCTTCTGGAGTCCGCAGCCTGGGATTCATACTCGACTCTAAATTCGCCATTGAAGCTCGGGTCCTGGTGGTAAGTAAGGCCACATTCCTTCGACTATGCCAATTTCGTCAGCTCCACCCTTTCTTTCACCATTCTGCCTTCACTACAGTTATTCAGGCCTGTGCGATTTCCCGCCTCGGCTTAGGCAACTCACCAAACACTGGGCTGCCTAAAAAAAGACTTGCCTGCCTCTTGCAACTCATCCAAAATGCAGCAGTGTGACTGCAACTAGGCACAAATAAGTTTCACAGCATTAACCTATTCAAAAACCCTTCACTAGCTCCCGACAAAACCTCAAGCCAAACTCAATATCCCTCAAAGGCTATGCCACTCTCTAAATGAGCAATCTCCTGCACCTGTATGTCCCCCGCTCAGCACCACAAGCATGACTAGCCGTACCAGCACCAAAGAAAGGACCTTCTCAGGACCAGGCCCAATTATATGGAACTCAACGCCGCTTCATATAAGATCAGAACCAAACCTGATAGTCTTCAGAAAACTGCCAAAATCATGGCTTCTTAAATCTACCCTCCTAACCTAGGTGCAATTCACTGCCTACCTCTGGCAGTTGGAATCTTGTGTCGTCGGAATCTTATGTCATTTTAAAAACCTTTATTTAAAAAAAGGCACCGGTGGGGCCTAAGCCCGAAGCCAGGACCTCGCCTAGGGAGTAGGCCAAGACCCAAAGCAAGGGTCCTGGCCTATGCCCGAGTGTGACTCTGGTGCCTCGCCTAGGCATAGGCCGTGACCTGTCGAAGGGGCCGAAGCCTATGTCTTTCAATTTCAGTATTACCTCTTCGGGCGTCACTTCTTTCTCTGATATATCTGAAAAAGGTTTTGTCACCTCGTTGAAGGTGGCTGAAAATATAAAGGCACAAAGAACAGCATTCAATAAGTATAAAGGATCCCAAAAAGAGGAACACAGGGAAAAATACCTGGTTAAACCGAGGGAGAATAAGAAAGAAATCAGGAAAGCAAAAAGTCAAGCAGAGGAAAGGATTGCCAGAAAGGTAAAGTGAGGTGAAAAAAACCTTTTCAGATATATCAGAGAGAGAAGGGAGGCGAGAAGATGTAAGGTGACGAGGAGTAATGTGTAGACAGGGCGAAGAAATGGCAGAAATATTAAACAAATGTCTGAATGCATATCAGCGATTTAACTGTTATTGGCAATAAAAGGGGCATCAACTACCAGAAAGAAGATAAGTAAAACAAGTTTTTAAATGGTTTTATTTGCATATTAAAACAAAACAAAAAAGGTGTTAGTTATCTGCTGGTTTAAACTGCGCAAATCATAAAATCTTGAAGAAAAGGTGGATGAGGTGGGACTGGTTGATGATTAAAATTTACTTTACAGCCATTACTGCAAACGAATGATACCAGATCCTGAAAGAAGTGTCTGTCAATATCCACAGCAGATTATAATAGGGAAATGATCAATATTTTGAACAAGTTCTTTTGAGTTGATAGCTGGGATTCAATGCCAAGAAGTGCAGAGTCCTGCATCTGGGATGCGGTAATCCAAAAGAGCTGCATGTGATGAGGGGTGAAAGACTGATCTGCATGGACCAAAAGAGGGTCCTGAAGGTGGCAAAGCAGTGTGACAAAGCAATAGCTAAAGACATAAGGAGGCTGGGCTACATAGAGAGAGGAATAACCAGTGAGAAAAAAGGAGGTGATAATCCCCTTGTACAGGTCCTTCATGAGGCCTCACCTGGGATATTGTGTTCAGTTCTGGAGACCTCATCTCAAAAGGGACAGAGACAGGATGGAGGTGGTCCAGAGAAAGATTACTAAACTGGTGTGGGATCTGCATGAGAAGACCTATGAGGAGAAGCTGAAGGATCTGAATATGTACACCCTGGAGTAGAGGAGGCACAGGGGAGATTTGATACAGACCTTCAGATACCTGAAAGGTTTTAATGATGAATGAACTTCAAACCTTTTCCAATGGAAAGCAAACTGTAGAACTAGGGGTCATGAAATGAAATTCCAGGGGGCGACTCAGAACCAACATCAAGAAATATTTCTACATGGAGAGGGTGGTGGAGGCCTGGAATCCCCTTATGGAGGGGTTTGTGAAAATAAGAAAAGTGAAAGAATTCAAAAAGGCATGGGATTGGCACTGTGGATCCCTAAGGGCTTGAGGAAGGAAATGAAGAAGAGGAGCAGGGGGTAACCTGCACGGAGCGGCAGTTACTACCCTTAACAGAAACATGGGGGTAACCTGCACGGAGTGGAAGTTACTGCCCTTAACAGAGACATGGGGGTAACCTGCACGGAGCGGCAGTTACTGCCCTTAACAGAAACATGGGGGTAACCTGCACGGAGTGGAAGTTACTGCCCTTAACAGAGACATGGGGGTAACCTGCACGGAGCGGCAGTTACTGCCCTTAACAGAAACATGGGGGTAACCTGCACGGAGCGGAAGTTACTACCCTTAACAGAAACATGGGGGTAACCTGCACGGAGCAGCAGTTACTGCCCTTAACAGAAACATGGGGGTAACCTGCATGGAGCGGAAGTTACTGCCCTTAACAGAAACATGGGGGTAACCTGCACAGAGCAGCAGTTACTACCCTTAACAGAAACATGGGGGTAACCTGCACGGAGCGGCAGTTACTACCCTTAACAGAAACATGGGGGTAACCTGCACGGAGTGGCAGTTACTACCCTTAACAGAAACATGGGGGTAACCTGCATGGAGCGGAAGTTACTGCCCTTAACAGAAACATGGGGGTAACCTGCACAGAGCGGCAGTTACTACCCTTAACAGAAACATGGGGGTAACCTGCACGGAGCGGCAGTTACTACCCTTAACAGAAACATGGGGGTAACCTGCACGGAGTGGCAGTTACTACCCTTAACAGAAACATGGGGGTAACCTGCACGGAGCGGAAGTTACTGCCCTTAACAGAAACATGGGGGTAACCTGCACGGAGCGGAAGTTACTACCCTTAACAGAAACATGGGGGTAACCTGCACGGAGCAGCAGTTGCTGCCCTTAACAGAAACATGGGGGTAACCTGCACGGAGCGGCAGTTACTGCCCTTAACAGAAACATGGGGGTAACCTGCACGGAGCGGCAGTTACTGCCCTTAACAGAACGATGGGGGTAACCTGCACGGAGCGGCAGTTACTGCCCTTAACAGAACGATGGGGGTAACCTGCACGGAGCGGCAGTTACTGCCCTTAACAGAACGATGGGGGTAACCTGCACGGAGTGGCGGTTACTGCCCTTAACAGAACGATGGGGTAACCTGCACGGAGTGGCGGTTACTGCCCTTAACAGAACGATGGGGGTAACCTGCACGGAGTGGCGGTTACTGACCTTAACAGAACGATGGGGTAACCTGCACGGACTGGCGGTTACTGCCCTTAACAGAACGATGGGGGTAACCTGCACGGAGTGGCGGTTACTGCCCTTAACAGAACGATGGGGTAACCTGCACGGAGTGGCGGTTACTGCCCTTAACAGAACGATGGGGGTAACCTGCAGGGAGTGGCGGTTACTGCCCTTAACAGAACGATGGGGGTAACCTGCACGGAGTGGCGGTTACTGCCCTTAACAGAACGATGGGGTAACCTGCACGGAGTGGCGGTTACTGCCCTTAACAGAACGATGGGGGTAACCTGCACGGAGTGGCGGTTACTGCCCTTAACAGAACGATGGGGGTAACCTGCACGGAGTGGCGGTTACTGCCCTTAACAGAACGATGGGGTAACCTGCACGGAGTGGCGGTTACTGCCCTTAACAGAACGATGGGGGTAACCTGCAAGGAGTGGCAGTTACTACCCTTAACAGAACGATGGGGGTAACCTGCAAGGAGTGGCAGTTACTACCCTTAACAGAACGATGGGGGTAACCTGCAAGGAGTGGCAGTTACTACCCTTAACAGAACGATGGGGGTAACCTGCAAGGAGTGGCAGTTACTATCATAAGCAAAGTGTTTGAGCAGACTGGATGGACCATTTGGTCTTTCTCTGCTGTCATTACTTTGTTAGTTTGTGCTCAGAGCCACACATCTGTGTATAGCACAGCCATCAATGCAAGCACTGACCAATTAAAAAGAAATTATAAAAATGAGACTCAGAGGGGTTAGAGTCAGCAGTGTAAATAAAGTGTGCTGGACGCATTGAATGACCTCCCAGAAGTAACAGAATTCCAGGGAGCTTGCCAGAAGCAGAAAGGACCCCTAGCTGGGAATGTGAAGCCAGAGATGAGCCGAGGTCTGTGGCACTGCACCAGTGATGAAAAGGGGCAGACTGGACGGGCGTTAGGGTCCTTTTCACCATCATATGCTGTATTTCTGTGATGGCGTTTTCTTGCAGTGCACTCGTATTTCACATTGGTCGCGCTATCTTAAAATATTTCTTCAGAAAAAAGGTAGGGCAGATTTTTTTTCTCTGAAAAATTAATAAAACATAACAGAAAGCAGAGTAAAGATGTGCAGGAATGCGGTCTCATATCCGTCTCACTTTGTGGCAGTGCTTCTATGAATTCTCTTGGTTTTGTGTTGATAATTAGACCATGGGATGGGAGCCGATGTATCATCACAAGCGAAGTCGTCATTAAAATAGCCTCTACCACTCTGTGAATGTTCACTGGACAAGAAGCCTCCTTTACCGTGACAAAGTGTATGAGAAATAAGTATGAGATCAGGTTACTGGCCACGCCCTGCAATTTGTACAGTTCTGTGTACACTGAAGGGGGTGCTACGATCGGTGATAGCGATTATTAGCACAACGCTTGCCTTATTACAACTCGCTAGAACGTCTGCGCGAGTCCCCAGAACCAGCGAGGAAACGGACACTGCCGAGACTCTGCGGAGCCCGCTGTTCAGGTCACCTTGCACCGACCTGCGAGACCGGATCCGAGAAAACCGTGACATCGCAATCAGATTTAAAAAAAAACACAACATTTTTAAAAACCCGACAACTTTTTTATGGCGTGGAACTCAAGCACCTGTCAGGAATAAAAAAAAAAAAAAAAGGATCCGAAAGGCATCACAGGAGGCGAAAAAAAAAGACAGGGCTGGCCCTTTAAGCAAGTACCTGAATTTGGGTGGGAAAAAAAAAAAAAAACCAACCCCAAACCCCTCTTTACGGTGAAGGCTGCACTAATAACATGTCGAAAGGATGGCTCCTGGCAAATTGCTTTGTTATTCTTGTCAAAAAAAGGTCCCCAGGAAGCAGTCAATTTTAAACCATATATCAAAATGATTAATTGTTCTTAAATGAGCAGATGTTGACGTACCCTTGAACAGAACCAGAGGAAGCCGAGGCTATTCTGGACTGGAAGCGTAATGTATTCATAAAGTTACAGAGTCTCCTTAGGCCTATTAATTCGCTCGCCGCGCTGAGGCTCGCCAACCTGCTAAGAAGTGCAGGATCTTTTTTTTCTTTTCTCTTTTTCTGTAAAAAAAGAAAAAAAGGATTTACGGGGGAAAACCGATCTTCCTCTTAGCCCAAGCAAAGTATTTGTAGATCTGTTGGGGTTTTACCTGCCACGGCATTTAAATTTTCGTCTTAAAAGAAAAGCAGCCAATCCTGGCTTCCGCGCTGCAGGCAGAGGAAGCGGGGTGAGGGCAGAGAAGTCTGCCTGAAAGTGGGTTTGGAAAACTATCGAAGCCCAAGGGAGAGTCCTGTGTGGGAAGAAGAAGAAAAGGTGAGAAAAGAGACATAAAAAAAAACAAAAAGCAACAACCCACAAAGAGAAGAAAGATTTGAAAGTGGTTCATTAATATTACCTCACTCGTTACAAACATTTTGCAGGGCATTCATCTTTGTCTGGGTTTCGTGTTTGGTTTTTAACAAAGCACCCCAATTCCCAAGATACTAAAATTTCATTCCATCAAAAAAAAAAAAAAAAGCAAGGAAAAACATAGCGCCTCGGACGAGATTTTTTTCATTAACGGAAGTCTCGGGGAAAAGAACTGTGTCTGTCTGTCTGTCCGTCCTCTGCAGCGTCAAAAAGTGTTTTTCAGCACATGCCGGGAAGAGCAAAAAAGCCCTCTGTGCAGGTTTCTAAACAAGATTAAGGGAACAATGTCAAGGGTCTTCCAGGACTGGCGGTTATCAGCGGCGAGTGGGGCTTTTCTCTCGCACGGTTTAAATCTTCCTTGATGGACTGGGCGTCCGCGCTCCTTTAATGCCTTCGGAAAAGCCGCTTTTAGGGGAAAGCGTTCCCACAATGAGCCGTGCCCTGGGTTTATGCGTCTCATTCCAGTTATGATCGCCAGCAGTGCCCAAGGTAATCCCCTCTCGGTCTCACGCCAATGCTGATGGGATTGGGGAGGGAGGGAGGGGGGTGACGGGCCGGACAATCTCTTGAGCTGCTTAAAACCCCCAAAAGATGCCCCTATAGAGAGCAAAGAAAAACCCAAGACAAAGGGACCCTGGTTAAGTTGCCACAGCGTGGTCATTGTAACACCTTGTTATTATTTAAATGCAATGTGCTTATTAAACGCTCCTTAAACAACTGGACACCCCTGCGGCTCCTAATATTCAGCGGAGCAGGGAGAGGAGCGGCGCCAGGGTGAAGTTTAATAACCCAGAGACAGGAACATCTGAAACAAAACAAGCAAGAAAAAAAAAAAAAAAAAGAGAGAGAGAGAGTAATCCCTGCTTGGATCTTTAAATGATCACATTTACATGGATTTTTTTAAAGCACAAAATTTTACAAAACGTTTCTATAATCAAACAACTAAACTATTCCCTATGCACAAAACGAGAGCGTGTCGGAAACACACCAACAGCCAAATTAGGGCCTGAATGTAAAAAGCATTTGCACCCTTAAAACTGGGTTTCACGCATGTAATTGCAAGTGGGCTTCTGAAAATCGCCACTGAATTTCCATAGGACATCCATGTGCAAGCGCGCTTTACGCGCGAAAATGGCTACAATGGGATTTTTACATTTGCACGTGGAATTACCTCCTATGGTTTAAATGTTAAAGCTGTGGCCACCCTCCCTTGCAGGTTTGCATTGGAATAATTAATGTGCCTTAGCAAGAATATTATTTTCAAAACAACGAGCTCACACCAAAAACACACACATACGTCTGCACCATTCTTTTAAATTAAGGAGCACAACGGAGCATTGATAATTTCTCATTCTGACTAGCTCCTGATTTTTTTCCCTTTATAAACACCGTTAACTTGAGGCAGGCAGATGTGTTTAACAGCAAACAACACTGCGTATGTAGGTTTGTTTCTTTTTTTTTTAATATATATATCTTGTCATTTTCATGAGAGGATTCCACTTTTTTCACCGTGTGAAGGGGCAGATCATATTTTACGATTACTGTTATTTTAATTTCCAGAAAATAAATTCAAATGCATAAACCAAGGGTGAATAACCCCTCTCCCACCACATTAACCAAATGTGAAACCAAACCACCACAAGAATTTCCTGAAAAAACAGAAAGAGGTTTGAACCGGAAATGATTAAAAACGTGGGGGGTTTTTTCCCCCCTTAAAAACAGCATTTTTTTTTTAATTAATAAATGGAATTGCTTCATTCACAACATCTCCCTTTTAAAGCAAACTACAGATATTTCTCCTGATGGCAAAATAAAAAAAACAAACCCTGGTCCCTCGTTTTTTTTCGAGAAATTGTGAACCTGTAAGTTCCAATAATGAAGGATGAGAGAGATTAGGACGGTGCTGGCTGCGCTTCCTAAACAGACAAATTCTAGTGCGCAAATGAGCGGCAAACAAATTCTCTTCCACCACGCCGGCTCCATCCTTCCTTGTGATCCACGCCTACACCTAGTCTGAAACTTTGCCTTTTGGAAAAGAAAAAAAAACAAAGCCCATTTTCTTTTTTAGAAGGGAGGAACATTTAATATTATCTGTAAACAAAATGCATGCCTTTTTTTTTCTTTTAATGCAGAATGAACGTCTCTAGCACAATTTTTGGTCATTTATCCCTTGCAGAATTTGCACTTTCTACAGTGGGGAAAGAGGAAAGGAAACCTGCCTCGTGTTTCTAGAAATACAAACAAGATGTAGATCCTCAGCAACTCAATTTGAAATGCCCCACTTAAAAAAAACGAGTTTGCATCCAGAGAAGGAAACGAGGAAGAAGGTCTAACCCGGAAAGCAGCTGCAGGTATCAAATCTGTCTTAAAGGAGAACACTTTTTTTCTTTTTATGGTGAAATGAAACCATTTCAAAGGCATTTCGCTTTTCCTGCCCCTAATTCTAGGCTGCTGCATTTTTCTGCCGGCCTGGGAAGAAGAAACGCGGGTGCTGATTCTGGTTGGAGGGAGAGGGATGCGAGTTTTAAGCCCGGTTATGGAACAGGCTGGTTGCTGGGATTTTGGGAAAACCACGTTAATGGTGCCCTACAATTTAAACCCGTTTTTGGCAGACTGCAGGATTCATCGTGTTAGCAGGCAATGGACCAATTCAGATGCCTTTGAGAGTATTTTGTAGTCACTTTCTGCAGTGTAAGAATGGTCTATAATCTATATAATAAAGGGCTAAAATAAGACAAGTAATGTCTATAGGTTAGAAGCCAGTTTGACATCAGGAGAGAGACTTTACCTTTTAAACCAGGTTGTAACTGCTTTCTGCAAGGTTCAGCATTTTTTAAACAAATATCCCCACTTCTCTTTTTGTTGTTGAAAAAAATACAATTTATTTTTGGTTAAGCTGCTAAAATATTATATTTATTTTCATATTTATCAACCCCCCCCTCTCCCGAGTGAGGTGCGATTCAAACAGAAATTAAATCACAGAGAAAATGGCATAGAAAACAGACTGGGGTTAATCAGATGCTTTTGGAAATGCTTCTGAAAGCTGCAATATGATCCAACGAGCCAAGCATGCAGGGCAGAGTATTCCAGCAAAAAAATTAAAAAAAACCCACACAAGAACATTTTCATTCAATTTTCAAGTCTGCATCATCCTATAAACTTCACTTTTTTAATGTGCTTTGCGCGATTTTTAAAATTGCACACGCAGCGATGGAGCACAAGAAGCTGGGTTTCCTGCTAGAAATAAATGCGCGCTTTCTGCTCGAGCTGCTCTTGCAGCAGGAAGCACGGGCCGTGCACTGGTTAGCCCTGATGCACCTGCCACGGACACCCAGGCCCTCCTCCACCAACACTGAGAAGGGCCCGGGCACAGCACGCCTAGCGCCGGGGATCTCACCGAGCCAGCCTGCCAGTGGGAACGAGACGGAAAGAGCTAAGGCTTCAGGAAGGCTCCTGCAGAAGGGGTGCTGGACTCGCGCTTAGCCTCCCTCTGGGAAGTCAGTGAAATCTCTGATTCCCAGTCTGTTATTTTAAAGGACTGGCAGAGATTCGCCAAAATCTAGACATATATATATATATATATGAAAGGGGGTTTTTTGTTTGTTTTAATTCTGGAGATAGAACAGGATTCCACAACCTGAGTGAAATTTAAACGTGCTCCTTTGATCCAGGGATAAGCTGTGAACTGTAATCGATCGGCTTATGTTTTTTAAATTCCATTTTCGTTCATTTATTGGTGGAAAGCTGGCATCCTATCCATTTTCCTCGAAATAAAATAATAAAAGAGCTGGTAATGAAATTCTAAGGAAGGTTTGGTGTCTACAATTCGTTTAAAAAAAACCAAAAAAAAAGTGACTGAAACATGAAGGATTTCCTCATTTCATCATCGTAAGCAAGAAAATGTTTTAGTGTGAAAAAGTCAAGCCGACTTCACCCGCAGAGGCAAAAGTCAGCAGGGTTCCCTTTCCGCCACGTCTGGGGCTTTCTCCTTTCCTTGCCTTCTTACAGTTGTGCGCGATTCCTCGCCCTCTCATTCCTGCCCTTGGGATTGATTTAAATATATTTTTTTTTGTTTCTGGGACCCCTCTGCTTCCCCTCATGGGAACGACCCTCCCTTATTCACTCACGGAAGAAAGAAAGAAAAAAAACAAACCCCAAATATTTGTGATTTCCTTATCTCTGTCAGAACTGGTGCAG
This sequence comes from Rhinatrema bivittatum, assembly GCF_901001135.1. NCBI lineage: Eukaryota > Metazoa > Chordata > Amphibia > Gymnophiona > Rhinatrematidae > Rhinatrema > Rhinatrema bivittatum. The sequence continues at coordinate 117,445,145 of NC_042624.1, forward strand.
AATATGCACGCCAGTATTAAAGAGTACTTTCTGGGGGGTTTTTTTCTAACTCATCCTTCATTCCTGCCCTGAACCTCCACTTTAAACCTCTAAATGCTTTTGCTCTGGGAGAAGAAATATTTCCTTGAAAGAAGAAAAAAAAAAAAAAAAAAAAGAAGAACTACCCCTTCAAAAAGAGAAGGACATTATTGGTTTAATCCTCTTACCAGGGATCATTCTAAGACAGGGTGTTTCAGAGCCTAAATCCTTCTGGACTGGGGCAGCTTCTGAAGGCAGCGCCCTGGCATCTATCAGCACTGCTTCTAAAGAGTTTAAACTGCAGAGGCAGGGCAAAGCTGAAAAGCAAACAGAAGCTCAGTCAGCTGCGCCACAGAAAAAAAAAATAAAAAACCAGTCCCTCTGCCCAGAGACTCGGCACTGAAACCGGGAGGCTTCCTTACGTCTCTGAGCACAGGACCTCGGAAGAGGAGCACATTTAGCAACATCAAAAGGGCCCAGCTCTCCTCTCAGCATGGAGACTAGGGGCTCTCCCGTTCGCACTGAGGAACCGGCTTGCCGGTTCTTGAACTGGATCCAGCCCAGCCTGCCTTCCCTTCCCTTCCACCCAGAGACCCCTCTACTCCCTCCCCCCCCCCCCCCCCAGGTTCCTCTGTGTTGCTCCTTCCCCATAAGAATTCCAGGGCTCCCTACTGATGGGTTCGACCCAGAAAGTAAATGCAAACTAGGAAGCGGTGGAGCTTCCGCCAGTTACACAGAAGAGCTGAAAAGGTGCAATCTGCTCACCCCTGATATTAGCAGACAAGAAAAAGGGCGCTCGGTTTTAGCAGGTCCTCGATTCATGCAGGAGCTGTGAGCGATGCCATCCGCTTATCTGCACAGGATCTGACTCCATTTTACGTGGAAGTCCTAGAGGTAGGAAAGAACCGGAAACTTTTAAACTTTTGGAAAACAGAAACTGGTTTTTTGCGGAAAAGCTAAAATAACAAGATCTTCTGCTAAGTCTGAAATGTGACCTGTCAGCCTGCCCCGGCTGCTACAAACCCCAGAAATTACAGCTCTGCTGTTATTTAAAAGTTCCCTTCCTTTGCGTGCCCTTATTTGCTTCACCAGATAAATAATTTGTAAAGCAGCCTACTAAACTGATTGACCTTCCCTGGCAGGTTAAGGGAAATACAACACTGTCAGCCTGGGAGCAGGATGCCTCGCTGTCTTTCTCCGCACTATCTGTGCATCGCCTGCACATCTCTTTCTTGGAAACATTCGTAGATCACATCCATCACCACAGCACAAGCCAGTAACCCAGTAGCTTTCCATTATCCTATAGTGATTTAATTAGACTTTTACACCTCACTAGGCTAAATGACTGGTAAGAAGTGTGTGAGTGCGTGTGAGTGTGTGTGTGAGTGTGTGTGTGTGTGTGTGGGGGGGGGGGATCTGGAGGCCCCCTTTTGATTGACAGGGTGGAGGGCCATTGAAAACGTGGCGGGGTTGCTCCTCGCTTCTCTGAAGCTGTCTTAAAAATCCTTCCTCCATCCTGCCCCCGGTAGATGGCAGCTTAAGCTGGACCAGAAGACAACCTGGACGCCTCAAAGAGAGGAGAGTGGAGTAACAGAGAAAGGAGAGGCAAGAAGGAGCTCCTCGCAGGAGAGAAGGAAGCCGGCCAGCGGGCGGTGAAAGCCTCCTTTTTTGGCTCAGAGGGTCAGGAGCAGAGCTTTACATTCTCCGGCCGGGGCGAGGCTCTAAACCCCGGGCGACTGCGCAGAGGGAAGCAGAAAAGTCCTGCAAAAAAGGGAAAACAGGTAAACTTTCAGCCAAGAATCGATTCCAACTTTCTTTTCATTCCAGACGCTGTTTTCAATTATTAAAATGCTGTGAATGTGTGGGGGGGAGGGTGACGGGGTGCTCAGCACCTCTCCGGGATGTTCCTTCTCTCCGCATCCTCACTCTCTCTCTCTCTCTTTCTCCTCCACTCTCTGTGGGAATTTCTGAGATGTTAACGCGTGAAGTTAAACTAAGGGTTTGCAGCTAGGACCTTACAGGAGTGGTGGGGAACAGTTTTTTTCAAGGTTTCTCTTTCCTTACTTGTGGCGCCGCCGTAGAAATCCTTGATGCTTTGGGCTTTTTTTTTCTCTCCGCTGGCTGCACTGTTCTGCGCTCTGCGCGTCAAAACGGCCGAAAGGTGAATCCGCCCGGCATTTCTGAGAATGATCCAAAGCATTGGGTTTCGCGCGCCCGCAGGGGCGAGTTTTCCCCATCACTGGGTTCCCACCTCGCGCTCTGAACTATTTGATCCGCACAGTTTTGTCGCTTTTCAAAACTTTACAGCGATTCCCCCTTCCCCCCGCCGTTGCCTTCAAGGTCTCGCTTTTTGTACAGCAAGAAGCAAACCGAAATCCCGTGTCAGCCCGCAACATGGAAGCTCAGATTTTCTCAGCCTTGCTTTTTCCCTGCGGCTTTTTTCTAACATGTTTCGCCTTCCAAAGGGTTTCGGCTGTGCCTTTAAAAAAAGAAAGAAAGAGAGAAAGAAAGAAAGAAAAAAAAGATAAAATAAAAGTTTTCCATTTGTTTTGGCTGTGATTCATTTGGCAGATATTATATTATATTACTGTTTTTTTGTAGTATATACAGAGACAAATCTTTCTCGGTTTGAAACCGTAACTTCTCACAGATGTTCACAAATAATTCAGAGTACACCCTGCTTCTTTTTAGGCAAACAAAGGAAAGAATGTTATACAAATGGTTTTAATATCTGACTGTGATAATCCTCTGTGGGTCTAATCTCTTCTCCCATGTGAAAGTACAGTACACCTCTCTCTGGATCTGTATCTCCACTCACACACACACACACAAACACGCTGCTTTCTTTTCCTGACAATCTACAACTGTTCAGACAGTGCACGCTTCCACTTTTGGCAGATGTATTTATATCTGCAACCTACTTGTTTCCATTTCAATTTCTTGATGATTACTTTTTTTTTTTTCTTTTCCTGTTGCCGGAGGGCAAAATACTTAACAAAGCATTTCTTAATTTATAGAGATCAAAGTGTTAAGAGTGTAAATTTGACTTCATTTACATAATGATGTTTTAATAAGCAAACAGCCTGCTGAGGGGGATAGCCGGAGGCCAGATCCCAGAAAGTGGGGGAGAGACAGAGAGACAGACAAAACAAGAGAGATGGGGAAGAGAGCAAACCATGGAGATGGAGAGAAAAGGCAGATAGCGGGGCAGACGGCGCTAGGTAAAGTAAGTCTGAACTTTTAAACTGCGCGGAGCTCTACCAGCTCGGCACGTTAAACTTGTAAACTGCATCCAAACCGAGAAAGGGTTGATGCAGATGACCAAGGACACGCGAGGCAGGACCTTATACGCTCAATTTAAAGACACTGAAATTAAAAAAAAAAAAGTCAGCTACTCTGCTGATACAGTGAATTGGAGCAGTTTATTGTAGAAATATCAATAGCGTTAAGGATATGCAAGGAACACAACAGGAAAAAATTCCCTAAATCCCAAGAAATCATTTCACCTGTTGCTCATTCAGGGAGGCCAAGTTACGCGCTCCATCCTACAGCACCTATGTGCACCCACCTAGCAGTGGCAATTACCCACACAAGACAAAACTACAGGCGGACAACAACAAGGTAAATCAGAACAGTCCAGTTTATGCTTTTTATATCTGATGTGGTAGCCATGGTAGTCCGCATGAATGTACGGACACAAAAGGTCAAAAAAGTTGTGGCTGAGAGCCTTTGTTTCTTGACAGCTGGCCGCAAACGTATGAAGTCAATCCAGTAAAAAGCTATCGCCTACCACTTGTCTGTTGACCTTTCTCTGCATCAAATGGCAATTAATTAACCCTATGGAATGATCCAAGAACTGCCTTCAAGTCATGCACATAAATAGTACGATTTTATGCCTTTAAAATTAAATCTTCTAGAAACATCCATACTAACTCTGTCAACATGCACAGGAAACTCACTCAATTTGTTGCACAAATAATTGTCAAAGGTTGTTCAGATATTACTCAGGTACATCCTAGCCAGCCAGATGTATTCAGGCATAAGCTTTCAAGAACAAGCGCTCGCTTGGTGCAATGAAGTCGACTCTTTTTCCTTGAAAGCTTGCGCGCCTGAGACCATGAGGTGCCACCAGCCTCGCTACTGCAGACGACCGTGGCTACTGCCCTGGAAGTTTGTTTTTTTTTTTTATCAGTTATAAAGAGATCACGAATTCGCCCCCCGACTGATTTACCTCTGAAACTTCCCTCCCGATCTCTTCTTTCGCAAGACTTTCTGTACAAGCAGGAAGGGGGGCAGCCCCCGGGAAATGATTTCAGGAAAACAAGAGCTGCGTCGGCCAACCCAGCCGAGCAACATGAGAGCTTCGTGATAAGAAACCCGGTAGCGCCGCCACTACCGGGGTTTATTTTCCGTTCCTTATCTCAGGGGGAATCGAATAAGTGGCACGAAAAGTTTAGCATTAACAGCCGCGTGCGCGCCCGCGGTACTGGCAGATGCGCTAAATGCGCCGCATCAGGAGTGCGGGTGCAAGATCGCCCAGGGGGTCAGGGGGGGAAAGCTGGCGCAGGCCCGAGGAAAGCCCCCCCCCCCCCCCCCCGCGCCGTCTGCAGAAAGTCCCGACCCTTCCCCTCCCCGGGAGCGGCAGCCGCGCAGGAAAGGGCAGTGCTCCAGGGCGGCCTCGCGCCTTTCCCCGGGGTCACGGCTTTCTGAAAGAGAAAAGGGGAGCAAAAAAAAAAAAAAAAAAGAAAGAATCAAAAGGTCCAGGAAGCAGAAGGTAAATGCAAGGCCTTCCCCAAACTGCGTAAAAAGGAGCCGAACTTAGCATTTCCCCCTCGCACGTGTAAATCCGAATCTTTCCTACGGGCCGCAGCCTGAGGAAAACGACGGAAATGTAATCACCTTAGAAACGGTTTCTAGCCCTCTCGCGGGCAGCTTTTCTTAGCGCTAATGCGGGCCCTTTTTCTTGCTATGTTAATGTACGTAAGCAGTTTCTCGTGCGGTAACACGGGGGGGGGGGGCATGAAATGGCTGATTGTGAGGGTGAGGGACCCTTTCTGCAGCTGCTCACGCGCTCAGTCTCCCGGGATAGCGGCCAAATGTGGGGCCACGGTGCTGCTGCTGCTAGGCCGGCTTGTGCCGTCGGAAAGGCTTCGCCCCTTCCCATCTCTGGCAGGGCACCCAGAGGCACAGAGAAGTTGTGCAGTTTTTCAGAGCTCTCTCGCTTATCTCAGTGCTTTACAAGTGCTTGTGCTGGGGGGCAGGAAAAGCCAGGGAGGGAGCTGACCAAAGATTAGCTCAGGCCCGCGGGCCAACTGGGCAGACTCATGTTACTGGGGTGCAGGCATTTCTACACACCCTGCATCCCGATCCACTGGGCACATAAATTCGTTTGTACCTTCTCCTTGCACGACTGTCATGCAATTATGTTTGGAAGTTTGCTTTTTTCTGACTTTTACTTGTTTGTATGTGTAAGGATCAGTCAGTGGAAAGAAATATGGCAGGGTCTTGATTTTCAAAAGGATTTGCATGCTTAAAACTGGATTTTGCATGTGTAAATGCACTTTACCATGTTAAGTGGCTTTTGAAAATTGCTTCAAAATATGCCACTGAATTGTCCATTGGTTTTACTGGTGTTACGTGCACTTAATGCAAGTAAATGGCTTTTGAAAATTGCTAGAGTAGTATATTACATTTAAATGCATAACTCCTTTGAAAATTCACCTGTAAGCGTGTTCCGCAGATACCTTTTATTCATATTTGGGTGTGCAATAAAATACATCAGCCAGTCAGGTGAGCTGCAGTCTTTGTAAAACACCGCAGTATTACAACAGGAAAGCAAGACCATGGCAAAGTTTGGGAGATCTTGACTGCCAGAAGAGGAGAATTCCTTGCAATCGTGCATGAGGAGAGGAAGGAGGGGAGGAGAGGAGAGCAGAGAGAAAAGAATAAGAAAGGGAAACAGAGGAGAGAGGAAACGATGGAAGGAGAGGAGAAGAAGAAGAAAAAGGTTGATTAGGAAAAAAGGAAAGGAAGAGATAGAAGGGGAGAAGAGGAAAAGATGGAAGGAGGGCATAAAGGAGGCGAGGAGAATATAGAGAAAATAGGAGAGAAGAGGAGAAGGGAGGAGGCGATATACCTGTTGTCAGGAAACGGAAAATCGTCTAAAAATGCAGATAGGAGTGAGCAGTGATGTCCTGGCTAGGACACGCTGAGTATCTCCTGGGCATGAATTATATTTTTATAAACTCAGTTAAGAGGGAGGACGAGGAGCCAGTATCAGGGTGAGTGATAAATGAAGGACTTGGCAGTCGAAACCTATTTGCACCTCCATTAGATGGTGAAGCAAATGGGGATCAGGATATACATATCTCACCAGCAGAGACCTCATACATCTCAGCCAGAGTCTGCCCTCAGGGCAGGGGATAACAGCTCGCAGAGGGGGGAGGGCGCTTCCATTCAATACAACCATTTAGGCAGAAAAGTAAATGTTTAGCAAAGCACCTTCTGTCTAGGTAATCAACATTTAAGCCTTTTCTATACTTCATTCATCAGGCAAAAAAAGCTTTCTTATAAATATTTCTAATGGTTTGTGACAGACCATACATACAAACGGATCTTTTATTTGGCTTATTTTAAAAAGGTGGTTTCAAGGCAGGCATTACATAATATCCTGCCCACCGAATTTCATTATAGACTAGAGCAGATTTAGGCGCTAGAATGCTAAGAAATTCATTCAGATTCGAGTGATCTTAAAATAGGCCATGCAACAGATATATTAGATTGCTGGTCTGTAAGTCCTGCCTGCTGAATTTTATTGCATGCAAAATTATTTCGTATGGCATGTCACCTTTTCACATGTTGAGCAGTGTCACTGAAAGTGTCTGAGTTATCACGGTACGCAAGTCTTTGTCTGTTGTGAAATCCTTTACAGGAGCAACAAAAAGGATGTTGCAGTGGACGGGCTCTTGAGACCCCCCACCCAACAGTCTCTCCTGTGGGGTGAGCAGAGCTCTGCATTTCTCACATGACCATTCTCCCAAAAACCCAAACTTGGAAAAACTGGCTCCTAGCAGCTCGTTCGCTTCTTTTCCTCTCCTTCCTATCATACATCGGTAAAGGGGGTGATTTATAACGGCTTGCTTAAGTTAGGTGGCAAATAAGTGCAGTAAGTTGCACCACTTTTCTAAGCGGATTTATGTGCATGAGTCTGCTTTGAAGATTATTTCACCAAGTTTACCCACACGCACACCCTTACAACTGCTATTATGTGCATGGAAAACTTTGGAGAAAATCTGCAGGCATACTTCTAAAACTGAAAAAGTGTGCACGTAGATCCAAACCCTTTCTCAGGCCCCGGGAAGCAGGCAGCATGACCCTCCTATCCGGCGAGCAATGTTATACCAGGCCATGTCCGTGGCTGAAGCACTGTTTTGTTTGTGGAAATGTCTTCGTAAAGTCCCCTCCTAAGGTACAGCTTTGTCAGGTTGCTGCAGCCACCCACATCTGTTACTGAAATGTATACTCAGAAAGCGCAGTATCGCAGGTGACGAGGAGGTGGATGTGCGCATCGAGACACACAGGGTTACGGCGCGACGGACAAGGTGTAGGAATGGTCTGTTAGCAGTACAGGCAGGTAAAAATAAAATGTAACCAATCGCCCGTACTCTACAGGGCTGACTTTACCACTGAATACTCCGACGTGAAGATCAAACTCCACCGTTGGGTGTCCAGAAGCAAGGACAGATATCTACACCTGCTTTTCCTATGCGTTGACATTACATTCAGTTCCCGCCTTCCACTACTGGGGGTCCTGTCCAGATGTAATCCAGCCACTCGACAAGGAAACATTTCACAGCTCGTATGAATAACTGAAACAGGCAAAAGCCACTTGAGCTAAGCCCAACAGCTCTTCAAACACAACAACCCAATCGGAGTGCGCACAGGGCCTCATAACAGAGCAGTCCCGAAAGCCTGTACTGGATTCCTCATTAAATAACCTGAAAAAACCCCTAAATATCCTGCAGAGAGGGATGGCTGCGGTGCATGCCGACACTCAGGAAAGGACTATCTGATGCGCAAACGAAGGTCCATGCACAAGAAATTACATAAGGTGAGACCTTTCTTTACTGGAGTAACTTAATACATTTCTTGACCAGATTTCAGGAGCCGATAACTTCCGTCATCAGGTCAAAACCACCACGGACCTGAAAGCAGTTCGGAGCCTCTAAAATTAACCGCCTTCCTGAGAATATTCATGACCTGGGCATTAACAATCATCTACGCAAGGTCCCCATTCTGTCTCTGGGGAAAAACAGTTCAGAAAACTGAGCCCCCTAGTAAGAGACATAGATGGCCCAGATAGACAGACACATAGATAGAAAGAAGACCTGGTGAACGATTTTTGAAAAAAAAAAAATGGTTTTGGTTAAAAAGTACTTCTCATCAATCTAACTTGGAGGGAGAGGCCGGCTAACGTCTTACCCGGGAGCAGATCTGCAAAGAAAAGCGGGGCGTATCACCCGAGCCAGCCTATACATTTATTTCAGAATAGGAGTACAAATGCCGCGCACTGACATCTAAGCAGCTGAGGAATTCTGCAGGATGGAGCCCTCTCTGCCTCTCTTCTGCCGAGCTTTGTAGCTGGACCGTGCAATTACGTCTCTGCCGAGGTTCTGATTTTCGGTATTCTTGAGGCCACTCTTAGCTTCTATAGATTGGTGTTTCCAAGTCTGATGATTAATTGATTGGGTGCGTAGATTTTACTTAAAGAAAAAAAGAAGGAATTTGAGTTTCTGAGTCCATTCTCAAAGGGCAAAATATCTCGGTACGTAATAACAGACTGGCTTGATTTCTGTGCTCCTAAATGTGGTGGGCATGGTAGAAAGATATTTGCTACTTAAGATTCATTCTTGGCCCCCTCTGAAATTGTGCACTAATCACAAATCATAGTGATGGAAGCAGATCCCTTATTCCTGAATTTTTTCCATTGGGATTGCTTTCTTGAAATGTTTTGTGTTTGCCTAATTGATTTACTTTTGTGAATTGTAAAAACTTTAATTGAAAAATAATTTTAAAAAAAGGATATTTACTGAAAAATATCATTGACTTCTCAGCCAGGACGAGATCACAAGCCTCGGAGATTGGAGGGACAGAGGGAAATGAGCCCCGGTTGCTGCAAAATGGTGATGCCTGCTGGCCGGGCCTTGGGGGTGCATGAGGACCGTGTCAAGGTGACCCCTGGCCAAGTGACAGTCGCTGCAGTGGCTTGGGCTATAGAGGAGATAATCAGACATAAAAACAGGGTGGCAGAGGGCATCTGGGATTAAAAAAAAAAAAGTTTTGTTTTTTTTTAAATAAAAAAGGAAATCAATGCACAAATACTTTCAGGGAAATGAACTTCTTAGATAGCAGAATATGTTCTCAAAACCGCATCTCTTCCAAGGCCAATCCAGTGCACAGAAATGCACATCGCACAGGTGAGACACAAGAGTTTGAGAAGTCTTTTTCACGTCGATGAATAACTCAGTAATAATACAAGCTCTGCACTGTACGTTTTACTACACATACAGTAACCTCACGCAGCACAGAAAGACTGGGCTGGAATGCCGTGTAGTTTGCTAACCTAATTTCTAAAAATATCTACATGCCAGGGGGTTGACATTCTGTCTGCTTTAGGTAGCGCTCCCTAGACCAAAGCTTCATAAATTTTTGTTTTCACGGTGCAAGAGTTTCAAACGTTTATTTGATGTCGGAGCAGGGCTGCAGTCGGCCTCTTGCATAGAAGCTACAGCTGGATGTGGCACCCAGACATAAACGTCAACCCTAATCACGTCTGTCCTGAACTCCTGGTGACACCCCCCACAATTACAGTCCCACACCCTGCCATGCACAACTCCTCCCCCACACCCTGCTGTCTAACACCTTCTGCCACGACCTCCACCTGCGGTGAAATCTCTTAGCCTCACGCACTGCAGCCACCAGGCCCTATGACCACCACGGTGGGACCCATCTATGGACTGGGATGGGGTCCTGCGCTCTGCCACAGGGAGCATCACGCTAGAACTTAACTTTTCTTTCCTTGCTCTGACAGCTGTGCTTGTATGTCACTTTGTATGCCTGCCGGCGAGGTAATTCACATTACTGCAGTATGCCAGCATCTCGTGGCACTGGGTATAACAGAACCGGGAGCAGTCCCCCGTCCCGTCCCCCCAAAATCAATAGAACTTCTCCCAGCCCCCCTGTCCTACTGCTGCGTGTCCTCTTATGCTCTATTATTTAATATCACACCACTCCGAATCGTCCAAGACTGAATTATACTGCATTATCTACAATTATAGAACAGCACATTATGCTTTAATTATCCAGTCGTGTACCACCCCCTCAATACTCTCTACCATAATTCCAACCTACTTGTTCTGGAAGTGTTTTTTTTTCCTTTTTAGCTCATGCCCCGTGCCTGATTTGTTTTGGATTCTGTGAGATTTAACCTTTCCTCGTATACCTATAAAGGGAAATGCACACTCAGGCCTGTGGCCCTAGCTGTTAGGAGGAGCCAGTTCTGAAGTCCCATCGCCAGTGAAGCCACGTGGCCGCAGTGTTAGGACCTCTTCAGTGCGGCCACCAAGCTGCAGCTTAACGCCTTTCGCCGGCCCAGTCCGGTTCATTTGTGGCTGTCGTTTGAGAGTTTCACTCACTCCCTTCACATATACATCCCTTCCTGGTAAGCTCTCGTGCTTTGGGGGTAGAAAGGAAACATTCTAGACAACCGCGCAGGTTTCAAAAAAAACAAACAAACACCGGGACTTGTTAAACCAAAAAGAACTGCTGGATATGGGGCTGGGATATACAAACGTGCGTCCATCCCTCTCCGGTATTTATCTCACAGAAGCGTACACGAGGCAGCCTCCCAGGGGAAGCTAAAACGGTGACAGACTTGAAGGCCAGCCTGGAAAAGAGGGGATGATGTGCGAGGGAAGCCTGAGCCCAGGCGTTCTGAGTTCGCTCCTTCTCCACGCCGCTCCGCTGCAGGTGTAATGGTGGCTGCCATCTCCGTTCATCACTGCTACTTAACGTTCCTGTAGCGCTGCTAGGCCTATCCCCTACAGCCCTTCCCTGCTCCAGGGAGGTCACAGTCTAGTTGCGACATGCACATAAGACAAATCGTTTCTATTTATCTGTTTATTTATTTTATATACCGGCGTTCCAAATGACGATCACAACAGTTTGCAAAAAGTAAAGTTTCTAGCATCACAGGTGTCTAAAACCTTTCTAAACCACCTACCCGGCCTATACAGCTTGCTCAGATCCAACAGAGCAAACAACTAGACAGATGAAGTACATAAAATGCAGTAAAGCACAGAAACCCTTCAATCACATCTCGCCCAGTCACCTTTAACTCCCTGCTCTCTGTCATGCCCCCAACGTTATCTCGATGAACGAGTTCCATGCAGAACAAGCTACACTACACGCAGTGAATTCCCAAAGTGTTCCGCGCGTTTGCATAATCCATAGTTTATTAATATCGAAAATGCGTGCGTAATTTAGGATTCATGTGCACATATATGCACATAACAAGGGAGCGGTCTGGGGGTGTTTCAGGGCGGGGCCAATTGCTATTTTAAAAACCCCTTGTGCACCTATATTAGGCAACTTATTTGCGTAATCGTACATCTGCGAATTGTCTTGCATAATTAACATCAGACGCGTTTTTTGTGTAGTGTTGGCTGAGTGGGAGATCTGGGGGGAGTTTAGGATAAAGAACCAGGGGGGGGTCTGGATGACCTGGAGAAGGACTGGGGGGGGGACTGGTGGAGTAATTGGTAAACTGGTTAATTTCATTTACATATGCATACGTTTTAAAATACACCAATTTAGGCGAATAAGTCCTACTTTGATTTTGCAGGTAAAATATAAGCACAAATATTTTTTAAAATAGCTAAAGAAAGTACCCGCTTTCGATGCATATATTCGCGCATGGGCAGAGATACGCATGTTTTGCGATACACACGGGGGGGGGGGGTAATTTTCAAAAGGAGTTACGCGCATAAATGTAGCTACTATTGTAGCAATTTTCAAAAGCCATTTACTCAAGTAAAGTGCACTTATGTGAGTAAATCCTATAGACAAGTCAATGGCATATATTGTAGCAATTTTCAAAAACCCACTTACTCAAATAAAGTGAATTTACTCCAGTAAACCTGGTTTTTACTGGAGTAAATGCTTTTTAAAATCAGGCTCACGGGTTATAAAATACCATCATAAAATCTATGCACGGCAAAATATGCGCGTATATGCCGACGTGCACATTTCTTTGAAAGTTATCTTCTCTCTCTATATATATAATCAGTTGATCCACAGGTAACATTTGGGATCGGCAGAACATGCTGTAAATTTGAACTCTCACCCTTTTTCCTCTTTCCCGGTGCGATGACCTCTGCAGGGGTAAAAAAAACTAAAAGCGCCCCCAGTTTGTCGCTTCCCTTTCTCCCTCGCCCGCACGGAGGCGTCCGCGCTTCTCGCCGCAGGTTTCCTGCCGGCTCCGCTCGGCCGCCGCGTGCAAGTCTTCCATGCAAATGACAGCAATAAATATGTAATCATCCCCTGCAGCCACGCCGGCCCCCTGAGCAAAGCTCATTAATGAATTAGCAGCAGCCTGCTTCCCCCAAACCAGCACCGGTATTTACATATTAACAGCTTTTCTCTTTCCAGGGAGCCCACCCAGAGTCCTTCGGACCCGGTGACGGTGCACGGAAGGGGGGGGGGGGCTGCCGGTAACTCGGGGCGCGGGAAAGGTTTGGCGCTGCTTCTCTAAGATTCGCGGGTTAACCCTGGCCGCTCCGGATTCTGCAGGCCCTTTATAAACATCAAAAACAAAAGCTTTTCAAAAGCCTCTGGCCGGAAGAGTTTACAACCACGCGTATTTAATGTTTTTTGGTTTGTTGGTTTTTTTTTTTTTGCAAGGATTCGTTTTTTACATTTAAATTTTTTTTTTTTTCCTTTTTTTTCCAGTAGGCTGCAGACTTAGCGCCCGCGTCCGTGAGGCGTCTTCCTCTCCTGGACGAATCCCGTCTAAAGAGAGATGAAAAATGTGCCTGACAGACATTCCAGGACAATTAATAGGGACTTAAAACAAGCCTTTAATTTGAAGGGGGAGAATCAAATTAGATTTGTTCCCCTACCACTAAACAAATGGAGTGATTAAATTCTTTCAAAACGCATCAGTCACAGGACATTAACCTGGCGAGAGCTAATTATCCCAATTAGAAGGCTGATTTATAATTAATGGCTTGGACCGAGTGATAATTGGATGCTAATGTATAACAGTTTTTTTTTTTTGTTGTGTGTGTGTGTTTTTTTTTATTTGTGTAGAAGAAATCTCGCCCTCCCCCTCCCCCCCCCCCACTTCCTTTCACTGCCAGGATAAAGCAGGGGAGGAAAGAAGGCTGTTGTTAGCCGATGCCAATGCCAGGAATCAGGAGGCAAGCTCTGGGGAGTTCTCCTGCCCGCAGAGTGGGAACGCACTGAACCGGGATCAAGGAGAGAACATGGGGACGCAGAGAAGGGCGCAAAGTCTCTCTCTGGTAACGAATAGAAAAGAAATCTCCAGCAGGACTGAAGTAGGAAAGTCGATAGCCTGGGGGGGTGGTGCTGGTGGGTGTGAGGGTCGCTCGGTAATTTGCCCCCTCTGGTGCCAGGGTAGAGCACCTCACTGGCTGCATGCGCCAACGTCGGGGGATGGGGCGCACAAGTCGGGCTAGAGCGCCCACCGAATTTTTAAAAGCCGCCCAGTCGCGCACGTGTCTCCCGCTGCGCGCACATCTCGCTCAATTTCAAAAAAGGGGCGTGGTCTGGGCGGGGCGTGGCCATTTCGGGGCGTGGCCAAGAAGAGATGCGCGCATAAACACTTGCGCCACCCCGGCGTGCGCCCAGTTCACTGCTGCGTAACTTTACTTCTGCTATGGAGGAGGGGTTTAAAGGATCTGGGGTGTAACTGAGGGGGGCGTGGAGGCTATCGAACCAGGGGGGTTTGGAAGACCTAACTCTTAACTGGGCGAATTGGTGTATTAAATGGTGAGAGTGGTCATGGTGTGGACGCATGCCGGTTTTAAAATACCCTGACTCACGTGGTAGTTAGGCACGAGTCAACTTAAAATTAAGAGCACACGTGCGTGCCATCAGGCTACTTTATAACACACGCGCGAGTTATTACATCGCAGCGTCCCTTGGTGCATGCTGACGCGCTGCTCTGAAAGTTATCGTCCCTGATTGTAAGGAGCGCTGGAGAAGAGTCCGCTGTCGTGGCACACGTGGACACCACTGGCATAGGAATGTGCGGGAGGCAGGTTCTGGAGGCCTAGGCTGAAATCCAGAGCCTCCAGGGTTGCATTCTCAGAAATGCTCCCCGTTCCAAGCGCAGGACCCCAGAGGCAGGCAGAGCTCAGGAGCCTCAATGCGTGGATGAGATGATGCTGCAGGGAAGAGGATTTTAGGTTTATTAGGAACTGGGGAACATTCTGGGGAAGGGGGAGCCTCTTCCGATGGGATGAGCAGAGCAGCTTTTAAACTACAATATGAGGAAAGCCGACTATCACTCGGCAGAGCACGGTTCAGAGGGAGGTATCTTTAAGGGATACTGGCAAACCATGTAAGTTACAATGTCCCGATAGAGAGGTGGTTGTAAAAAGCTGAAAAACCTGAGATGTATTTAAATACAGAGCACACAGATAACAATGACCCCAAACTGCCTGTATCATTTATTTATTTATTTAGGTGTTTTATATACCGTCGTTCCAAAAGAAGATGACAATAATCATATCCTTGTTCAGTTTTCAAAATCTGGGTTAGCATTCATATATTGGGCCAACAATACATCTGTGAATGGATTCAAGGTCATATTCATTCATTCGTTTCATACGTCAACATAACATTGTTTACAAGTTCTAATTCTCCTGACATTACATTACATTACATTATCATCTGATAATAAGCAGGCTGTGGGTATACATAAAAACAGAAATACCAATAAAACTACTAAGTTGAGAGAACATTGTACAAATCTCATCTTTGTGTGAGTTTCCTCACTTTGAAGGACATCAAATCTTCACAAGAGTGTACAGTTCTGTTCGTACATCGCACTCTGAATGTCATAGTGGTCCCTAACCCCTACACTAATACCTAAACCTCACCTTGAGTAACTAGGTGGGCCTCCTATAGAGATATAAATACCTACCTAGGATGAGGACCTTATAGCCTCTCTCTCTCTCTCTCTCTCTCTCTCTCAAGATAGCCAGTAATGTTCAATACTATTTAATATACTTCTAAGTTAGTCTGATAAGTTTTTCTGGCTAATTTTGCTATTCGTGAGGGCAACATAAACAATAGATGCCAAGAAATGTCCGTTAAGATGCGAAAGGCCGAGTTTTGCCCCCCACACGGGGGCTGCCTCAGGGGCTACAATAAACAAATGACGATTACAACTTAACAAACAAGACAAACGTAACTTTCAAATAAAAATAAATATAAAATCATACGAACAATTGAAGGTAACATGGAATGAAACATGTAAAATGAAACATACAAATTGAGCATGTTGATTAAACATGTGTGATAGAGAATGTGACTTACATTCAAAACAAAATAGGTGATTGTATAACAGAATGGATGATTTTACCTGTATAAGGAATATCTTATGTGCGTGAAGTGATTATCTTATGCCAATCACTTTTCTAAAAGACTGCGGACTGTGTAAAAATGTTGCTATTCGGACAGTGTCTGAATATGGAGCTCCATATGTTAAAGATGTCATAGAGTCAAGTAGGAGACAAACTGCACTCTACTACTAACATTTCTATAGCACTACATGACATATGCAACACTGCACAAACAACAAACAAGAAACAATCTCTGATCAATAAAGTTTACAATCTAATCAAGACAAACATACCAGTCAAGAGACTTGGGAGAATTTCATATGATAAAAAATGATTAAAATTAGTTAATGAAGCTGAAGGCAGACAATCAGGCTTAAGACTTAAAAGCAGCTTAAAAAGATGGGGTTTTATATGCGATTTAAACAAGGCGAGAGAGGGAACATGACGCACCAGCTCAGGAAGTCTATTCCAAGCGCATGGTGCAGCCAGAAGGAAAGCACTGTGGAATCCTTATGGATAGAATTCCAAGAGTAAAAAAGAAGAGTATAGTAACGGGGATATACTATTGCCAACCTGGCCAGGATGAGGAAACAGACTGTAAATGCTAACAGATTAAATTGGCTAGTAAAATGGGTAACAATAATAATGGTAGACTTCAGTTTCTTGACTAGTGATTGGGTAAATGTCACATCAAGATATGCAAGGGAGGTAAAATTCCTAGATACCAGCAGATGGTTATGGAACCAACAAGAGGGGGAACCAACAAGAGGTTATGGAACCAACAAGAGGGGGAACCACATTAGATCTTTTTCTCAGTGGGACACAGGACCTAGTGCAAGAGATAAAGTTGGTGGATCTGCTTGGCAACAGTGATCATATTGTAACAAAATTTGACATAATCACTGGAAGGGGAATAATAAGGAAAACTACTGCAGTAACATTGAACTATAAAAAGGGAGACTATGATAAAATGAGGAAATGTGTTAGAAAAAAAATGAAAGGAACAATCCATAAGGTTAAAAGCTAACATCCTTAAGAAAAAAACAAGTGAGGTGACCAAATTTGCAGACACAAAATTATTTCAAGTCATTATAATGGCCACGGTTTGTGAGGAACTGCAGAAGGAGCTTGTTGAGACTAAGATACTGAGCATCTAAATGGCAAATGCAATTTAATGTGGACAAGTGCAAAGTAATGCGTGTAAGGAATAATAATCCCACCCAGGAAAAAGAGCTCAGAGTCCTTGTAGATAATACTTTGAAATCGTTGGCTCAGTGTGCAGCAGCAGTCAAAAAAGCAAAAAGAATGTTAGGAATTATTAGGAAAGGAACAGAGAAACACAACTGAGAATTTTCTGATGCCTTTGTATATGAGTACTGGGTGCAATTCTGGTCGTCTCATTTCTAAACGCACAATTAAACTCTGGAATTTGTTGCCAGAGAATGTGGTTCGTGCAGTTAGTATAGCTGTGTTTAAAAAAGGATTGGATAAGTTCTTGGAGGAGAAGTCCATTACCTGCTATTAAGTTCACTTAGAGAATAGCCACTGCCATTAGCAATGGTTACATGGAATAGACTTAGTTTTTGGGTACTTGCCAGGTTCTTATGGCCTGGATTGGCCACTGTTGGAAACAGGATGCTGGGCTTGATGGACCCTTGGTCTGACCCAGTATGGCATTTTCTTATGTTCTTATGTTCTTATGTTCATAACGGACATAGAGAAGGTTCGGAGAAGGATGACAAAAATGATAAAGGGAATGGAAAATCTCTCTTATGGAGAAAAGCTAAACAGATTAGAGCAATTTAGCTTGGAGAAGAGATGACTGAGATGAGACGTGATTGAGATTTATAAAATCATGAGTGAGGTGGAACGGGTAAATAGGGAGCGGTTATTTACTCTTTCAAACAGCACTAAGGCTAGGGGAGACTCCATGAAACGAGCAACCCGCAGATTTAAAACAAATCACAGGAAGCTTTTTTTCGCTCAGAGCTCAATCAAGCTATGGAATCTGTTGCCAGAGGACATGGTCAAGGCAAGTAACATAGTGAGGTTTCAAAAAAGGATTGGAGAAGTTCCTGAAGGAAAAGTCCACAAACAGTTATTAGCCAGGCAGACTTGGGAAAGCCAGCGCTCACCCCTGGGCATCAGAGATAAGCAATAGATCTATTTTATGGGATCTACTGGGCACTTGTGACCCGGACTGGCCACTGTCAGAAACAGGATGCTGGCATCAATGGCATGGCACTTCTTATGCGACCACTTACCACATCAGACTGGTTTGGGGTTTTTTTTACGTTCTTTTCGCATATATATTTTTAATTTAGTAGCAAGATGGTGGGAACTTGGCTTTACTACAATGACCTCACTACTATTCCATATATGGAAACATCTTCCTGCAGTGACATCACTCCTATCCCATATAGGAAGCCATTTTCCTGCAGTGACATTACTGGTGACCTCTATATAGAGTTGCCTTGCTGCAGGTACACTGCTGCTGTCCCATATATAAAGCCACCATCCTGCAGTGACATCAATCCTATCCCATAAATGAAACCGCCTTGCTGCTGTGACTTCACTTTTGCCCGATATGGTGGAACCACAGGTATATTGCTGTCATCCTAGATATGACGCCGTCTTCCTATAGGTACATTCCTGCCATTCCATATATGGAGTGATCTGTGGATTAGGGGCTGCAAATCTGCAAAATACATAAATACATGACTTCAGAAGCTCTGTTCTGACTGTTGCAGTAATGTTGGAATCAATCACAAGAGCCATGCTGTCAAAAATAGTGCATGGCCGTCCCCCACTAAGCAGCAGTATAGCAGATTTTTGTTTCGCCAAACCCGGCTGGGATTGTGCATTGGCTGTGTCTGCCTATATGGACTATCAGAGAGTGCTACCTACCTGATGTGCAGTTGTGGAGCTGTTTGTGGGACTTTAATTCTGGTGTAGCAGGGGCTGCTGCAAAGCAAGGCTGAGGTGTATAGGTAGAGCTGGGGAGGGGAACAGGGGGTATCAGTACTGGAATAGTAAGGAATGCTGGAGGATAGGCTCTTGTGGGAGTTTCAGTACTGGAAGACCACAGAGTACTACAGGGCAGGTACATTGACACCACCTGTGAGGTCTGACTACGGGAATATCAGGATGCGCTGCGGGGCAGGACTGAGGTGCACTGACAGAGCCGCCTGTGAGGTCTGACTACGAGAATATCAGGATGCGCTGCGGGGAAGGACTGAGGTACACTGACAGAGCCGCCTGTGAGGTCTGACTACGGGAATATCAGGATGCGCTGCGGGGAAGGACTGAGGTACACTGACAGAGCCGCCTGTGAGGTCTGACTATGGGAATATCAGGATGCGCTGCGGGGCAGGACTGAGGTGCACTGACAGAGCTGCCTGTGAGGTCTGACTACGGGAATATCAGGATGCGCTGCGGGGAAGGACTGAGGTACACTGACAGAGTCGCCTGTGAGGTCTGACTACTGGAATATCAGGATGCGGGGCAGGACTGAGGTACACTGACAGCTGCCTGTGAGGTCTGACTACGGGAATATCAGGATGCGCTGCGGGGCAGGACTGAGGTGCACTGACAGAGCCGCCTGTGAGGTCTGACTACGGGAATATCAGGATGCGCTGCGGGGAAGGACTGAGGTGCACTGACAGAGCCGCCTGTGAGGTCTGACTACGGGAATATCAGGATGCGCTGCGGGGAAGGACTGAGGTGCACTGACAGAGCCGCCTGTGAGGTCTGACTACGAGAATATCAGGATGCGCTGCGGGGAAGGACTGAGGTGCACTGACAGAGCTGCCTGTGAGGTCTGACTACGGGAATATCAGGATGCGCTGCGGGGAAGGACTGAGGTACACTGACAGAGCTGCCTGTGAGGTCTGACTACGGGAATATCAGGATGCGCTGCGGGGCAGGACTGAGGTGCACTGACAGAGCTGCCTGTGAGGTCTGACTACGAGAATATCAGGATGCGCTGCGGGGAAGGACTGAGGTACACTGACAGAGCCGCCTGTGAGGTCTGACTACGAGAATATCAGGATGCGCTGCGGGGCAGGACTGAGGTGCACTGACAGAGCCGCCTGTGAGGTCTGACTACGGGAATATCAGGATGCGCTGCGGGGCAGGACTGAGGTGCACTGACAGAGCTGCCTGTGAGGTCTGACTACGGGAATATCAGGATGCGCTGCGGGGAAGGACTGAGGTGCACTGACAGAGCCGCCTGTGAGGTCTGACTACGAGAATATCAGGATGCGCTGCGGGGAAGGACTGAGGTGCACTGACAGAGCTGCCTGTGAGGTCTGACTACGGGAATATCAGGATGCGCTGCGGGGAAGGACTGAGGTACACTGACAGAGCTGCCTGTGAGGTCTGACTACGAGAATATCAGGATGCGCTGCGGGGCAGGACTGAGGTACACTGACAGCTGCCTGTGAGGTCTGACTACGGGAATATCAGGATGCGCTGCGGGGCAGGACTGAGGTGCACTGACAGAGCCGCCTGTGAGGTCTGACTACGGGAATATCAGGATGCGCTGCGGGGCAGGACTGAGGTGCACTGACAGAGCCGCCTGTGAGGTCTGACTACGAGAATATCAGGATGCGCTGCGGGGCAGGACTGAGGTGCACTGACAGAGCCACCTGTGAGGTCTGACTACGAGAATATCAGGATGCGCTGCGGGGAAGGACTGAGGTACACTGACAGAGTCGCCTGTGAGGTCTGACTACGGGAATATCAGGATGCGGGGCAGGACTGAGGTATACTGACAGAGCCGCCTGTGACGTCTGACTACGGGAATATCAGGATGCGCTGCGGGGAAGGACTGAGGTGCACTGACAGAGTCGCCTGTGAGGTCTGACTACGGGAATATCAGGATGCGGGGCAGGACTGAGGTGCACTGACAGAGTCGCCTGTGAGGTCTGACTACGGGAATATCAGGATGCGCTGCGGGGAAGGACTGAGGTACACTGACAGAGCCGCCTGTGAGGTCTGACTACGAGAATATCAGGATGCGCTGCGGGGCAGGACTGAGGTGCACTGACAGAGCCGCCTGTGAGGTCTGACTACGGGAATATCAGGATGCGCTGCGGGGCAGGACTGAGGTACACTGACAGAGCCGCCTGTGAGGTCTGACTACGAGAATATCAGGATGCGCTGCGGGGCAGGACTGAGGTACACTGACAGCTGCCTGTGAGGTCTGACTACGGGAATATCAGGATGCGCTGCGGGGCAGGACTGAGGTGCACTGACAGAGCCACCTGTGAGGTCTGACTACGGGAATATCAGGATGCGCTGCGGGGCAGGACTGAGGTGCACTGACAGAGCCGCCTGTGAGGTCTGACTACGGGAATATCAGGATGCGCTGCGGGGCAGGACTGAGGTGCACTGACAGAGCCACCTGTGAGGTCTGACTACGAGAATATCAGGATGCGCTGCGGGGCAGGACTGAGGTGCACTGACAGAGCCGCCTGTGAGGTCTGACTACGGGAATATCAGGATGCACTGCGGGGCAGGACTGAGGTGCACTGACAGAGCCGCCTGTGAGGTCTGACTACGGGAATATCAGGATGCGCTGCGGGGCAGGACTGAGGTGCACTGACAGAGCCGCCTGTGAGGTCTGACTACGGGAATATCAGGATGCGCTGCGGGGCAGGACTGAGGTACACTGACAGCTGCCTGTGAGGTCTGACTACGGGAATATCAGGATGCGCTGCGGGGCAGGACTGAGGTGCACTGACAGAGCCGCCTGTGAGGTCTGACTACGGGAATATCAGGATGCGCTGCGGGGCAGGACTGAGGTGCACTGACAGAGCCGCCTGTGAGGTCTGACTACGGGAATATCAGGATGCGCTGCGGGGAAGGACTGAGGTGCACTGACAGAGCTGCCTGTGAGGTCTGACTACGAGAATATCAGGATGCGCTGCGGGGAAGGACTGAGGTGCACTGACAGAGCCGCCTGTGAGGTCTGACTACGAGAATATCAGGATGCGCTGCGGGGAAGGACTGAGGTGCACTGACAGAGCCGCCTGTGAGGTCTGACTACGAGAATATCAGGATGCGGGGCAGGACTGAGGTGCACTGACAGAGCTGCCTGTGAGGTCTGACTACGGGAATATCAGGATGCGGGGCAGGACTGAGGTACACTGACAGAGCTGCCTGTGAGGTCTGACTACGAGAATATCAGGATGCGCTGCGGGGCAGGACTGAGGTGCACTGACAGAGCCGCCTGTGAGGTCTGACTACGGGAATATCAGGATGCGCTGCGGGGCAGGACTGAGGTGCACTGACAGAGCCGCCTGTGAGGTCTGACTACGAGAATATCAGGATGCGCTGCGGGGCAGGACTGAGGTGCACTGACAGAGCCACCTGTGAGGTCTGACTACGGGAATATCAGGATGCGCTGCGGGGCAGGACTGAGGTGCACTGACAGAGCCGCCTGTGAGGTCTGACTACGGGAATATCAGGATGCGCTGCGGGGCAGGACTGAGGTGCACTGACAGAGCTGCCTGTGAGGTCTGACTACGGGAATATCAGGATGCGCTGCGGGGAAGGACTGAGGTGCACTGACAGAGCCGCCTGTGAGGTCTGACTACGGGAATATCAGGATGCGCTGCGGGGCAGGACTGAGGTGCACTGACAGAGCCACCTGTGAGGTCTGACTACGGGAATATCAGGATGCGCTGCGGGGCAGGACTGAGGTGCACTGACAGAGCCGCCTGTGAGGTCTGACTACGGGAATATCAGGATGCGCTGCGGGGCAGGACTAAGGTGCACTGACAGAGCCCATGTGAGGTCTGACTACAGGAATATCAGGATGCGCTGCGGGGCAGGACTGAGGTGCACTGACAGAGCCACCTGTGAGGTCTGACTACGGGAATATCAGGATGCGCTGTGGGGCAGGACTGAGGTGCACTGACAGAGCCACCTGTGAGGTCTGACTACGGGAATATCAGGATGCGCTGTGGGGCAGGACTGAGGTGCACTGACAGAGCCGCCTGTGAGGTCTGACTACGAGAATATCAGGATGCGCTGCGGGGAAGGACTGAGGTACACTGACAGAGCTGCCTGTGATGTCTGACTACGGGAATATCAGGATGCGCTGCGGGGCAGGACTGAGGTGCACTGACAGAGCTGCCTGTGAGGTCTGACTACGGGAATATCAGGATGCGCTGCGGGGAAGGACTGAGGTGCACTGACAGATCTGTGTGAGGGGAGGTCTCAGTACTGAAATAGCAGTGGGTGCTGCAGGGCAGCAGAAGTTTCACTTTTGGTGTATGGATAAAGTGGCAGAGGTTTTTATTTTTGGTGTATGGCTATGTGGAGGAGGTATTTAGGAACATAAGACGTTGCCATACTGGGTCAGACAAGGGTCCATCAAGCCCAGCATCCTGTTTTCAACAGAGGCCAAACCAGGCCACAAGAACCTGGCAAGTACCCAAACACTAAGAAGATCCCATGCTACTGATGCCAGTAATAGCAGTGGCTATTCCCTAAGCCCAGATTTTAAAAAGGCTATGCACGAGCAGAATTTAAAATCCGGCGTGCATGTTATAAAATTAGCGCATCCATGTGCACACCGGGAACCACGCGCACACTACTTTTAAAATTGATGCCTAAGTTAACTTGATTAATAGCAGTTAATGGACTTCTCCTCCAAGAACTTATCCAAACCTTTTTTAAACCCAGTTACACTAACTGCACTAACCACATCCTCTGGCAGCAAATTCCAGAGCTTAATTGTGCGATGAGTGAAAAAGAATTTTCAACTATTAGTCTTAAATGTGCTACTTGCTAACTTCATGGGGAGCCCCCTAGTAAATAACCGATTCACATCTACCCATTCTAGACCTCTCATCATTATAAAGACCTCTATCATATCCCCCCTCAGCCGTCTCTTCTCCAGGCTGAACAACTCTAACCTCTTCAGTCTTTCCTCATAGGGGAGTTGTTCCATTCCCCTTATCATTTTGGTAGCCCTTCTCTGTACCTTCTCCATCACAACTCTATCTTTTTTGAGATGCGGTGACCAGAATTGTACACAGTGGGGTAGATTTTATCAATTTGTGCGATCGCGTACTTTTGTTTGCGCACCAGGCGCGAACAAAAGTACGCTGGATTTTATAAGATACGCGCATAGCCGCGCGTATCTTATAAAATCCGGGGTTGGCGCGCGCAAGGGGGTGCACATTTGTGCAACCTGCGCGCGCCAAGCCCAGCGTGCGCTGCCTGTTCCCTCCGAGGCCGCTCCGGTTTCGGAGCGGCCTCGGAGTGAACTTTCCTTCGCCCTCCCCCCACCTTACCCTCCCTTCCCCTACCTAACCCACCCCCCCCGGCCCTATCTAAACCCCCCCTTACCTTTGTTGCATGATTTACACCTGCTAAAAGCAGACATAAATCTGCGCTCGCCAGCGGGCTGCTGGAGCGCCATCACCCGACCCGTGGGCTGGTCTGGAGGCCTCGACCACGCCCCCGGGCCCGCCCCCGCAATGCTGCGTCACGCCCCCGAAATGCCGCGTCATATAGGACACGCCCCCGACTCGCCTCTTTTAAGAAGCCCCAGGACTTACGCGCGTCCCGGGGCTCTGCGCGCGCCGGCGGCCTATGCAAAATATGTGTGCCGGCGCGCGCAGGGCATTTAAAATCCACCCCAGTACTTTAGGTGCGGCCTCACCATGGAGTGATACAGAGGCATTATGACATTTTCTGTTTTATTCGCCATTCCCTCTAATAATTCCTAACATCCTGCTTGCTTTTTTGACTGCCTTAGCACACTCAGTCACAATTTAAATCTATTATCAACTATGATGCCTAGATCTCTTTCCTGGGTGGTAGCTCCTAATATGGAACCTAACATCGTGTAACTACAGCAAGGGTTATTTTTCCCTATATGCAACACCTTGCACTTGTCCACATTAAATTTCATCTGCCATTTGGATGCCCAATCTTCCAGTCTCGCAGGGTCCTCCTGCAATTTATCACAATCTGCTTGTGATTTAATTACTCTGATTAATTTTGTATCATCTGCAAATTTGATTACCTCACACGTCATATTCCTTTCCAGATCATTTATATATATATTGAAAAGCACCGGTCCAAGTATAGATCCCTGAGGCACTCCACTGTTTATCCTTTTCCACTGAGAAAATTGACCATTTAATCCTACTCTCTGTTTCCTGTCTTTTAACCAGTTTGTAATCCACGAAAGGACATCGCCTTCTATCCCATGACTTTTTAGTTTTCTTGGAAGCCTTTCATGAGGGACTATTTTTGGTGTAAGGATAGTGCGGCGGAGGCTTTAATTCTGGTGTATGGATAATGCGGTGGAAGGTTTTATTTTTGGTGTATGGCTTGTGTAGTGGAGGTTTTCATTATTGGCTTGACCGTTTTTTCATGCTCGTTTGGGCTTTCATCTCAATGGGAAATGGATTCAATAGGGCTGCAGCACAATGAATCTTCATTTGGAAGGAGTTTGGGGATAGGGGGAGGAATATATAGAAATGACGGCAGAAAAAGGACCAGATGGTCCATCCAGTCTGCCCGGTAAGCTTATGGTAGTATCTGCTGCACTGTGTAGGTTACCCCCACGCTTATCAGTTTCCTGCTCTGTAAAAGTTAGGGCTCTTGTTGGTTTCTGTTTGAATCCAGTTCCTCACTATACCTTGCCATTGAAGCAGAGAGCAATGTTGGAGTTGCATCAACAGTATGAAGGCTTATTGGTTAGGGTATTAACCGCCGAGCCAGCAAGTTACCCCCATGCACTCTATTCTTCACTGTTTTGTTTTCACCACCTCCTCTGAAGGGCATTCCAGGCATCCACCACCCTCTCCATGAAGAAATATTTCCTGATGTTGGTTCTGAGACGTCCTCCCTGGAGTTTCGCTTTGAGACCCCAAGTCCTACTGATTTCTTTCCAATGGAAAAGGTTTGAAGTTTGTACATCATTAACCTTTCAGGTATGTGAAGGTCTGTATCAAATCTCCCCTGCACCTCCTCTCTTCCAGGGTGTACATATTCAGATCCTTCAGCCTCTCCTCATAGATTTTCTGATGTTGACCCCACATCATTTTGGTCGCTCTTCTCTGGACCGCCTCCATCCTGTCGCTGTCCCCTTTGAGATAAGGGCTCCAGAATACTCCATGTGAGGCCTCACCAAGGACCTATACAAGGGCTTCACTGCCTCCTTTTTCTTAGTGATTATGCCTCTTTCTTTGCACAAACACATTTTTCTGAAAATCAGTTGAGGTTTACCTCACTTTCAATCTTATTTTTGTTTTGTTTTCTGTGGTCCTGCTCCAGGCTCTTCCACAGTGATCACCGAACAAAAATATTTCATAAGCAATTTTGCTTTTTCCTCCTCAGCCTCTACACATTCCTTCCCTTCACCTCTGAGTCTCACAATAATACTTTTGCACTTCCTTCTGTCACTAAAATATCTGAAAAAATCTTGTTCCCTATTTTACCGTATTTGCTATTTTTTCTTCCATTTAAAACTTTGCATTCCTGACTCCTTTCCCAGCTTCTCTTAGCTTTTCACCAGCGGCTATAGGACGTTGGTCAAAGAAAGTCGAATCAAGTTTACAATGGACAGCATTGCGATGCCCAGGGTTGTAAATTAACAGTTCCCTATTTACCTGCGACCACGATGGCTTCGTTTTTTTTTGTCAATGGACCTGGCAAATATGAACCATCGCACCACCGATAACAGAATTTCCTGTGAAGGAATATACGCCCTAAATTTTAACAGAAGAAAACGGCTGAGCCCTCGCACAAGTCACTGCAAAGCGTGCGATGTGAAAGCTGTGGAAATCAAGTACCACTAGCAGGCATTAGCAGGATGGTTTAAAGCAACGTCAGAAGCTGCATCCTAAGAACATGTGCTTTATACGCAAGAGGCTGTTTCAGAATGGAGCGTTATCCGGTCACGCTTCTGCTAATTCCACATTCCATCCCTATTTTATTGTTTTTACCTCATCAAACTGTATTTCGAAACCGTCTATAAAAAAAAATGAACAAAAATGAATATTTAAGAAAATACGCCAACTGTGTGAGATGATTCCACAAGGAAGCGTTGCACTGCTGTTTATTTTGTGTTGTGTGCGTGTGGTGTACGAAACTTCCCTCGATTTGAAGGCTCTGTCACGGGAGGTTTTCTTAGGAGGAGGCATGGGAATCCCTTACTCAAACGCAGCGGAATCGCAGAGAGAGAGAGAGAGGGAGGGAGAGAGAGAAAGAGAGAGGGAGAAAGAGAGAAGGAGAAAGAGAGAGAGAGTCAACATTTCCAATCGCAGAGCAGTAATCAGATTTTGGGCAGGGCCGGGGGACGAGGTGGAC
The DNA here is from genome assembly GCF_901001135.1 of Rhinatrema bivittatum. Taxonomy (NCBI): domain Eukaryota; kingdom Metazoa; phylum Chordata; class Amphibia; order Gymnophiona; family Rhinatrematidae; genus Rhinatrema; species Rhinatrema bivittatum. The sequence continues at coordinate 117,472,153 of NC_042624.1, forward strand.
GGAGAGGGTTTGTAAACGGCTGAATGTGGTGGTAAATGTTGCGGCCTGAGCGCTTCGTTAGGCCGGGTCCTGACTGCGGAATTAGGCCACATTTAAGCTTCAGTCACAAGCGGGGTTAAAAAAAAAAAAAGTGCCAGGAAAGCCAGTAAAAGAGTTTTGCTTGTACAGTTTGGAAACTTCGCATCATTTGTCCGAAGATTTCACTTCCGTCCGTGTTTGGCAGGGGAAAAAAAAAAAATTTGCTGAGAAAACCACGCAAGCAAGAAGCGTGCGTGGAAAAACGGCGCAACTTCTGTTCGCTTCACAACCTACAGGGTGAATTTTAAAAGCCCGACGCGCGCATCAGTCGGGGGGGATGTGCGAGAGTGTCGCGCCGAGCGTTTTTTGAAGGCCGCCCGGATACGCGCGCAAATGCTCCTGCGCGTAGAAATGAAAATATTTTTTTAAAGGGGGCGGGGCACGGCTGTTCCGGGATATTAACCTGAAATTAGCGCTTACGTACTTACGCAGAATGGCGCGCGCCAGGGTCCCCCGCCCCATGTGACTCTGCTTCTGCCGCGTGCAAGTTAAAAACCAAAATAATCCAGGCGCATCAGCAGGGTTTTAAAGGGGGACGAAAGCCTAACAAGCTAGGGGCTCTGAAAGACCTATCCCTTAAGTGGGTGAACTGGGAAAGAACTGGGTTTAGCGGCAATGGAGTCGGCGCAGGTTTTGCGCGCACAGGCGTGCGGCCACTTAAAATTGAGCGCACGTGTGCGCGGGGCCAGGCTATTGTGTAACGTGTGTGCGTATACGCGTGTCTGTTATAAAACGGCCACGTCCCTGGGCGCGGGCCGACAAACACGCACTCGCGCTCGCCCGTTTAAAAGTTACTAAGTCCTTTCAGCAAAAATTCACGTACCGCTTTGTGTGCACTTTTTTTTCTTTTTTGCATGACTTCTCTGCATTGTTTTCCTCTCTGCTGTAAATTTGCCTGAAACTGAAATCTGTCTGTTCATTTTCCTTCTAGATCATTCTTTGGGGGAGGGGTGGCAGAGCTGTCTGTTTTTCCTTTTATTGCCCTCCAGCTCTCTGAGCACGCCCAGGCAGCCAGGGGCCAATTTCAGCAAAGTGCACCCACAATCACCGGCCAGCGGAGATTATCATCCCGTCTTCCTGTACCCACCCTGTCCAGAGTCAGTAGACGAGGGGGAGCCAAATCTGACCCTGGATATGGGGCTGCCTACCAGTTGCTACCTGGTTGGGCCTGATTTGTGTTGACGAAAGGAGGCCAGCGACCAGCAAGACCTGCAAACCGGCAACGTACGTGCCGGTGCTCTATTAACCCCTGTCCCGCACGGTCACTGCTCTCCCCCCTCCCCACGAACCTCTCCTTCCCCTCCCCTACAGAACCTATTCTTCTTGTATCCAGGGCCAGTCCAAGGCCCAAGCAGCAGCAGCCACATCTCGTGAAGGCCCGCGGGCCCAGGACACAGGCCCTGATCCCAGGCCCAATCCCGGTTTCCTGGCAGCAGAGGGTCCCATACTGGTTCGTCCCGCGACCCTTCACAGTGTGTCGCTCCCGCCAGGCCTCCGTGGGGGAGGGAAGGTTGTGAAGCGGAGAAGGCTTGGGGAGGGGCAGCTGGTTGTGAATGGGAGAGAGATTAGGTGGGGGGGGGGGGGGGGGTTAAGGGCTGACCAATTTTTAAAAATGTTTTCTAAGTGGGCGACCCCTGCTTGGAATCCCCGGTGCCACCGTGGTCAGTGCCACGACTGGAGCCACGGGGCTGACTTCTTCCGGGGACGCTTTTGCCCTCGCGTATGGAAGGTGAGCGGCGCGACACCTCCTCCTCATGCGAAGCCCCACTGGGGGAAAACCAGTGAGAGCCTCCAGCCAGGGAAAAACAAGCCCCAGCAAGCTTCAAGACGTCCTCTGCTGCTGCGGTTTTTTCAACTTTTAATCTGCTTTTAAATGACTTAACTCAACAGTGATCATCAAACAATAAACCCCGATCCAGTTTCATGTTATTTCAAGCAGAAGAGGAGGGTTTTACGGCGTGGGCTTTTGTGAACTTTAAAGGCGCGCTGGAGCATAGGCGGATGCTACTGAGGGTCGGAAACTGAACCGGGCCTGGGAAGGCTCCTGGACTTTCATATAAACCTCAAGATTGCAGTCACGTCGTCCACGCTAAGCCTGGCAGAGTACAAAGCCAGCAGGTTTGGTTTCTGCATTAGGAAACTGTCTGATGGCACACTCAAGGCGATGCTCAGACAATGACTTTAAACAGCTTGCTGGATTTGAATCGACTGCCAAGCTTTCTATTTTAATCCCACTTGGCAAGTCAGACGTGTGCTGCTTGGTTGGCATTAAAAAGCTTGCAGCTCTTTGCTTGCTGGGAAGAGTCTCCCTTACCTAGAGAGAGGGCTTTCAAGCTTAGAGGCCTGGAAGAGAATGTGAACTGGGCACAGGACTACACAGCCTTTCACCTCTGCCTCAGGTCGGTAGTGACCGGACGTTTACCGTTACCGCCTGGAAGCGTTTGCGGATCCATCCGCGTTGCAATGCAAGGAGATGCATGGGCGTTTCGTGACGTCTCACGTCCTTCTTTGCTAAAGACGTTTGCAAACGGTTGCCACAGCAAATTTGTTCTGTGAATTTCTCTGCGATGGGTACATCTTGAAACATTAAAGATGGAGTCACCTTCTAGGAAACCAGGCAAGAAAGGCCGTCAGCTGGTGACCGCAGGCACTAACCAATGGCAGGGCACCTCTCAAAATGCCGAGTGACCTCACAGTGCTCTCTGAAGTGGCCCGTCTCCCCCGTCAGAAATGCACAGAGAAAGGGAATCCCCTTCTCAGGGGCATCGAGGACACTTGAAATAGCGGAAAGAATTATCCTTCCAGAGTCTGAAGGTCCGGTGCAGGGAAAGTGCTTCCTGAGAGGGGCTGTACCCGGGAGGAGCAGGAATGCTGGCACCATCCAAGAGGGGTAAGGCGATCTCTAGCCTTTGTTTCAAGTCCCACTTCGACCAGCATTTAAACTTCAGCGAGGGGGGGGGAGGAATAAACTGCTGTTCCCCCCACAGGTGAGGTAAAGCAGGTGAGCCCTGACCGGAGAAAACCCCCAAAGAGAAAGCAACTGCCACCGTATTCAGGGGTCATTTTTTAACATGCGGTGATGACAGATAGCAAATCTGTGCATGAGTTACCCCAGTTTTCAAAGATCTGCACACACCGATCCACTTTGGAAATTATCCCAGGAAAACTAAGAACATAAGAACTTGCCATGCTGGGTCAGACCAAGGGTCCATCAAGCCCAGCATCCTGTTTCCAACAGTGGCCAAGCCAGGTCATAAGAACCTGGCAATTACCCAAACACTAAGAAGATCCCATGCTACTGATGCAATTAATAGCAGTGGCTATTCCCTAAGTTTAATTGATTAATAGCCATTAATGGACTTCTCCTCCAAGAACTTATCCAATCCTTTTTTAAAGACAGCTACACTAACTGCACTAACCACATCCTCTGGCAACAAATTCCAGAGTTTAATTGTGCGTTGAGTAAAAAAGAACTTTATTTATTTTTTATTTAACAGTTTTATATACCGAAATTCTTGTAAGAGGTTACAAATCAATTCGGTTTACATTGTAACATTAACAGTGCATCGTAGAGAGCAATTACATTGAAACAAGGGTGTACAAACTAGGATCATGAATTGATGAAAAAGCCAAGGGTATAACTCAAAAACTATATACAAAGTCTAATAGGGTTATGATTGGTTTGAGACAGAAGTATTGGCAAATGATCTAGGGATTGGGACTTTAGAAGGACAAATAGTGTTCGTCTATATCGAGCGAAGGTTGAAAGCGTCAATGGACTACTAGTGAGTGAACTGATTTGGGTCAACAGGCATCTGATTAAGAAAAGGCCTGCTTGAACAGCCAGGTTTTGAGTCTTTTCTTAAATGTGACCGGGCAATGTTCGAGTCGGAGGTCTGGTGGAAGAGAGTTCCACTGTGTTGGTCCAGACGAAGAGATGGCTCTCTTTCTTAATGTGGTTTTTAATGGGGGAACCTGGAGGGTGTCTTTATATGCTGCTCTTACCGGCTTGGATGTTAAGCTCAGTCGGAGAGGGATCTTGAGCTCTAGTGGAGTGATGTTGTAGAGAGCTTTGTGGGTTATGGTAAGAGCTTTGTACAAGATTCTGAATTTGATAGGGAGCCAGTGGAGGTTCATCAGGATGGGAGAGATGTGGTCCCTTTTTTTGGACCTGGTAAGAATTCTGGCTGCTGCATTTTGCAGCATCTGTAATGGTTTGATAGTATTGGCAGGTAGGCCGATCAAAAGAGAGTTACAGCAATCTATTTTTGAGAAGATGATTGCCTGGAGCACTGTACGGAAGTCACGGAAGTGGAGGAGAGGTCTTAGACGTTTTAATACTTGAAGTTTGAAAAAGCAGTCCTTAATCGTGTTGCTGATGAAACTCTTGAAGTTCAGTTGTTTATCCATGATGACTCCTAAGTTTCTGACTTGGGGTGCGAAGGTAGGAAGGGTTGCGGGATGAAGGTTGGGAGTGTGAGATTTCCATCGTGATTTAAAACTTTTAAAACTTTCTCCGATTAGTTCTCCGATTATTTCTCCGATTAGATTCTCCGATTATTTAAAACTTTCTCCGATTAGTCTTAAATGTGCTACTTGCTAACTTCATGGAGTGCCCCCTAGTCCTTCTACTATCCGAAAGAGTAAATAACCGATTCACATCTACCCGTTCTAGACCTCTCATGATTTTAAACATCTCTATCATATCCCCCCTCAGTCGTCTCTTCTCCAAGCTGAAAAGTCCTAACCTCTTTAGTCTTTCCTCATAGGGGAGCTGTTCCATTCCCTTTATCATTTTGGTTGCCCTTCTCTGTACCTTCTCCATCGCAATTATATCTTTTTTGAGATGCAGCGACCAGAATTGTACACAGTATTCAAGGTGCGGTCTCACAAAAAAAAAATCCAACGATACCTCCAGAAGTGCAGTTAACTTTCTTAAAATAATGCATTTGGGAAGCAATTAGTGCACTTACTTTATCACTGCACTCACAGACGGTAACTTTTAAACATACGCGCATGTTATAAAACAGCCTGGACGCATGTACATGTGCGCGCAATTTTTAATGCACGCACAAATGTGTGTGCAAATGCCGATCCTGCTGCGTAAGTGAGGGAATTTTATAAGGGGCCTGCGCCGACGCCATTCACCATTTTCCAAGTTCGCTCAGTTTAGGAATAGGACTTGCAACCCTCCCTAATATAATATAATATATTTTATTAATTTTATAATTTGTATGCAGAATGTATACCATTTCTTTGAAATTTTTAATTATGTACGTTTTACTGTAAACCGCCTAGACGGCCAGATCCTGACCATTTCGCGGTATATAAAAACTTTTCAAATCAAATCAAATAAATAAATAAATAGCCACCCTTACAACTCTGCTGCCTTGCCTGTATTGCTTTGTTTTACCACGTACACGCCACCCAAAGCATACGTAAATTTACGCGGCAGGGGACCCCGGCACGAGCAAGGACACTAAGTATTTGCGCGCACATTTCATGGCCAGTCCCCTATGTCCATATGCTCCGCCCCTTTTTGGGAACTTTTTACTTGTGCGTGCAGCGGGAGATACGCACGTCCTTGGGCGGCTTTTAAAATCTACCCCTAAGTATTTACGCGCTCATTTCATGGCCAGTCCCCTATGTCCATATGCTCCGCCCCTTTTTGGGAACTTTTTACTTGTGCGTGCAGCGGGAGATATGCACGTCCTTGGGCGGCTTTTAAAATCTACCCCTAAGTATTTACGCGCACATTTCATGGCCAGGCCCCCGTGTCCAAACTCCGCCCCTTTTTGGGAACTTTTTACTTGTGCGTGCAGCGGGAGATACGCACGTCCTTGGGCGGCTTTTAAAATCTACCCCTAAGTATTTACGCGCACATTTCATGGCCAGGCCCCTATGTCCATATGCTCCACCCCTTTTTGGGAACTTTTTACTTGTGCGTGCAGCGGGAGATACGCACGTCCTTGGGCGGCTTTTAAAATCTACCCCTAAGTATTTACGCGCACATTTCATGGCCAGGCCCCCGTGTCCAAACTCCGCCCCTTTTTGGGAATTTTTTACTTGTGCGTGCAGCGGGAGATACGCACGTCCTTGGGCGGCTTTTAAAATCTACCCCTAAGTATTTACGCGCACATTTCATGGCCAGGCCCCCGTGTCCAAACTCCACCCCTTTTTGGGAACTTTTTACTTGTGCGTGCAGCGGGAGATACATCCTTGGGGGGGGGGCTTTTAAAATCCACTCGTCGTGCGCCGGCCCGACTTGGGCTCATATCTGCCGGTTTTGACGCACACCGGGCTTTTAAAATTCACCTGTTAGGTACCTGGTTACCTCATCGGCATGGTTTTTGTCATAAACTCGCAAAAGCCCAGGTACGCATGCTAAAAGCACTGATAGTAAGTGGACACCTCGCTTATTTATGTACAGAGATTTTTACTTGCATCCTCACGTTGGTGAGTTTAAGCACTCTTTGGTGCAAAGTTGTGATCTGTCTTGTGGAGGTTTAAGAAGAACTATAACTGCTCCGATCTTTTCATGGCGTGCGGCAACGCCAATGCTAACGGCCCGGCCCAGAAACCCCACCTCTGCTGGCCTGAATTTACATTTTGCTCTGTTGGGCTTTTTTCTCACCACACGTCATGCTCAGCTTTTCTAGATCCAAGTATATCAGCCACACTGGCTACTGCAATTTCATGTCTATTCAGAAACTCAGAGAGAAAACACATGAAGCCCAAGAGAGTGGTCACAAACCAATGGCCAAAACAGGAAGACACACTTGAAAACAAAACATTTAAAATGGCGAAAATCTTCATATCAAAAAACTACCGATTTATATACAACACTATCGTGTGTAAACAAACTGCAAAGGACAAAGGCTCATGTTTAGCAAAAAATTGAAAGTATTAATACATAATTTCAAGCATGTAAACCCATACACATGCTGACCATCGTTGTCTCACTGCTTAATGGATAATATTCCCACAACGCCCAGCTGTAAATGTTTCTTCATAGAGATCTACCACAAATAACCACTTATTTTAGGGTTTCCTCTTGTCAAAAAAAAAAATTAAGATATTCACATATACTTAAAAATGACCACCACGATTAAATTCATATCACCAAATTTCACCAACATTTATACATACCTCGTCTTTAAAGCTAGCTTTCACCAACTTCGCTCCATAATTTACTGTCAAAAACAGCTCTTCCATTCTGGTCTGCCAGCAATATTAAGCGTTCAATGTTATTCAAAGAGCAGTTAACACTTTCACTCATTTTTGTCTTCTCAACTTAAAAATATGCTACTTACTTGGGTGCTCGCCTCCGCTGTGTTCGGCGTTCCTCCAAGCACTGAAAAACGCAGCGCCTGCAGAGTATCTATTTAAATGCAACGATTGCACTAAGATCCCCTCCGTCCTACGTGAATTATTGATCAGTCTTTATCTCCTAAGGATAACGCACATGTGGTTAAGTTAAAAAAAAACAAAACAGACTGTGCAAACTCAGAAACTCAGCCATCATCCGAAGAAAGTTTTCAGGAGCTGATGTGAACCTGAAGGGCAACCTTCTAAAATACCTTCCCCGTGTTAGTTTGACCCTTTCTTCTTCCAGTGGGATCTGCCAAAATCTGCTGGTAGCATCTCGGCAGGCAAAGATGGAAGCACCTTGCTACTTGGGTAGTATGTCATCTAGGGTATGTAATGTGTATTTTCTCACTTTACATTGAACCATTTTAGATTAACACAAATCCCGTATCTTTAGACTGCTCGCACCATCGGCGCACACCATTCCGTTGGTCTCTCACTTGAGGGATGAGCCTCTTTTCATCTCACTTTGGATTACAACAGAACAGAAACGCAAAGGGATATTGAAATACTATATGGACAGGCATGGTCTACCCATGGCATTTTCACTGGCTGTCCTTATAGGGTACTCATAGCCTCAAATCCCTGTATGAAGCTCATTCTTATTGCTACGCTCCTACCTGCAGGAAAATTCACGAGGCTCTCTCCGAACGGTCCCAGAAGCATTAACAAGGGTCTGGCCTTTGGCTCTCACTTTCCCTTTAGGGCTGTAATGGGCTCAGATGACTCGCTCCAGCTGTGGTTTCACTCTTAGCGAGTGGTACATCGACTCCGTGATGGAAACTCCAGAATCAATTTTAAATGATTTTCCCCTTCCCGTGTTAGAGTCACATTCCTCTACTGGATCATCGTTTCTTCGTTTGATGTGACAAAGCCCAGAAAAAGGGAATCTACAGGGTTGGATTGTACTCTAGGAGCTCCTAGACATGCTTTGTTCTTCGTGCCAGGGATTTTGCGGCTGACCCTTGGCTGGACAGTCTTCTGCACTGGCGCGACTGCCACCCAGGGGCCTTGTCATTCTGGCCTGCAGGGATACCCCTTTCAGGCCTTTGCTCTTGACATGGCAGGTTTGACAAGAGTTCTGATGCCGAATCATCTCTGGGTGCCGCGTCCTTTCCACGGCTGCGGGCAGGCTAAGGTCACTTCGCCTTCTGAGCTGTTGAACAATGTTTGTGTCTTCAATCCCAATTACAAATGTGTCTGATTCTTTCTTCTTTAGTTCATCCAAAGTCACAGCTGTCTGCTAGTTCATGAAGTTGTAGCATAAAACACTTCGCTGCCTCACATGGCCTCTTTTTTTTTACATTTCGTTACATTTGGGGAGAAAATGTTCTTTATATTTTCTCAGCCCTGTAGCATAATCATTAGTGATGTGCATTCACTTGAAACAAAATGGCAAATTTTAACACAACTTCCCATTTTATGTCTTTTTCCGATAAACAAAACAAAAAAACCCCACCATTTCATCTGTTTCTATTCTTTTCTTTTTTTTTTTTTAATTTTCATTGAGAACAAAAAGAATAAAACACAAAATACCTCTGATCCCCACCAAACCCTCTTACCATATTTTTCTTTCTTCACAGGGCAGGAGTGATTCCCAGTCGCTCCTGCCCTGCTGGTAGCATGCTAAGAAATATTGCTGGTTGACCAATTTCTTCTCCACAAAACTGTTCATTCTTATTATTTTATTTCATTTTCCACCATTCCATTTGCATCAGCAAAGCAGTTCACAAAAGCAGGCAACAGAAACATTTTACAGAAACCAACAAATACAGTATTCAACAAAGAAAAAGTTAACACAATCCATTGAGCAGGTAGCAAAGATATAATAATCAATAATACTCTCATCATCAACTGGAAACAGTATAAAACAATCTTAAAATCATGAGTCAGAACAAAAAAAAATCAATCTAAATAACAATACAAGGTAAGGAAGATCCGAAATTAAAATGGAGCAACACTGCCTAATTAGGTTTCTGCACCTTCACTGTAAACCTGCACAAACAGGCAGGCCGGTTTTTACGAAACGTTTCCTCTTAGTTTCCCCCTAATGTTTAATGGAAGATTACTCCACATAAAATGAGCCGCAGAGCGAAATGCAGTTCGATAGGTCTAGAACAATCGTATCACTACAGAAGGAGGTATTTTAAGAAGATCTTGGTGAGAGAGTCGTAGGAATTGGGTTTATAGGTTACCAAGTGATTGACGAAATATTGAGGAGTACCCCCAAAGAAAGACCAAGGGAAGTATTTTAAATTTAACTCTCTGCACTGCGGGTACTCAGTGTGGCTTGGATAGGGGAGGGGTAACCGAATCGTGCATTTTAGCTCCAAAGAATTATTTAGCAGCCGTAGTTTGCATCAGTTGAAGGCATCATGAAGGCTTAATGGAGCAACCCTGATAAAGGGCATTACAATAGTCTACGAAGCAGATTTTAAAAGCCCAGAGTGTGCATCAATTAGGGGGTGCGCGCACACGTCGGGCTCTCACGCGCCCACGTAATTTTAAAAGCCGCCCAGATGTGCGCGTATCTCCCATTGAGTGGACATCTCACAAGTTTTCAAAAAGGGCAGGGCATGGGTATTTTGGGGCTTGGCAAGAGATGTGCACATAAATACTTGTGCACCTGGGCGTGCCCCCAGATCCCCTGCCGCGTAAGTTTACTTCTGCTACAGCGGAGGTGTAAGTTTAAAAAGAAAAAGAGAGAACCATTTCTCAGACTATCAGACCAGGGGTGGTTTGGAGGATGAACTGGTGAAACTGGCAATGGCGTGGCTCTGCGCCCCTTTTAAAATTCCCTGACGTTCGCGCACACATGCACACACCCACTTAAAACTGGATGCCCATGTGCGAGCGGTCAGGCTATTTTATAACCTGCAGCATGTTGGCGCGCACGTTGTAAAATGTCCACGTATCTGGGTGCGAGCCAGGAAGGGCCTTATTTAGATCGAAAAAATGCAACAAAATAAAAGAGCCCAAGCGAACAATAAAAGAAATGTTGTCATTCATCAACAGCATGCAATGAAGTTTTACACCAAGCATGGAGATCAGGGTTTTCGGTTGATTCACCACTCCAAATAGAAAGGAACACTGCTCAAAGGACAATGGAATTTACTGGCCAAGAATTTTGTCTTGGTAGGTTTAAGCCTTAGTTTCTGGACTTTTAACCTCATGCAATAGCGACAGCAGCCAAACATAAATTTAGCACGCAACAGTCATATGGCTCAAGGGGTCAGTAAAGGCAACGAGCATAAACACAGCAACAAAAACTTTGGTCTTGAATTAAGGTGGCTAGTGGTGCCAGGAATAGATTAAATAAAACTGGGTCCAATATAGAGCCCTGGGGAACCCCAAAAGCCAATGGTCTTGGAGCAGGTTTAGACTCCTTCCAAGCAACCCTATATGTCCAATCCATTAGGTGGGAATAAAGGCACTTTAGAAGCACTCCATGGAAGCCCAAATTCTGTACATGCTGTAACATTCAAATATGATTACCAGAATGAAAGGCTGCGCCTATGCCACAGGAAATAATGAGCGCGTCTTTTCTCAAGGCTGTTTTGATATTAAAGCCAGATGTGGACCCAGACTACCTAGGATGAAGGATATTGGGTTTGGTCAACAAAATCCTCTACTTGATGATAGGATAACTGTTTCAAGACGTTTCGACAAAAAGGAGAGATAGAGAGATTGGTTTGTAATGATTAGGTACAGAGGGATCAAGCTTGTCCCCCTTTAATACAAGTCGAATAAGAGCACCCTTTAAAGAGAAGGGAATTCATCCTTGCTCCAAACTGGAATTCATTATTATAGATGATTAAAAAAAGGAGCAAAACCATGTATGGATAACTTAACTTGGGAGGAATGGCATCCAACTCAGATGCTGAGCAGCGCATTGTTTGTAAAATGGTTTGTATACCTCCGAGTGAAGCTTTGTTAAATGGGGAGAGAGTTTCCTCTCCAAGGAGAGAAAGTGTAGATCTTGCAGGTCCAAAAAGTCTAAAGAAACCCAGCTTGGAGGTGAAACTTTTTTTTTTTGTTTTTAATGTAAAAGACTTGGCAAATGTCTCAGCGGTTAACGCTCCTCCTTCATTAGAGATCTGGCTATCATCTCTCCCTGAGACCTCTGACCTTGGGGCATCAGAATAATTCTTCTGTGCCCATTTCATTGAACGTTTCCCATGTTTTACATCGTTGCACGTTTGCATGGCTTTTATCCCTGCACCATCTTCTTTCCAGTTGACTCCTTCGGCGTTTGAAGAGGGCGAAGCCTGGATGACACCAGGCGGGCTTTTCCTTATGAGGTATTACGCTGGAATGTGATGGCGCAACTGGGTTTAGAGCTTTTCCAGCCCTTGAATTCCAGGACCCGAGAGGAAAGTGCTCTAAATTGGGTTAATTTCAGGCCCCGGCCTGGGTTTGGACATGGCCTGACCCCAGCATGGCAGGGGCGACTGGGAATCATTCCTGAAAAAAGGAAATACGGTTGCAGGTTTTGGGGAGGGTCAGAGGGGACTTTTTTTTCCTTCCTCCGATGGAGCCTGACATATTTTTTTCCTTTTCATTTCCTTCCAGTTTTTTCTTTGTTTTTTTGGGGTTTTTTTTCATTTTAAATAAACTGGGAAGGTAACTTTCACACAGTCCCTCATGGCCATTTATATGCACTTAAATGGCCAGGCGGAGATCTACAATATTATTTTATAACCTGCGCGTGTCAGATTCGCATGTTTTATATATTACGCGTAGGTCGACCCCGCAGCAGGCCGTGTGTGTGTTTATGCTCACACGCAAATGCTTTAGCAGGCACTGCAAGCATGCACCTTTCATACCTTTTCCAAAAAATGTACGCGCTTATATTTTATGAGCGAAAATAAAGGAGAACTTGCTTTTGCAAAAGCTGAGTTATGCGCGTCACTTCAGTGCAATTTAAAACATGAGCGCATAATTACAAGCACCAGTTTTCCCCATTCCTCAAGCAGTTTGCCCAATTCATCTCCAAAGTCTTCGAGACCCTCCTGGTTTTTCAGCCTGAACCTCCCCCCCAGACCCCCCATCCACAAGGTCTACTCATTCCACCCATCAAGGAACGCTCCGCCCCCCTTCAATCAAATCCATCAAACTCACCTCCACAACAAAAAGAGCCTTTCACCGACTGGCGCCACCCTCTGGAACTCCATGCCCCCAGACTTACGCACTGAAACCTCCACTCCCAAATTCAACAAAAAACTAAAAACTTTGCTGTTTCTACAGGCCTGCCCCTCAAATACCCCTCATTATTGAACCTTCCAAGAAAAATGTGAAGGTTTGCATAATGTCTTTCAACACTTTATTGACGCCAAATTTTTATGAAACTTTACTGTAAATATCTACCTGTATATATTTTTTCTCTTTCCCTGGCCTTCTTCTCCCTTTTAATATCTAATTATCTTACTTCTCCCTTATTTTCGCTTATCTTCTTTTCCGAGATTTCTTGTCATAAACATCATAAATAGCGATTGCGCCAGCACAAGACACTTACACGTGTGAACACTTTGCTTCTGGTGTTTTAGGGGATAGTTTTCAAAGGACAGGCTTGACTCATCCTTCGGCCGGCTCTGACGGTCACAAGGCTTACAATATATATTTTAAAATAATGCACCAATTATGGCTGCACATTTTGAGGTGAATTTTCAAAGGCAAAACTGGGAGATAGGCAAATGCGTCGTGCTGGTGCGTGCCGAGTGGATTTTAAAAGCCGCCCGAAAAACACGCATTTCTTCCACTACGCGCACAAATGGAAAGTTCAGGAAAGGGGCGTGGCATGGGGGTTCCTGGATTTAACTTGAAATTAGCGCATAAATTACTTACGCACACCGACGCACGCCGGGGTCCTCCCTGCCGCGTAACTTTACTTCTGCTACGGATGTCGTGTAAGTTATAAAATAAAGTCAAATAGATCGGCGGGGTTTGAAGACTGGGGCCAACAGGGGAGAAGGGAGGCTATTAAACCAGTGGGGTTTGGAAGTCCTATCCCTTACCTGGGTGAACTGGGAAAACTGGTAATGGCGTTGGCACGCGTCTTTAAAAAATCCTACTTATGTTGTAGAAGCAAGATTTGCACCCGCAGGCGCACGTCCACTTAAAACTGCACACGCGTGTGCACGCGGGCAGGCTCTTTTATAACATGCATGCGCATATGCTCGTGTGCTATAAAATGGCCGCGTCCCTGGTGCAGGTCGATGAACACGCGCGCATGTGCACCCGCGCGCCTACTGTCTAAAGATTTTATTTGGAAGCCCTGATCCCCCACTCCCAAATTATTCTACGCCCCCAACAATGACACCTTCACTTGATTTTCTCCACTTATTTTCACCTCTTTTTTTAAATGCACAGACGATGAGATCAATAAGCTGCCACTGCAGCAGCAGCCCAGTCCAAAACTCAAGCAACAAGTCCAGTTAGTTATGACCTTCAACCTGGCTGGCAGGGAGCACCCAGCTGCCGTCCATCCCTAACTAGAGAAGGCACCCGGGGCTGTTAGGAGACCGACAGGGCCAGGCCCTCCCAGGCTGTGCGAGGCAGACCTGGCTCCAGAATTAAGACTCTAGAAACTACTTAAGGACCAGCTCGAAGCAGGGGGACTTCAGATAGCGCGCCAGGAAATATTTCCAATTCCTGAACCATTCAATGTCTTACATAATATTTATTTGCTACTACATATATTTGACCAGTGGATCACAATAAAAAATACTTTGGACTTGATTTTTCAATACATTCTACAATTCTGAGGTCCATATTCAGCCATGGGCAGTCCGGGTAAGTTACATTGGTTTACAAATGTTTAGAAGTCGTCTGTTTCAGCAATAAAATGTGCCACTTGAAAAAAACTAAAAAATGACCGATGATTAAATATTGTGGCAAGAAGTTGATGTGCACATTGTGCCCACATATGATGGTCATTCACAATTTTGTGGTAACATCTTGTGTCGATAACTAATTATGGTATGTCAGTTTCTTCTTTAAAGATTCTATCACTACTACTACTGTACTGAGAAATTTGATAAAAAGTGACACTATTTGCATTTGTGAATTTAAATATGTCAAACCAGGTGACTGGCTACTGTTTCCATGATATTTAAGTTTTTACATTTTACGTCTATCTTTATTGCGTAGATAGTGCATAGATAGTTTTAATCATAAATTGTTAACTTAGGTCTTTTTGTAAATAGAAATAAAATTTACTATGAAACAAAAGGCCCAAAACTATTATGTATACATATATGTACCTAGTTTAGTCCTTATTCAGTGACGTCTCAGCTCTTGGTTCGTCTCTTGTATTCATTAAATGGAACATCTCTTGTCATGTCTAACAATAGTCTGCAAGCATTGATGGGCACCATTTGCCCTGATACTGATTTTCCATTGCTGCAATGTCCTGGTGAAATCACTCGCCATGCTTATCACCCACTGCTCTGCAGCTTGGTGGAAAAAAATCTGGACGAGAGTGCAAAAAATGTATCTTTAGTGACAAGTTGCAGTCAAGGCTTTAATAGGCTTGAGTAGGTTTCCACCAATCTGTGTAGTTGTCTGCCTTGTTTCAGAGAAAATTTATCAGCACTAACTGGAAGGCTCTCCACGTCGTCTTTTCCTTGCTACACAAACCCAGTCATAGATTTATTCGTAGATTCAGTCAAAGATGCAAATTAGTCATTTCTGGTTTAATTTGGGGTCCTTTCCCTTCTTAACTCACTTATGCTTTACAGTTCCCAAGTCAAATGTTGTGTATACTGACCCAGTAGCACATCTTGAAGACTAAAGCCAATCAACAATCAACAGCATCTTTTTAATTCTTAGTGACTCAGAATAAATAAAGTTTGACCACATTCATTTCAGAAGTATTTTCGCTTTAGACCAGTGTTATCCACATAAATTAGTCAGGATAACTTGAACCATGTATATTTATTTAGCTGCATTGCTGACAGCCGTCTGGCACAACCAGACTTACCTGGATAACTTAGCCAGATAGAAATATGATAGAGACATTTAAATACCTCCTAGATGTCGGTGCATAGGAGGTGGAATGAGGGTCATTGAGGGTCATTGGATGAGGGTGAAAGGGGGCAGACTCAGGAGTAATCTTAGGAAATGTTTCTTTCCAGAGAGGGTGGAGGGTGCATGGAACGGCCTCCCTGTGGAGGTGGGGGAGGCAAGGATACTATCCGAATTCAGGAAAGCATGGGCAAGCACGGGGGATCTCTGAGGGAGTGGTAGGGACTGTGTGGATGGGGAGGCTAGACAGGCCATAACCTTTGTAACACTGAATATCGGTGTTATCCGGCTAATTTAGCCCCACCTGGTAATGTCCCCAGACTGCCCTCCCTATCCCACCCCACCCCCCATCTTATCCAGCAAGTTTTTTATCTGGCTAGTGACTTAGCTGGATAACTTCGAGCTGTTCCCCATGGCGGGAAATTCAAAACCCAGACGAGGGTTTTTGAATGTAGATCTCTTTATATCTTCCATTGCTAAATTAGGCAATTTTCATTAAAAATGTTCTAAAGATAAATCCGCAGACAGAAGCTAACAGCAATAGTAGCCCAGAGGAGGGAAAGAAAAATCTTAACATTGTTCTAGTAAAGGGAAGGAACTGGACCAGTATTAGATAAATTAATGGAAGATAGATCAGTCATGTGCCGTTTAATGCAAAAGTCAGGGATGTCCCGTCAGGTTGTATGCATCCCTGAATGACAACTGGAAAATCCAGAGGATGTACTGGAGGCTGATCCCGGGGGCCTCGTCTTCAGTTATTTTATGAAATGAAATAGCGTCTTCCCCACAGCTCATGAGAGCCCTATGTTAAGAAACTGGTAGCACATCACTGCTGGAAGCTGGAAGGGGTAGGACAGTGCCGTTTCTCACTCCCTGCCTCTAAGCCCCTGCCGCAGGATCCTGGTGGAGAGGGAGCTTACTTCTGAGCCAGTCTGCCAGTTCTTATCTGCTTAAGGAAGAGTGGAGGAGGGAGTAGCTTAACTGCTAGATTTCCATGGGCTTGTCTTGCTAATCTTACCAAGTATTTCTCTGCAACCATAACCACATCATCGTTTTTCACTTCTGCGTAAATGAATCTGATTTGATCTTTGTTACCCTTTTCACGGTGGTAACCTCCCATGCTCTTGAGAGAAATCAGTCAATAATAATTGCTTCTTATTGCATTTGCTCTAATTTATTTATTTATTTAACAGTTTTATATACCAAAATTCTTGTAAGGGGTTACAAATCAGTTCGGTTTACATTGAACAGAACCAGTGCTTCAGTAAATGAAAGCAATTACATTGAACATTAACTATGCTCTTCTAGTAGACATCTAATGCTCTTCTAGTAGACATGAGCACATACCAAACGTAATATAGATATTTTGATGCTAAGGCATCTATCTTCAGAAGCCGGGGGTTTTCTTTGAACTGTGCTTTAGTGTAAGTAGCTGTGCCTAAAAAACCCCTATCCTATTTAGAAATAAATGCAACATCACAAAAGGACAACACAAATAACCTGATTAAACTAAACTTGCAATGATCGGTAATTCCAGTTATGCCAAATACCTTTCTACGTATTCGGCCTGCTTAGCAGGAGTCTCTTTTTGCATAGCAGAAGGTGACTGAAAGGAACTGTTCTTTGCATTGCGCACACACACACACACACACACACACACCCCCCTAGGAGTGAATGGGGTGCACACACACACACACACACCCCCTAGGAGTGAATGGGGTGCACACACACACACACACACACACACCCCTAGGAGTGAATGGGGTGCACACACACACACCCCTAGGAGTGAATGGGGTGTGCACACACACACCCTAGGAGTGAATGGGGTGCAAGGATCCGACGTGCGATTGGTATAAAAGAGTCCCTTACCTTTCTGCCAGTCTGCTGCTGCTGCAGTGAGGCAGGAGGAATCTGCAAAGCCTTCTGCCAAATCTAGAAAGCACTTGGCCAAAGTTAAGAACAAATGAATGGCATGTTACACGACGCCAGGGAATGGCAAGGCTCGAGTCTGCGGGTAGGCCGTGCCTTGCATGCAAACATCGGTTTTTACCAAGATAAGCACTGAAAGACATGTTCTGTATTAGTCTCAGTCAAGAGCTCTGATTTTGTTACATAGAGGTTAGTCTAGTTTTAATGCAGCTGATAATGTTACCTGCACAAATTGTAATGTCATTTGCATACCGGTCATTGGCCAGTTTAGTAATTATACGTAATATGGAGTCTCCAAACTGGAAAAAAAAAAAACCATTGGGAAAGAAATTTCAGGCAGGTCCTGAAGATTTGGCTCTTCCCGCGGCTCCCCTGACCTACCTTATGTCGAATATGCCCCCCTGACGCCTACTCAGCCGATTGTGCCTCGCAGCTTCATCACAGGTACCCTCTTCCACTATGCACCTACCGCCTCCATTCACTATGCTCTCGGCTCTATCGACTGAAATTTTATACTCAACTGCTGGACCCACAGACTCCCTGTACCACTCATCTCTGATACGCCCTCGGACACCACTGTGCCCATGGTGCCAGGGCTTGCTACTCTATTTCCCCTTTGCTGTTGTAATCCCATCTTTGCTACTACTCCCTGTATAATTCACTTTTCAATGCCCGCCACATGCTACTACCCCTACAACTCTTGAAATGTTATTACCCTAGATAAGTAATACAATTACTGCATTTCGCACTGAGCTCCAGGAAGTGCAGAATGGAAATCTAATAAATGGAAGGGAAGGGAAATCAATTATTTCTATCCTTTTTTTTTTTTTTTTCAAAATTTTTTGGACATGAAAAAAGTCTGAACGGTACCAAGCACAATTCAATATGTCTGTCCATCTGTCTCTCTAGTCTGTCTTTCCCTCTCCCTCTAAATATACACACAATATACATATATAGACATCTTGTATATGTAGGGACCTTCGTTTTCAGTTTTTATTTTATTTTTACTGGGAATTTAAATGTCATTAACAAAAAAGTACACGCATTAGCTAGTGAGCTGAGAAGTCCTGAAAAGTGGAAGAGGCAAAAGGAAAAGAGCGAAGAGGCTTACAAACCGTCAGTACATTTACTGACAGTCAGCTAAAAAAAAAAAGGATAAAAAAAAAATGCCATCTGTGAAAATAATTTCATGTCACTAAATGCAAGGCCTGACCGTGGTGCCGTGGGCTCAGGCTCTGTGAGGCTGCAGCACTGAGAGGGTTGGGGACTGAAAGTGATGAATCTCAGCACAGTAACTCTAGCTGGGCACAAAATGGCCATTAACAAAAAAGTTAGGTTGTCAGTAAAAATCTGGATAACTGTCAGTAAAAAAAATATTTAACTCACAGTACCTACTACAGTACACAACCCGTCCTGATGTATCCAAAATGAATAATCAAAAAGAACATCAAGGGAGCAGCCTTTCTGTTACTACAACACGAAACCTAGAACTACCAGCATCTTGATTGGATTAACAGGACCTTCATATGACATTTTGAGAGACTCTTGCATTTGGGGTCACATATAATCATCGGTCCAGCAATGTATGAATAATGTTTTTGGAGGTTTTTCTTAAATGCTAGTAAAAAGTGACTTTCTCATTTCAAATTTAAATAAAACAGGGGTAGAACTTCCCTTGAAGCAGTCCTTGGCCCAACATTTCATGTACCACTGCTTAAGGGGCAGTTTGTTAAGATAGTGCCCGTGCTTTATCCTAAAATATCATGAAAATAGAGTCAGACCCATGATGATATAAATGGGACAATGTCAACTTTCACATTTATTAGGTGTCAGATGTAAGTTCTCAAAGGGGCAGATTTTAAAAGGTTGGTGGCGGGCGTACATGTGCGCGCGACCCGCTGCACGGACATGTATGTCCGATTTTATAACATGCGCGCGCATGTTTTAGTCACAAATTTAGTCACATTTAGTCACATTAATTTAGTCACAAAAATTAAACATAAGTTTTTTATGACCTGAATTTACATGAGGTCTAACAATTTGGCAATTAACTATTTCCCGATTTATATGGCTATTTTATAACTACAAGTTTCTTAACCCTGTCACCACCTCTCCAATGTGCTGCTATGATGTCTAAAACAGTCCGTTGTATATTAGAAAGTACATGTCATTGTTGAATAAAATATGCTACTGGTGGAGCTTCAAGTTTGCTTGTATTAAGACAACTTTGATGTTCCATTAATCTCACCCAAATCAATCGCTTAGTTATCCTGATGTAATAAAGCTTGCACGGGCAGTTTATTAAGTAAACCACAAAGGAAAAATGTGACCTGTTACAGATGTAACATCATCAGATTTCATCTTCAGAATACACCATTCAGAGGTGGGAACAATTCCCGGTAAATCAGAGGCTCAAGTGTAGATGATCGAATTACCTGATCGTGAATATTAAATCCGTGAGAATATGCAAAACATGGTAAAGCTGCAAAGGATGTATACAGCTGTGCCACCGTTTACGGATCAGTTGAGCGATATTCATTATACGGTGCAATATCTCAACCCAGACGCTTCACAATCAGTGATCTCCTCGGGCCTTGATGTTAAAAGACGGTCTTCATTAGAATACAGGGCTTGATGGCACGCTGAACATATGCTTGATGTAGGGTAGCCCCCGTCAGAGAACCTAGCACCCATCACTTTGGCCTGGGCTTTAAAATCTTCTTGGTCAGAGCACAGCCGCCTCAACCGCAGGAACCCTGTTCGATGTAAACCGATCCGATATGGTTCTTGTCCATGAAGGTCGGTATAGAAAAGTGTTAAATAAATAAATAAATAAATAAATAAATAAACAAACAAACAAACAAACTGACCAATGAGGAGATTCTTCTTGAAATTGGGCGGATGGAAACTTTGGTACATCAATAAGTCGTTACGATCGTGTGGTTGGCGATGGATCTCTCTATTTGATATGTATCTGGATAAGTAGCTCTGTTTGAGACTTATTCGGCTATCTTAGCTAAATAAGTAGCACTTTTAAGACTTATCTGGCTAAGCTGCCATGTAGATGGGTAGGTTCCAGTTTATCCAGCTAACTTGAATATTTACACATTTTTTTAAATGCATGCAAATGCTGCAGGGAAGAATTCTGCGTGTTTTATGATACATGCAGGTTACAAAATGCTGGGATAGATCTGCACACGCGTGTATGGGTGCCCACGCAGGTCTTCCTCCCCAACTCCAACTGCAGGAATACCTCAGTCCGAGTAAACCTACGTGTGAACCTAACATGCCCGTGTAAGTGTACCCGTATACCGGGCAGACTGTTTTCTAAAAAGTCCAGTTCTGCGCATGTGAGTGTTTTACACGCAGACGTCCCTTTGAAAGTCATCCCCAAAATAGCCTTCATTGTCTGTCTCGCAAAGATTTTTGTCGCATGTGGATACTCTTCCCCTTGAAGCAAGGAGAGGGAAAGATTGGAAAAAAAATTAACAAGAGGAACCTACAGCAAAAAAAAAAAAGAGAACTAATCTTGTACTGTGCTGAATGTCGAGCCCTCTGCAGAGCTCCTTCACGGCAGACCACGTTCAGTCTTCGCCTGCACTGTCCTGACGTCCTCAGCATCAGCCTGTTCCATAGGAGAAGAACTCACGTCTCCTCCACTGCCAGTTTTGGCTCTTGACTGCACAGCTGACAGGCAACCACATAAAGCAAAGGATGATGATATTGGGTTTGTAGGACATTAATCTTACAGATGCATGGGAGGAGCATCAGACAGCTTCCAGTAAACACTGTGGCACCTGTCCAATCAGGACACATAATTTGGGCTCTCAAGAGTTTTCTCTTGATGTTTACCAATGGAAAAACAATCCTCAATATATCAGGTCCCATTTACATTTTTGTGTTAAGGAAAGCTTTATACTGAGGGCAATGTGTCTGACCTCATTGTACTCGATACATTAAGGGTTAACATTTCAAAACATTTACTAGAGTTTTCTCCCTGTGTAAGCCATGGGCTGACAGTCCCAGACAAAGGCCCCAGGAGCCACACCTCAAACACAGTTCTTACAGTCAAATCTTCCCAAGCAGTTGGGTTATCTGAGTAACCAAGATTCCCTAAGTGGGAGGGAAGATAACCCTTCTACGCCCTATGTGTTGCTTTTACTGCAATCCATTTCTAGAGTTCTTTGTAAACAGCACCGATAAGCGTTCGGTGGTAAACTACAGCGATAAGCCTGCTGGCATCAAGCATTAGAGGTCCCTGTGGTCTTCTTGAACAGTACCAAGACACCAGCAGCCTACCATCACTTTCTCAATTGGTTTCTGGGGAGATGTAGCCTGCTGGTTCCAAACTGGCGATCCCATGTCTGCCATATTGCTAGTTCATGATTCCCTTACCTACCCATTGTTTTGTCCTTATGACCCCCTCCTCTCTGCCTCTGCCCCAGAGAGAGAGTGAAGGGTGGATTGTTAGCAATATTAAAACCTCCCTACCCCATACCTACCACTGTGGTAGAATATTGAAGCAGACGAGGAGCATCGGATGCATCCAGTCACTCCCGGAGGAAGGCCAGGAACGCAGCTGACACCCGGCTTCCCCTTCACCTCCTCTGGGCTTATCCTCTGTTTTCTTGAATTCCATTACCATCTCCACTAAGAGACTGTTACAGGCATCCACCAACCTGTCCATGAAGAAATATTTCCTGATGTTGCACCTGAAACTACCCTCTTGGAGCTTCAAACCATGATCTCTTGTTCTAGAACATTCTTTCCTCTGACAAAATATTTGCTTGCAGTGCCAGATTTATGCCTTTGAGTTATTTCAGTGTCTTCACCGAATCCCCTGTCTCTCTTCTGCTTCAGACATACGTATTTAGGTCTTCAAGTCTCATCTCATGTAGCTTTTGGTGTAGACCCTGCACCATTCTGGTTGCCTTTTGTCTGCACTGACCTACCTCTAGCCTATCCATATCCTTTCGGAGAAATGGCCTCCAGGATCGGACACGATGGGGGACAATTTTTCAAACAGCTTGCACTGGTGCCGAGTCTGCCAGTAACTTTACATGTGGGCTTTGCAGCCATCTACCTGCATTGAGAGTAGGGGCAATTATCAAAGAGCTTGGATCCAATGTGAAAATGCTGTTTTATCTGCAGAAACTGTGCTCGTTATTCCCGGCGAGGTCTCACCAAGGCCGTGCACAGTTACATGGGTAAAGTCGCCTAATGGAAAATTTAGACCCTTGCAGCAGCTAAAAATAACCCAAATATTAAACCCCACGCGTACGTTTTGCTGTGAAAAAGGAATAGCCATTCCAAAGGGCGCTTTTAGATCAGGGGACAGAACGAAGGGCAGATATTACATTTATCCCCACCTAACTCCATCTGCAGAGTGCAGAGAGAGCCGGCGTAACTCCTCATGCACAGGGAGTACATGCACAGGGAGTTACTGAATGTAAGTCGTTATGGATGCTTTGTGCTATCCGTCCCGACTCAGCCTTTGGGCGAAACACGGAGTCCATATAATATACTGGAACAGTGGCGTAATAAGTAAAGAACTAATTGTCTTCTGAAGTGATTTTGGACCTTTAGCTTCCCACACTCCTTTTTTCATGTACTGATTGCTTGCAGTGTGTGGCCTTCTCCCCTATTATTTTTGTGACTTTTATGCCCCATGTAAGTTTTGGGTAGATAATGTATGCCTGATCCTGCCTTGCAAATATATGTGCACATTGAAACAGACGTGCATACATTTGGGGCAGAAATACGTGTGGTATTTTGCAAACTGCGCAGCTTCGGCCACACAATTCATAAAAAACGAGCATGCTTCTCCGTGAGCCCACTTACGCACGCGAATGCCGTACCGTGGAAAGTTTTCAAAGTTTGGCTGATGGCGGAGAGGCGTTCCACGGTGGTGGGGGGGAGGGGGCATGTAAGCGGGGTTCGGATATGTGCACATGCTTTTTGATTTTGAAAAGCATGTATGTAGAGGTCAATATTCAAAGCATGTTCAGCACTCTTTGGAACATAAGAACATAACACATGTAGTCGGATAAGTGCGACTAAGTAACGGCCGCTGAATCTGCGCCACTCGTGCAGCCCCGTAACTGGTGGGCCTGTAGTGGGCGGATCTGGACAGGGCGAGTTAGTTGTATTAAGTTATGCGGCTATCGATATTCAGTCTTAGCTGCATACGTTATGTGCCTAAGTCAGACGTGCCAAAGAGCAGGTCTAAACTTAGCCGGTTAAGGGTGGCTATATAGTATACGTGTATATTCAGCGGCTTAGCCATGCCACTGAACGTACCTTGTAACTTCGCTGGATAAGTTATACCCGGCTAAGTAACTTAAACTGCCAGCTCTGAATATTGACCTGGTAAATTTTCTCAGAAAATCTCCCCTGGCAAATCAGCAGGTGTAACTTGTGCTGGGAGTTTTCCCAGGATAACCGCTGTAATTTTTGTATGTAACAGCTCTTAAATTATTACAAAATTACGCCCATAGTGCGATCAGGTAGAAACAGAGCGGCAATATTATTTTTAAAACTCCTTAACAGTGCATCTTATCCCTATTCACCGAAAGAACCGGCGTGCGTCAAAGAATCGACCCTGCTTTAATGAAAGACAACTTAAGACAGAGTCTTTTCTCCCCGCATGCCGTCAGTCTGGCTACATGAGCACCTAATAAAACTACTTTATTCTTCAATTTGGATTCTGTACTTACCCTGCGGCAACTGAAGGGCATAAAAGATGGAGCTGCAGATTCTGGAAATTAGAGCTAGTGGGGAGGATCATCTTATTTGGTTGCTTAATGAAATATAAAGATTATTTTAACCAATGTAAGCACAATTCGACAGCTTGCAAAACACGGCAGTGACTTGATAAATGGCCTTTCCCTTCTGTCAAAAACTGCCGCCTGGGATCTTTTAAATATTTAATTTTTTTTTTTGCTCCCGTGCTCATTGACATGAGGGACAGCCAGGCAGGGTCTGCGTGCACTTCCAATTAGCCCCTGCCTGACGGATTAACCTCGCGTTGCACGCAGTAACCTCGCATGCTGCCCCTGTCTGGTTTCCATTTGTTCTAGGCCCGTGGGCTACCGGACGGTTCGGTCCTTCATGGAATAATGCACATTTCCAACGCGTCGGTGGAGTCACTCGGCTCTGGAAATTAAAAGGCATGTTTATATAATGGCTTTGCCTCCTTAACATCTTTCCCCTATTTTTCAATCATTTTTTATTTAAAATGAATGAGCTTTTATCGGCATTTATTGAAATATATATAGAGATGTTAGCAGGTTATAACAGGTGATTAACTGGAAAATGATTCAGGTTACTGAATCCTAAGCTATAAAATGTTTTAAGGATTCTGCTCAGATACCAAAGAACTCCCCCGGACCTCTCTCGGACTTTCGGCGAAGGAGATTTAGGTTTCGCTTAAAAATTCTGCAGTACCGCTCCCTGCGGGAGAGTCAGGCGCCATTCCTGAGTCTTGCTGGGGGGCTTAGGGGATGCTGCCGGAAGGAGCGTTCGCAGCCCTCGGGAGGAAAGGACGCCCCAGCCATCACTCAACAGCAGCATCTACTGGCCAGAGTCAGTGTGCACAGGCCCTGACCTGCAGAGGGACTCCTGCCTGAAACAATTCACGTTTTTGGTTTGTGCTAGGACCCTGCTCACATCCTTTACTGGACTGTTGTCCGACAGCACCCAAAACTGGGCAGTTTGTATAACCAGGGTCCTTCCTTTTCTTTGCTAAGTCTATCCCTTCACCGATAACATTGCAATCCAGCTCCTCCGTTGCAGCGGAGCTTTTATTCACTCACAGTGTTCAGAAAACCTTTCTCTGGCTGAAGATCTGGGTACAAGCACACAAGTAACTTTAGGCCTGAAATGGGAATGGACAAACTCGTCTGCGCACTTGTAGCTAAGGCTGTGCTCAGCGTGGCCCCACCCTCGCCACCCCGCCAGCTCCAATCCTTTTTTTTTGTCCCCATAAACAGTTTGTGCATAAAGTGGAGGATACCAGACAGAGGTGGTGAAAGGGGCACCTCTACCTGCATAAATCTTGTGACTATGGTGCTCACAGCAGGCTTTATACTCACAAACTGTTCAACTCCTTCTCCCGAGCTGTCCGGTGTCCTGCCCCCACGCCAGCCCTGAACCACAGATTCCCCAGGCTTTACAGAGTTTGCACCCAGCAGGAATGGCAGCGTTAAGCTTCCTTCGGTCCTTCCCGATCGGCCCTGGCTCTGCCGGATGCCCCATCCTTTCCTCAGTTGGGGGTTTTGTTTTTTTTACTGTCCCTTTCCACACCACCAGTTCATTTTATTGGACCCCTAGGGTGTTGGCTCTGTGGAACTACATTGCCCACAAGCTTTTTCTGCAAGACCAGACGACTTTTGTCTCCACTTAGCGCCTTCTCCCCTCTGGAGTTTCCCCTGCGGCTGCCCTATGATACATGTTCTACCTCTCTATGTCCTTTTGAGACTACATTACCCAAAGGCCCATGCTTAAAGTTACACTGACTTTTTTTCCCTTTCCTCTTTTCTCCCCGCAGATTTTTACTGTTTCCTCGCACAAGACTGTCTGCCCGACCTTGCCAGGTTTCTTCTGCTTGTGCAGAATTCCCACTCCATCACCGGGTCCCAAAAAAAAGAGCCACCCAGTCTGGGATGCATTTCTCCGGAGCTCGTCTGACATTCCTCATGCCCTTCTCGCAGGTTCCAAAAAGTCTTTGCAAGTTGTCCCCACTGCATTTCCAGGGCTGGGCCCTCGTGGGAAGACAGCACTGAAACAACAGCAAAATGTGTGATTTCCCATTCAAAACGAAACAAAGAAATAACAACATGTCATTATTTTAAGCAAGTTCTAAAATGAAACACTGAAATGAAATTACCGCCCCCCCCCCCAAAAAAAAAAAAGAAATAGAAAACAAACTGAGAATCTTATTTCCACGCAGGTGTAAGGGTGAATGTGTGCGGTCAGAGCGAGCCGGCCCCTGACATTCCCCGTGGGAGGTGCCTTGCAGGGAGCGGGATGATGTCACAAAAATCATCAGCCCACGTTGGCTCGTGTCCTTTCGTCCACTTTTCCACCCTGGGAAGGTGGCGGAGGCCGAAGGTGGGATCCCCCTCAGGCCTTCCAGGAGGGAGGATGCTTGGGGTCCAAGGAGGACTAAGGTGGAGGTGAAGAGGTCTGACTCGCACGTCCCTGAGCTCTGCAGAGCGGAGCCAGCCCGGGAGATTCTGATTCTGAGTCACTGCTTGGAAGGGGTCAGCAGAAGCTCCCCAGTTCAGTTACTGGATTACAGAGACCTGCACCCCAGAGCGCAGAGCCTCGGGGGGGGGGGGGGGTGAGGGGGTCCCCCGTCTCCTACCAGCACCTTAGAGCTGGTGCACAGTAATGTGGGAAGCTTTGCACGGCTTTTTACTTTTCTGTGTGATTGCACTATTTTCCCCTGTGCCCGCCACAGATTGTATTCAGCCACGTTACTTCTCCAGTAAAGGCTTTAGTTTTGAACACCAGCTTGTGTGGCAACGTGGTATGTGGCACCCCTCCCCCTAAATTGGGAAAAGGACGCGGCAGCAGGGTCACAACTTGGCTCCAGCACTCCCGAGCACCTGCCTAACCGGTGGGAGAGGGTCCACACAGGTGACAGATGCACTTCACAAGCGACACCCACAGGAGACTGAGGGGCCTGTATTGCAGTGAGCTTTGCCTGCGTCTTCCTGGGATACCGCCCAGGAAGCTCCAGGGCTTAAGATCTGCGAGCCCTACCTGGGGCAAAGCTCCAGTAAACCTTTTCAAACAATGTCCACATCATGAGCATCTTCGAACGCCGCAGGCCAGCCGTGCTGATCTCATGGTGCGCAGCATCAGCACTGCTAGCCCACCAGATTTGAAAATATCTGTTAGCAGTGCTGGCGCTATGCAGGCGGGAGGCGTGGCTTGCAATGGCCGGATTATGCCAGGGTGCCCCTTTCCGGAGGTCTAGCGATTGTGCAGGGCACCTCTTTTGCTCCGGAGGAATTATTTCATTAGGGGGAAGGAGACTCTGAGAAATACATGAGACTTTAAGCCCTGGGAAGTTGCAAGGCATAACCCAAGCCAGCAGCTGCTTGTGCAAACAGCTTTACATTACAAGTCACAAGCTAGAGATGTCGGTGTGACTAGGGAGGAGTAAAAGGAGAGAACTGATGAGCAATTATGTTAAAAAAAAAAAAAAAAAGATAAGGACCTCTTACTATCTCAGCCAGGGAACCTATGTTGGATATGGAGCCCAGAAGCTGCGAGTTCTAATCCCACACTGACAATGAGAGCAGAGCAGCATGGGGCATGCGTGTGAGTGCAGACCGTCAACATCTGACTAGAGTGTTGCAATATGTCTTAAAATGGTAATTCTGAAGATAATAAAAAATGCACCATTGAACCACTGCTCCCCACAAAAAAAACCAAAAACAGGTCATTGTGGCATTATAGATTTTTAAAAAATATACAGAAAACAAATGCAGTAGATAGAGTTGCCATGATGTGACCGTGCGATCCTGTCTGCTAGATGTTCTGGTGGTACAGGGATGGGGGTGGTGGTGGTGGTATTCAGTATTCAGCAATCTCCTTGCATTTTGTCTGGTAAAAAAAAGCACTGCGGACGTGCACGCCTCGCACTGACATGCTTCTTTTGCATTTTACGCAGCCATGCAACACTACGGGGTGAACGGTTACTCCCTCCACGCCATGAATTCCCTCAGCGCCATGTACAACCTCCACCAGCAGGCGGCGCAGCAGGCTCAGCACGCGCCCGACTACCGACCCTCCGTCCACGCCCTGACCCTGGCCGAGAGACTGGCTGGTAAGAGCAAAGCGTTCAGGCACCGCGCGCGCGCGCGCGGGGACGCAGCAGGAAAAGAGAGCCAGGCTGCTCCCAGGCGCCTGCAATTCCAGGGCTGCGTAAAACGGCACGCAGGACTGTTTATAATCCAGAAACAAAACGCAATGTCTTCCATTCTTAGCTCCAAGGGACATTTTGGTGCAAGCCTCGTTTTCTAACTTGTGACCCGGGGTGCGCCCAGTCCTTGGCATTCCCCCTGTAAGCTCCAGGTCATCCCAGGTTCAAGAGTCCAGAGTTCACCCTCATAGCCTCTGGCAAAGCAGCAGGACAAGAGCAAGAGTCGGAGTTCGTCGGTAGGAGAAGGGTTGCAATAGTATCTCCTGGTGACAAGAGTACAATCGTGTAGAGCACTATTCCTGCATGATATTTACGTAGGGGTCAATTTTAAAAGCGTTGCTCGTGCTGGCAGGCCCACAGACGCAAATATCTGGGCCGCGTACCAGCAACGCGTATTTTAAAAAGCCGGAAATTATGCACATGTATACATGTGCGGGAGTAGAAAAAATAAAGGGCGGAGCTAGGGCGGGTCAGGGGCATTCTGGGGGCGGGCCCAACAGTTATGCGCATAAATCCATATTTTAAAACCAGTGGCCTCAGCGCACGGAGGCTTATTATCCGCTCCCGATGAGGCGTCACTGTCAAATTATATAGAGAGTGCGTGTGTGCCAATAAATGCGGGTTTGTTTGCGCACCCCAAAGCCAAAATATCTTGTACCATTTGCACACTTTTACACATACCATGCAAAATACACATCTGTTTGCGCCACCATCTACCGCACGTTTATGAGCGCAGATACACGCGTGTTCCATACACGCGTACATTGTTCTGCACGCAAACGCAAGGGTGGAATTTCCTGATCCTGCGTGCGATTTGAAAAAATGCCAGCATGAGCCAGGCGACTGAATTTCAGCCCCAGGAATGTTGCCCATCAGGCGTCCCTGGTTGTAGCTGACCAGGAACTCTTCTTCCTAATGCCTGGGCAGAGGAGGAATCTGCGCCCTATGAGAAGGGCCTGCAGGGAGCTGCAGCTGCATTCAACCAGCCGGCCTCTTACTGTCGGGGGGGGGGGGGGGTAAGTTGAATGTGGTTACCGTGATTATCTAAGCTAGTGCATAGGGGGGAGGGGGGGGGGGTGTGTGCGTGCATGCAAGGTATGGTTATGCTGGGGGGCGGGGAGCGAGTGGCCACCATAGTGTGTATAGGAATGTATGGAGACTGTAATGCTTTAACCTGACGTTACTAGCATGGATGCTCATTGCGTCACTGTGTCATACTCGGTAGCAGACATATGGCAAGCCAGATTTACATGGAACGACTGAAGCCTTAGAGGCGCAAGTATAACAGTGCTGTAACAAAGAGACGGCACTAGCTTTCTCAGGGATATGTCAAGCAATACCTGGCGAGCCAGCCCTCAGGGCACGGTCAGGTTTCCAGGATACTCACAATTACTCTGCAGGAGACAGTCTGACATGCTCTTCAAATCTGTATGGTGCGTGCTCCTGGAGGATGTCCTGCTGCCCAGGCGTGCCCCAATGACTGGCCTGAGAAGCGCTGACTTACAGGAGAGCAAGGCATGTCGGGGGCATGGATCAGGAGCGGGATCTTGCACTGCGCAGCTACGCGACCAGTGACCTAGGGCATCGTAGCCCTTCATGCAGGCTGCATGTTCAGGTAATCTTTAGGTGCATCACGGTGCGCCCATGCATTGTCGCATACAAAGCCGCAGGGCTCGCTCACTCTTCTCCTCCTCCTACTTCTTTCCTATAGGTTGAGGAGCTCAGGAAGGAGGCCCGGCCCGGCTGCGCCTCCAGAAGAGGAGGCGGCTCAGTCGGCCGCACGCTCAGCGGGATGGGGCTGGTGGTCAGTAAGGTCTTCAAGCCCTACCGGGCAGTGTCCCATTAAAAGGCAACGTCTCTGCGCACCTAGAACCGGACGTCATTCTCACGCACGATTTTGTTGTAGGGAAGCCGATGAAGAGGGAGAAACGGAGGAGGAAGCCCCTTCCCAGCCCCCCGCACGTGCAGCAGCCGCCCCGAGGAGGGAGCGGGATCGTCCTCCCCCCCACCAAGGGAGGGAAGCGGCGGAGATGGAGCCCACCCCTCGCGAAAGAGGCGCCCCCCCCCCCCCCCCCGGGCCTCCAGCGGGTGCTGACCCCGAGGCAGGGACCCAGACGGGCCCCGAGGTTGGGCACGCATGGCCCTCAGGTTCGTCCGCTACCCTTCCCCCCCCCCCCTCACCAGGCGGGAGTTCCAGGCTTTCCTGAGGGGGGGGGTGCTCGGGACCCTGGATGCCCCCCCCCCCCAAGCACCCTACTCCCTCCCTCCCTGGGATTGTTATTTTGTCCCCTTCAGTCCCGCCCTAGATGTCCCCTCCCTTCTTCCTTTATTATTTATTTTGGGTTTCTGATAAATATTTCTCTAATTTTCATCGGTCTGTGTTTATTGAGTGCCATACTGAGAGGAGATGGGGGGGAGGAAGGTGGTTTGGGAGAGGGAGAACCGAGTGAGAATGAAATAACTTGAACAGGGAGGACAGACCTTCAGTAAAACTGCTCCAGACAGATATTATCAGTTCAGGTAGTTTATTTCACCTTAAAGAAATGCGCCAACGGTCCAGGCGGGAGAGCCGTCTGCGAAGAGGAGAGGTGTGCGGGCCAGAGGTGCAGCTGCGCCGGAAGGAAGTTCAGGAGCGAAATCACCAGCACCGCATACAGCAGCGATGAGCGACGACGCTGACGTTCTCCGGAAGAAGTAAAATAACATTCCATACATTTCTGCACACCCTGGGGACCAGGAAAGCACGAATGGGTGTTTGACGCAGACATAAACACAGGAGCCTGCAGGTCCTACTTCTCTAAAATGCTGAGGGGGATGGACACAGGGAGGTGCTGCAGAAGTACTGTTTTTGGGGGTGGACCTGGAAGAGATGATTAGCAGGGGATGACCACTGAACACTTGTGAGCATGGAGAGGACATTAAGTCAGGCTTTGTGGAACAGGAGTGTGGCCTAGCGTAGTTGCTGTTTAGGAACGCACCTCTAGCAGGTATTTTCTCTTACATCTTTAGTCCACAGGGCTAAGAGGGACGTGAAGGGGTACATTTTTGATTACTGCGACACTATCGTTCACACGCTTTACGTGTCTGATGAGCACTGGTGGGAGAAGGGCGGCAGTGGGATGGAAATGCCGGGTCACGGGGCTGGCGAGGAGAACGGGGCTCTCTCTCTTCATAAGGCCTGGTCTTCTGTGCACCACTTACTCTTGAGCCTTTCCAAGAGTGCATGCACATAATGTGTGACCTCGGCAGGCAGAGTAAGAATGTTTGGAAGGGGGTTAGGATTTATATATTGTCACTGGAGCATCAGGAGGGGCAGAAAGAAAGGTTGGGGACTGAATTGATTATGAACATAGACATTTCTTTAGACACTTACACACCTATGATGTGAAACTTCAACGTGTACCATGTTTACTGCTGCAGGGAGCTGAGATGAGCCAGGGGCCGAGCCAAGGGGCCAGCAAAGACCATGGCGCCTTATGTGGCGGCTGCCCCAGACCTCGCCATCGGCGGAGGAGGAGAAGGCACAACTACACCTCGGGCCATCCATGGGTGAGAAGCAGCCACAACCCTGTAGCGACCCACATCAAGAGCTGGAGGATGTGATGGAGGAGAAGCGAGTTGAGGAGGAGCAGCAAACTGGCCATGAGACCTCTACAGAGGAGGAGGAGGAGGGTGAGGGACACCCAGAGGTGGAGGCCAGGCCTGCAGAGCTCGCATGCTTGAAGGGATGGCCGCACCGCGTCCAGGACTGCACAGCCTGCAGGAGGTGATAGAGCGAGAGGGACAGGGGCTAAGGGAGGAGCTGAGGGGCCTGTGGCATGGAGGGAGCTGGTCAACATATTTGCCCCTTTTGGCAACCCCAGCCACCACCTGTACCACCAACGGTGCAGAACCAGCCAGCCACGCCCTCCTGCGGGCAGGTGCCTGAGGAGGCTGGTCCTGTGCTTTCCGAAGGGCCATCACGAAGGAGGAGCGCAAGACACAGCATGCCCAGTGCCTGCCTCCCATAGCCCAAGACCAGGAAAGCATCACTGAAAGACACATTCATTTTATTTTGTACAGCATTTTGATTTTTTTGCACCTATCTCCAGAATAAATTCACTGTCACCTGCGAAAATATCTTTGTACCGGCGTTGTTGTCCTGTCTTTGACTGTGGTGATGTATCACTTGCAATTCCTCCTGAGCTCTTCCTCCTCCTCCTCCTCTTCCTCTGTGTTTCTCATCCAGTCCCTCTGGAGGAGGCGCGCGTCTGGTTTTGGCCTAGGAAGACCTGACAGACTTTAGGTGGGTTGTAGAGGAGGCAGACCCCTGATCCGTGCAGACGGCGGGAGCGGGTTTTGTGTAAGCTGAAGGTTCTCTCGATGTCTGCTCTGGTCCTGCAGTGGGCCCTGTTGCATCGTGGCTCAGCTGCACTCTGGGGGTGGCCACAGGGATCATGAGCCTGGTTTCGAGGGGATAGCCTCTGTCACCTGCAAGAGAAACCACCGCCATGCTGTATTCTAGGATTTCTGGTTGGATTAAGCTGCGTGGGGGGCTCTCCTGCAGGACAGGCAGGTCACATAGAGGTGCGGGACCCCCACAGAGGAGGCTGGTTGTGATGTGGTGATAGGAATGGATTGTTTCTTACCTAATAGCCAGACCCCCCTCTGCCTCCCCCTGATGTCTCCCTCCTGGACGCGGTCATGAATTTCTGACTGCGAGAGGATGTAGGCATCGTGAGTCCAGGATGACAGAAGGAGTGGATCCCTTGCGGTTGTGTGGTAGGAGTCCTCATGTCCCCCTGGTGCCCTCACAGGGATGTGTGTGCAATCTATTGCCCCCCAGGGTAGAGGGAAAGCGTGCCACCTGATAGAAATCCTGCATGATTTGTTCTCGGTGAGGGAAGGATATATACTGGCGTGTCCTCCTTAGCGAGGCGGCAAGCTCCCGATCAGTGCACATGGAGGTGGCGGACTGGCTTATGCCAGCCACGACCCCCTGAGGAGTTTGGAAAGTGCCGGTAGCAAAAAAGGCTGAGGCAGTGGTAATCTTGGCCCCTCTGGGTGGAGGGTTTCTAGGTCTCCCTGTAACTGTATGGTTTCCTTATTAAACCTGAACCTACCCATGACTGAGTCTGTGTCCTGTAGACTGTGTGTGTGTGTGTGGGGGGGGGGGGGGATACCCTCCCCCTCCCCTCCTCTCTCTCCTGCGCCTTAAAGCCACGAGTGCCCATACGGTGATTACGGTCATTTGGCTATGGAAGTGTCTTCCTGTCTCAAACCCCTCAAAATATATGACCGGTGCTCCCCCTCCAATGGGTCACAGTCGGCAATGGAAGTCCAACGCCCCCTCCCCCACTGTCAGTTCCCTGCTACCCCCCAGTAGCAAATTCTTGTTTGTAGAACCGCATGCATGTCAACGCGTGAGTCTGATTTAGAATGCGTGATTACGCGCGTACGTACAGTCACGCCCAGACCGCGCCCCCTTCGTACGCGCGAGTACGTGTATATACCAGCATACCTCGCTGCTCTTGAAACACACGCACCTCCCACGCTGCCCGCACATGCGCATGTGTGGCCATTTTTGCGCAAGTAGCGCCTTTAAAGTGTACCTGTCTGTTTCCAATGTGGATTAGGTGCCAAAAGGTAGTCCTTGATGAAACGCAAGCGGAGACGATATTTCATTACTTGACTCACCGATACCTCCAGATTATCGGATATCTTGTGCACAATTCACTCATAGATTTTGGGAGGCAGCCCCGTGCAGGGTGAAACTCGGCCTGAGTCAGGCACAGGTACTAAATTCATGTCTCCATTAAAATAAAGCTCATACTTGGACTGCCTTTTGGCGTCTAATCCACACTGTTGCCTCAACGGCTTTCTTAGGTAGCCTTCCCGCCTGCTTTGTCGGTCCTGTCTGTTTCCAGAAATCACTGTTTGGGCCTGACACGCCAGAGTGAGGGTCCGGGTCAACGCGCAGGCTGAAGAGCCAGAGGGGTCTGGATGACCTCGAGATAGACTGGGCAAACTGGTGGACCAACTGGTAAAACTGGGATTGTCCTTCACGCGATCGTGTTTTAAAATCCACCTCCCTGCGCACATTAAAGCCGACAAGAGTCCTAAGGAGGATACGTGGAGTACGTTTGCTCAAGTCACGGCTTAATATTAAGAACACACATACGCGCAGTAGGCGTGTTTTAAATCATACGGTGTAAATGCACGCATGATTGCTCACACGCTCGTTTTGAAGTTACCATCCTAGTGAATTAGCTCTGCTGCTTTGCTATGATATAAAACGTCACTGAGCTAGAGGGCCCCCAGAGTAAGGACTGGGGTGGGGTATCCTCGTGAACGCTATGGGTGCTGCACACCCACCCTTGGGAGCAGCAGCGACCTCCCGTGCACTGCAGGATGAGAAAGGAGGCAGAGAGCCCATCTCTTCCACTTGGAAGAATGAAAGCGATTGCAGGATTTTGTTTTTTTTTTTATGCTGAAAAAGGAAGGAGAATGTAATCAGAATTTATAACGGCGCGGCAGCCCGGAGAGCAGAGCAATCAGTTCGGTGGGGTGGGCTGAAGCAGCCGTTCGATGTCAGTGGCAGTAGAGGCCTCGGGGGCGCAGATAGGAAGCTATCGGCCGGCCTCATGATTCAGTGGCCCGGGAGCACAGGCTGCTGGCAACTGTTTCTGGAAGAACTCAAGCATTTGACCAGAATGAAGCAGAGGAATTTGAGGGGGGTGGGGGGCAGAAATAGTTGGCCCGTGAATATTGAAATTCCGGATCATTGATTTGTTATGTCAATTAGCTGAGCCATTGCATGTGGTTCTGGGACGCGCCCAAATGCAAGCTTTGCTCCGGTGCTTGCACTGGGGGCCATGGTGTCTGTTACAAAGCTGAAAGAAACCAAAAAACAGTGATTAAGCAAAACCCATTGTTATCTTCCTTTTGTAAATGCTGGCGTCAGCTTCCCTCTGTGGGCTCTGTTTTCCAGTATCTGGCGTCCCACAGTTTTATCTGCTGTAATGCATAACATCTTCCACAGGCAGCCAGTTGGCCATCTCAGGACAGCCTTGGTGTTTGGAACGGAGCCGCTCAACCTTTGCTCCTTGTAAAGCCAGTCCAGTCTCAATGGATAACATTCCCAAATGTTACCTTTCTTTCAAGCTTACTCAAGTTTATTCTGTAACTCCCACGTCCCGAGACAGGCTCGTGTACATCCTCAGTGGCAGTGGCTTTATGACACCAGTGATGTCTGATGAGCACCCAAATAATAAGACAGTACTTAGGCTTAAAGAAACAAGGACAAATCTTCTTATAACTCTTCCTAGAAGTTTATTTAATTATTGTCCCCAAAAAGTTTTTTTAAATGCAAACAATACAGAGTGTCTGATGCATATGCGTTATCCAGGTGTCTTATCATCCACAACCTGTGTGGGGGATTATGTGTCTGAGCAACAGCTATGAATCAAATACCTAGTGTGCATTGAAAATATTAGACTTGTATGTCTCTTGCCACGAAAGCTTTTAGTTTATGAGATAATAGTTCTCGTGGTCTCCATGTCCTTTCTGTATGTGTCTCAGATGTCCAATGTTTCAAGGTGCCATTTCCAATAATTAAATTGGCCACTTTACTTGTCTTCCAACGGCTCTACATTTCAAGACATCATCTTGGAAGCTCGTTATGGATCCCAGCATCGCAAACAGCGACGCAGCCGGACAGCCTTTACTGCCCAGCAGCTGGAAGCATTAGAGAAAACTTTCCAGAAGACTCACTATCCGGATGTGGTGATGAGGGAGAGGCTGGCCATGTGCACCAACCTACCTGAAGCCAGAGTCCAGGTACCAAACCCTCCTTCCCTTACACTGCTGTACAGGTCATTGGTGAGGCCTCGCCTTGAGGACGCGGTCCAATTCTGCAAGACGTCTAGAGAATGATTACTGAACATGGTCTGCACCAAAAGACCTTATCAGATGAGAGATTTAAGAACCTAAATATGTACGTCCTAGAAGAACGTAGAGACAGGGGGGATGCGATAGGGAAATCATGCACAAGAAGCAAATGTGATGGGGCAAAGGCTGGATGGCGCCATTTTGGAAAATGGTGTTGACTGGCCCTGAGCTAGGGGGGCACTTCAGGCTGCCACTGAACCATCAGGTAAGGAGGGGGCCTGGGGGGGGGTCCAAGGAGAGGTCACTAGAATACCAGCTTGTCTCTTTTGTGTAAGTGGGGGTGGGAGGGGGCCACTAAACTACTAGGGAATATGTAATTATGTAAGCAAGGGGGGTCCAGGGGGGGGTGACTTGTGCAAAGGGGAGGGGTTTGGAATGGAGGCGGGGCATCACTGCGCAAATATAAATTCTCATTTGTTTACAATTTTTAGGCGGGGCTCCTTCTAGAGGCATCAGAGGGATGGGCGGGGATCGAACCAGAACCCTGGGGGGAAGTTTTGTACTTTGGGAGGGGAGATTTTTTTTTAGGCAACATGGCCCTTTTAGAATATGCTGGCCCCATGTGAAGTGGGCCGTCATTGCGCCTTTTTGCCCCTTTCCCCATGATATTTTTTCTCACAAAGTTTTTCCGTGAGAGAAAATATTACAGGTAAGCTGCTGCGATGTTTTTCTGGGAGGGGGCCAAATATTGCAGAAACACCCCACTCCCACGATATTTTGCTCCCCCCACAATAAAATATCACAGCATAATAAATGACGCCCCATGTAGTCTGGGTTTTAAGGAAACCAAGGTTAGAAATGAAGAGAGAGAGAGAGTGCCAGAGGCCTGCACTGCACATGCTGTTAGGCAACAGTGACACCTGCTGAGCTCCTTAGCTAACTGCAGTGTGGTGTTCCCTCACACCGCTTCTCTTTTGGAAAGAAATGTCTAACATATTTCAGTGCATTCTGCCATTCTAGGTCTGTGGGGAACCCTTTTGATGAGCCTGGCTCCTCGGGGAACGTTCAGGTGCCAAAGCATCCCCAGAATATTGTCACTGTGTACCGCCGGTTGCTTCATATTAAAACAGCAGCACCTCCTAGACACTCATCCGAACACATTGCTGTCTGTTCTCAGTTATCGGGAGTCAGTTTTATTTGGGCTTTTCTTCCCTCTGGATATTTTTTTTTTCCTCTCGTTTCTTGGTCGGTCACAAAGAGATCTGACGTCGTCGCCTTTCTTTTGTCCAGCTCTGCCTGGTGCCTCTCGGGTCTTCCCAGGCCGTTCTTCCTTAGGCTTGGCAGCTCAGCTGATGGAAAATCACCTTCCATTATGCTGAAAAGGGGGAAAAAAAAATGGTGCCCTGGTACTGGCGGCCATCACTGAACCCGGCCCACAAAAGTTAATCTCTGGAGTAATTTTCTGCTCATTTTTTAGAAATGCAGAAGTAAAAGAAATGGGCGAATTACATTGCCATAGGAACAGAAAAATTCTGCAGGCCTCACTCAGATCTGAAGAAACTTAAACACGCCCAACAGTCTTGGTTTAAATTATATCGTGGCCCCCTGTTGTTTTGTTTTTTTTTAGGGCTACGGTGTTAAAAGATGCTCTCATCTCTCTTTCTTTTGGAATTAAAGGTCTGGTTTAAAAACAGGAGGGCCAAATTTCGTAAGAAGCAGCGCAGCCTGCAGAAGGAGCAGCTGCAGAAGCAAAAGGAGTCCGAGGTGGGCTCCGGCGAAGGAAAGACGGACGGCCCGGCGCCGGAGGCGGAAGCCCCCTCCCCGGACACGCAGAAGCCCCAAGGCCGGCCCGCCGAGCCCCACGCCGAGACGACCCTGGCCTTGTCCGAGCAGTCAGCCAGCGACTCGGCAGCGGAGGAGCAGACGGAGAGGGAGGAGGAGCTGAAGGCGCCCGCCGAAGAGTCGAAGGCCGACAAAAGCCCCAGCGCCGACGGGAAACCCCTGCTGGGCTGCAAGCGGGCCAGCCCCAAGCCAGGTGAGTGCGGGCGTTCGATGAGGTCGCGGCCGCCAGAAACCGGGAAATGTCCTGCCCGTTGGGGGAAGGTCACCAAGCCTGCAGCAGAGGAGGTGGGGATGGAGGGAGACGTTCATGGCCACACCGAGGAACCCTCCGGATTTCCCCCAGAGACTCCGGGAAATCTGCACCGATTGCTGTGATTTAGGAGGGGGATGGGAGCAAGGGGAGTAGCTGGGGGTCAGGGAAGGAGGAGGGGAAAGAATGCCGGGGTCGTCTCTGGAGAAGGAAAAAGTGGTGGTGGTGGTGATGGAGGAGAGAGAGATGGTGTGAATTAGCAGGGAGGGAGGGAGGGGGGAAAGAAAGAAAGTTGATGGAATGAGGATGAAAGGGGGTAATCTAAGGAATTATTCTTTTGCAGAGGGGGGAATGGACGCGTGGCACAGTCTCTCCTTGAAGGTGGTGGAGACCAGGACGGTCTGTCTGAATTCAGGAAAGCATGGGAGGAGCAGGGGGGGATCTCTGAGGGAGTGGTAGGGGTTGCAGGCTCGGCAGGCACTATTCCTTCCCCTAGGGGAATGCTGAGGTAGGAGGGGGTAACGAGGAGGAGTGAACGCTTGGGGGGGGTGACGTGTCACAGGGAGCAGGTGAAAGCTGGGGGTATGAAGCATGAGTTGCTCATGAATGCCGGAGGCCCGGTGCGAGACGGGTGGGGGATAGGAGGATGTGCTTGTGGCAGGTTTTTCTTTCCCTCAACAACTGGCAAACTCTAGAGTGGAGCAGGGTGGAGGACGGGGGAAATCATACGCTTTCCTGCCCTGGGCGCTAATTATACCTAACTCTGGCCCTGGAGCTGAGGAGCGCATAATATTTTCAGTCTCCCAGTAGTGCCGGGCCATAGGCCCTGGAAGAAACTCGTCCCAGTTGTAATTCAACCCAAACTGTTGCCACCCAGTGGTCCTTGTGTGTGTGAGGAAGCTTGCAGCACTGATTGCCCAGATATTGTGTTGTGGTGTGTGGTGTGGTGGGTGTGTGTGTGTGTGTGTGTGTGTGTGTATGTGTGTGTGTGTGTGGGTGTGTGTGTGTGTGTGGTGTGTGTGTGTGTGTATGTGTGTGTGGTTGTGTATGTGTGTATGTGTGTGTGTGGTGTGTGGTATGTGGTGTGTGGTGTGTGTGTGTGTGTGGTGTGTGTGTGGTGTTGTGTGTGTGTGTGTGTGTGTGTGTGGTGTGTGTGTGTGTTGTGTGTGTGTGTGTGTGTGTGGTGTGTGTGTGTGTGGTATGTGTGTGTGTGGTGTGTGTGTGTGTGTGTGTGTGGTGTGTGTGTAACTTGCTTTGCAGCTTCAAGTCAAACCCTGCTCAGCTGCAGCTAGATAACAACCCAGAAGAGGTCATAGACCTGAGCTTAGCATTTGTACCTGCAGAGTAACGCAGGGTAACGGTAAAGAGAAGCCCGCTCTTCCTGCGAGGATCAGCTCCACTGCTTCGGAAGGAGTCGAGCCTCATGGGGTAAAGTTAAGTGCGGCATGCAGGGGGTTAGGCGGACTCGCTCGTGATGTGAAGACCGCTCTCTGCGACTCGTTCGGCAAAACTTGTCCCCGTTCTGAGTCTTCAGGGAAAGCCTTTGATTAATTGGGCCTCGTCCTCTGGTTCTGTTGAGAGCTTTTAAGCATCAAAACAAACATATAGTTTGCAATAAGAAATACAGACTGTTACTAGCTTAATTGATTACTTTAATTAACCACCTAATGTTAATAGCCTAACTCTCCAGTCAATATTAATGGTAAAACATGAAAGCAAGACGTATGGGGACCCTTCTCAGCAGCCTTCCTCGGGTTACTTTTCCCTACAAGGACACAGGGAGGAAAGAAAAGCAGCGCGAGGGCAGTTTCTGCCCAATTCATTGCTCTTTACACATTTTCCCTGAGTGAAGAGGCATCCATTCCCTCGGGGGTAGTTATTTCACGTCAGGGCGCAAGATGCCAGAGGCGTTTGTGGTAGCGTATTACACGGTGAATCTTAGTTCTGGGATTGCGTGCACTTGGATTTCTGAGGGGTTATGGTCTCTCCTGATAAAGGATTTTAATCTGCTTTATGGGATTTTAGATGTAAGCCACTTTATCCAAGTGCAAAGCGTCAATGAGGTATTCACGCACACACACAGTATCTCGCCGTATGGCATGGCGAGACCCACTGTACTCAGACCAGCAGGGGTACTGGTTCAGAACAGGGGGACCCCGTTACATCAGATGGATTCCTGGGTGCTGGAAACGTTGAAGACTCCAGCAAGGTGCAGAGATGCTGGAGACCCCAGCGAGGTGGCACCACTGCATCCCAGCGCACCGGGCGGATGTCCTGGGAGTCAGCAGCTTTACTTGTACAGCTGGGCAAGGAAGGTGCAAATCCCAATGGAGATGCGAACTCTTTGCTCAGAGTCCACTTAGTTACTTTATCTGTGATTCTGGACAGGGTTTAGGCCTGTGGTTTTGCAGCCTGTTACTATGCCATTAAAAATGGGAGATACAATAAACATTGCATCTCTGCCTCTCCGGCCAGCTCTTACCATCAAGAGAGTGAGGAGAAAAAGAGAGGCACAGACGATGTCAGCAGGTTAAGGACCATTGGTCACCGAGGTCTGCCCAGCTGTACCTGCCTGCTGAGGTGTCACAGGTCCTTCTTCAACCTGTGCTCTTCTCCCTCCCTTGCCCTGCCACTAAGGACCCTTTGAGTCTGTCCTACGCATGCCTGAATTCTGTCAGGAGTTTGACTCCTACCATCGCTACTGAAAATCTGTTACAGGTGACCACCAGTCTCTCACTGAACTATTGCTCTTTTTTTTTTTCATTTCAGTGCTGCTTCTAGACGCTCCTTACACATACAGTCCCTACTCTGTGGCATTTATAATCTAGTCAAGATGCACAGAGAAGACAAAATAGGAGGAAATCTAGTTACAACTGACAGGATTATAATCAGGAAGAACCAGGGTTTAAAATGTAAGAGCAGCAATCTCAAAAGTGGCCGGCCTAGTGACCGAGTGGGAGGCTCAGAGGACCTAGATTAGATCTTCTCTTTCCCAGGATGCTGGAGAGGCGGGAGGAAGTCTCGACCATCGCTCAGCAGACGATATCTAATGGCCAGACTTAGGGTCACGGTAGTCGGGTTTCAGACAAAGTCATGGTTTGATGCCCCTGGCCAAGGACCATCACTGCAATGGCTGGGCAGAGTTGGAAGGGAGATATAAAATGGGTGAAAATTTCTGGGCAGTTGCGAATGGTGCCCAGTGTCAGGGTCCAGCTTTGGTTCTGAATGCAATGGAAGCCCAAAGGGGGTAGAAGGAAACAGCTGGGCCAAAAACTACAGTATTTTTCTCCCACACGACGACCCTTTGTCCTAGCAATTCTCATTTGGCAAAAAGACTTAAGCACGAGATGTACAGGGATTATAATTTCTCTTTAGCTTATTAATTTTACCATAGCCTTGCTTCTGTTTTGCAGACTCCCCAATCGGTGCTGCAATAACACCTTCCTCCAGCAGTGGCATTGCTCCTTCTCACTCCTACTCATCCTCGCCACTGAGTCTCTTCCGTCTGCAGGAGCAGTTCCGGCAGCACATGGCAGCCACCAATAACCTGGTCCACTATTCCTCCTTCGAAATGGGAAACCCTCCTGCCGTGCCCTATTTGGGCATGAATGTCAACATGGCACCCCTGAGTTCTCTCCACTGTCAGTCCTATTACCACTCACTCTCCCACGCCCAGCAGGTCTGGTCCTCCCCTATCTTACAGGCCTCGAGTGGCCTACCAAGCCTGAATAGCAAAACAACGAGCATCGAGAACCTGAGGCTCAGAGCAAAACAACATGCAGCCTCTCTTGGACTTGACACCTTACCCAACTGACTGCGGGACAGCAAGGAATCCTCCTCATTCAAACGACAACCAGAAAGTGTATGTTGGCACTGAATGTCTTGCTCTTGAAATGTATGCGGGCCAGGCAGTCAGGTATGTTGGAATGGGAACTGCCACAGTTCAGTGACTTCAACTTGAATCTACAGTAATTCTCTAGCAGTTTCATGCCCTCATTGGGAACTGTCGTGTCCACTGAAGCATTTCCTGGGATAAAGAAAGAGGATATTTAAATATCTGATCTCTGTTAAAAAAACAAAACAAAAACTTAGTGGTCTTAAAATAAACAAACCACCGTAAGAGGAGTTAAATTTGTGATATTCTGAAGGATTTTGCTTTGACTAAAGGCTACGTGATGTGCGGGACATGATTTCAATACCACCTTCTCTTAAAGATATTGCTCTATCTCTCTCGCTCTCTTTCTATATATATATATATGTATAGCCTTGCTTTGTACATAGTTCCAGATGTTGAAGCATTCCTCTACCTGTGTGTTTGACGTCAGTGTTGCCTTATGCGAAGTGTGTAACTTTTCAGTTTTCTTTCTCCCTGGACCCTCAGATGTCAGAAGTAGAGTCTAATGTGGTTTGAAAGACTTATGA
Source organism: Rhinatrema bivittatum (assembly GCF_901001135.1). Classification (NCBI taxonomy): domain Eukaryota; kingdom Metazoa; phylum Chordata; class Amphibia; order Gymnophiona; family Rhinatrematidae; genus Rhinatrema; species Rhinatrema bivittatum. The sequence continues at coordinate 117,514,875 of NC_042624.1, forward strand.
TGAGAGAGACGAAGACTTTCAGCTTTTTCACCAGAGCATGTCTTGGCAAATCCAAGGGCGATCACTATCCAGGAAATGATGTAGGGTTTACTTCCTGTTTAAGCACTTCCTGTGAGGAAAAGTGACATTTCCTTTTTTTAAGCACTTCTGGGTCGCCACACCAGAGGAAGCTCTCCATAAGGCTGAATTAGTAAGGGAAAAGAAAGACGTGATCTTTCTCCAGCTCCTCAAAAAAACTTTTATTCAGGTTGTCAATGCGTTTGTTTCTTCACTACAGTATACTGTTTTATTTATAAATTATGTGTAAGAAGATATTTGCAAATTACATAGACAACAGAGTCTTAAAAAGTAACAATAAAAAGCTTGTCTGGCTTCTGCTGCATTCATATAATGGTTGTGTTATATATTTTTCTGCCTTGTTCAACATTTACGCTCAGTTAGATGAAAGATCGGGCAAACCTTCTAAATCAAACCGGAAATGTATGAAGAGGCTCTCATAAAAGTCTAGGTGAATAAACACATGTTTTTCAATCATGGGTCCCAAAATCTTAGAGGGGTAGATATACAAAGCTGGCCATGTAAGTAACTTAGCAGGTTAGAACTAATCCAGCTAAGCTATGATGTATATTCAGCGGCCCGGCAAAGCCGCTGGATATATGTGAATGTGTGTTCACTTCGCCAAATAAGTCCACCCAGTTAAGCTTAGTCCTGCTCTATGGGGCGTCTAAACTTAGATGTAAACTTATCCAGCTAACTCCAAGTATTGGTAGTTAGCTAACTCGCTCCGCCCCTGATCCGCCCAGGACACGCCCACATTTTGTGCATTTAACTTTTCGCCGTATAAGGGACTTATATGGCAAGTCATGGCTGCTGAATGTAGGTGCATATTCAGTGGCCACTACTTAACCACATAAGCCCCGCTTATCTGAACTCACTTTGAATATCGGGCCCAGAATGTTTAAATATTTTCTCCAAAGTGCAAGTGTCTTAAGTGTGTCCTTGGTAATGTGAAAAATTTACCAAAAATAATCAAGAGTTCTTTCCAAAGCAGCTAGAAGGCTGAGGCAGCATCTGATTCCACTTTATACCTGTTTCCAACACTAACAATCACCACAGGTTAAAGGTATAAAATGTTTTTGGTTCTTCTGAAACCCAGTGCCAGCAGATGAGGAGAGAGGCTTCAGGCTTCAGGCCAGGCCTGGATTTCTGACCCCAGCCCTCTCCTGTGACGTCGGAGGAGCTGATGCTCAATGGAAAAGGCACAACTACAAACCCCACACTGTACTGGCAACGGATTAAGAAAACCAGGACTGGTCAAGAGTTATCTCTGCAGAGAGTGAGGCACCTGGCAACTCCGGAAACTCATCATTAACCAGAATATGTAAAAGAAATTAAGATATTATTTAACTCCTTTTTCCAGTAAGAACAATTCCTCGAAAAGATGTAGCTACTGCTACTGTGTAACTATGTGCAATTTATTTTGAAAAACAATCAAGATTTTCTTCCGCAAAATGTTGCTGCTGAAAAATCAGAATGAGACTGCTTCCATCTTCCCTTAGAATCAAAAAGGCAGCTACAGAGTGAGTCCCCCAATCAGAAAAGCAGTTACAGGCCCAGTCCCCCAATCAGAAAAGCAGTTACAGGCTGAGTTCCTCAATCAGAAAGGCAGTTACAGGCCGAGTCCCTCAATCAGAAAAGCAGTTACAGGCTGAGTCCCCCAATCAGAAAGGCATTTACAGGCCCAGTCCCCAATCAGAAAAGCAGTTACAGGCTGAGTCCTCCAATCAGAAAGGCAGTTACAGGCCAAGTCCCCCAATCAGAAAAGCAGTTACAGGCTGAGACCCCCAATCAGAAAGGCAGTTACAGGCCGAGTCCCCCAATCAGAAAGGCAGTTACAGGTTGAGTTCCTCAATCAGAAAGGCAGTTTCAGGCCCAGTCCCCAATCTGAAAGGCAGTTACAGGCCCAGTCCCCCAATCAGAAAGGTAGTTACAGGCTGAGTCCCCCAATCAGAAAGGCAGTTACAGGCTGAGTTCCTCAATCAGAAAGGCAGGTACAGGCTGAGTCCCCCAATCAGAAAAGTAGTTACAGGCTGAGTTCCCAATCAGAAAGGCAGTTACAGGCTGAATTCCTCAATCAGAAAGGCAGGTTACAGGCCGAGTCCCCCAATCTGAAAAGCAGTTACAGGCTGAGTCCCCCAATCAGAAAGGCAGGTACAAGCCCAGTCCCCCAATCAGAAAGGCAGTTACAGGCCGAGTCCCCCAATCAGAAAGGCAGCTACAGGCCGAGTCCCCCAATCAGAAAGGCAGTTACAGGTTGAGTTCCTCAATCAGAAAGGCAGGTACAGGCCGAGTCCCCCAATCAGAAGGTAGTTACAGGCTGAGTACCCCAATCAGAAAGGCAGTTACAGGCTGAGTTCCTCAATCAGAAAGGCAGTTACAGACTGAGTTCCTCAATCAGAAAGGCAGTTACAGGCCGAGTCCCCAATCAGAAAGGCAGTTACAGACTGAGTTCCTCAATCAGAAAGGCAGTTACAGGCCGAGTCCCCAATCAGAAAGGCAGTTACAGGCTGAGTCCCCCAATCAGAAAGGCAGTTACAGGCCGAGTCCCCAATCAGAAAGGCAGTTACAGGCTGAGTCCCCCAATCAGAAAGGCAGTTACAGGCCGAGTCCCCAATCAGAAAACTGCCTGAAGATACCTGCAAGGGATGGAGAGAATGGGTCGGGTGCACCAAGGAGCTTTCTCTTTTCTCTATGGTAAAAAATGTTTTGTATATGACATTCTATTTGCTTCCAATTGTTTGGTTTTATTGACCTGGCAAATTCCTCCTGCTCCTTTGGGTTTCCAGCTCACTTGGTACCAAGGCTGAGATCCTGGTGCCCTGAGTCTTTTCTTGCATCTGGCGATTTCCTCCTATTTTATAGCACCTGCAGTGGGTCCATGTACCAGGGCTCTCTCTGGAATTCTGCAGCCTTAGAAATCGCCTTTCAGCAATGACCACAGCTCCTCCTCCACTGGGGCAGAGTATCTGGTGCCCTAGGTGAACCCTCCAGCACAGCGCTCTCTCCTACCGGTGGCAGGGGCTCCAGCACAGCGCTCTCTCCTACCGGTGGCAGGGGCTCCAGCACAGCAGCCCTCTGGGCCTCATGCTGGTGGGATTTTGTGCCTCCCCCAAATTTTGGTGTTCTAGGCGACCGTCTCGTTTGCCTAAAGGAAGCACCGGTCCTGCACGGGGGGAGGGGCCATGAACGCTGCTGCCTCTGCAACCTCCCCAGCCGACCTGGGGAGCCGCTCTCCAGGATGAACCTGTTCTGGTATTAATGGTGCCGGTTGAGTGCCTTGTGGAGAAGTGGCAGGAGTATTGTTCTGGGAGCTCCAGGCACCTTGTAAAAGGGACACACTAAGACCGGCAGATTTTCCCTGTACACCCTTTATTTAACACCCCTCTTCTCCCACGCCTAAGCAAGGCCAGTGTCCAAAGGTTCGTACAGCTGTGCATCTTGGATGTAATTTAGCACTTTCCCTTTCAGTAAGGGGAGGAAAACGCGCGTCCAACTCGCGGCACCTAATAGCGCCCTCAACATGCAAATGCATGTTGATGGCCCTATTAGGTGTGCCCGCGCGATACAGTAAGTAAAACGCACATCCAAGGGCAGGTTAACAGTGCGCTCCGTACTGTATCAGCCTGTGAGTCAGCTTGATTAATAATTACTCCATGAGCTACACTTACGTGGGCAGAGGAGGAGGCCTGCTCAGGTGGCCCAATGGTTAGGCTAGAAATCAGAATAAGCCTTAGGTCCCAAGTTGTATGTGACTTTGTTATCATAAAAATCCGAAATAAATAAATAAATAAATGTCAGCGTCTGACTGATTTGCAGGTCTTTCACGAGCCAACGGGTTGACTATCACTTCCTAAAGAAACGAAGGAACTGGTATCCTTTCCTATCCTAAATACGCCATCTCTCTGATAGGAGCTGCAACATGCTCCGTCCTCAACCCTTGTAATACAAAGATGGTTTAGAGGAGACAATCTGCGTCAGATGGCAGCTTCAAAACAAAGTTCCAGCGGTAATGTTACATCTTCAGAATTGGGAGCGTCTGTTGGCGAAGCTACAAATCCTTCCCATAGACACAAAACAAGAGAAGCCGCTTATTTTGCAGGCCCCCTTTCAGTTCAACTAATTTATTTTGCTACGCAGATCTTTTCGTATCCTGTATATATTTTAAAATATGGAATTTCTTTTCTGTACTTCCCCCTGCTTCTTCATTTTAAATTCAGCGGTTGAGACTCTGCCATCTTTCAGCCACGATGTTGGTGAACTCTTGAGTATCGTGAATAACAAACGCACGGTAAAGTTGTTTCCAAAAGGTCAGATGAAGATCATGGAAGGAGCGATATTTAGGCTGGCCTCAGCTTGTTAATCTTGAGCTTCCTGTATATCCATTGGTGCTGCAAATCTACTATAAGCCCGTTTGCTTCTTCTGACAAAGGTTTTTGTAACTTAAAAAAAAGGGTACCCACCAGCGAATAATTGTTGCTTGAGCAGGTGCAGGGGTCAGCAATATCCCAGAAGCATTATGCTTTGCCGTCTGCAATTTCAAGGAGGTAAAAGGTTCCCCTGGCTTTGAGCTGGATTAAAACTTCTGACAGGTTCAAGCTTTGTGGAAGAGTAATCGCATCCCTCGCAGAAGTTAACACACCGGTCTCTATTTACACGACCTTTTGAAGGGTGTAAAGAACATTGGCAGATAGCCTGTCAGAAGATTACGGAAAGTCCTTTAATCCACCAGGAACGCACATACATGGCAATGAAATGCTTTACTAATTATAAATTACCTCTGTACAACTTTCTATCCTGATTAGTACCGACCTTCCTCCCTCTACCACTCAGCCACAGTCCTTGATAGCAGGCAACAGAGTGCAGCTCCCTGCAGGGTCTGGCATGCCTGCACCCTAAATACCACCTGTAGGTGCACTCTGCTGAAATGTCTGGGGGTTCCTCCCTTCCCCCCAGAGCTTGTGAACCCCACCCTCACGGTGGTGTCCCAAGCACCGGTCAGTGCAAAAAGCGGAGGTTGCAGTTGCATGGCCTGGCAGTTGCTACTTTTAACAGAGCACATGGGGGTATCCTGCACGGGGCGGCAGTCACTACCAGGCTGGGTGGACAATGCAGTCTTTATTTGCCGTCACTGCTATGCTGCTATGCTAATTCCAGCATCAAACCCGGGTCTCCGTCACGGCAGCTCCCAGCACTCCTGCACTTCCATGCATCCGAGCCATGCAGCAGGTTCAGAATGCGGCTGCCAGGGTCATAAGTGGTAAGAGCAGATCTGATGCACATCCCCAGTGCTGAAGGAACACACGGTTCAAAATGATGACAACTGTTCATAAGCTATTTTATTCAGAGAACAAGTGTGTGCTGGTTAATAAATTACAGCAGTATGAGCCAGAAAGATCGTTAAGATCCACGTTTGCATTACCTCCTCGCCAGACATATCAAGTGCAGTTAACTAGAAAAAGAGGGTTTTTTTTTCTTTTCCGGCACCCTACATGTGGAATATGTTACCAGTGAGGCTATGAACAGAAGCTGATTTTAGAAAACAGTTGAAAACTTTATGTCATGAAGCTTCTATTGATTTTTGAACTGCTGAGTTTACGAGTGTTATCCTGTAACCCGCCCTGGACTATTGCTTGGGAAGAGGCGGGACCTAAGATTTATAAATAAGTAATAAATATTCAGCGCGTTTGCCATTTAAACAAATAAGCACCAGGACATAAAACTGCCACCAGTGTGACCATCCCTGTGACAGCTGGATAACTTGCCGGCTACGTCATGGGTGTTCCGCGGTGGAGAGGTATTATCCAGCTAAGTGATCCGCTTTTCAGCATTGCCCTGCTAACATAGATATGCAACTTTAGGACAAAAAAAAAACATTCCTAACGTTAGCTGGAAAAACATATCCAGCTTACTTTAGGAGAGTTGGGGATATTCAGCAGTGTGCCCACATCACTGAATGTCCCAGCTAAGTTAGCCAGGTAAAGTTTATCCAGCCAACTTTCTTAGCTGGTCAGTGGCTGAATATGGAAGCTGTCGCATATTTGAGACATAAGTAGATTGCTAACTTCCCTTTAGCCACTACCCCACGACAGCCTTAGAAAATGGCTGATGACATAACAAAGGCACTCAGATGAACTGTTTTTGGCTGCTTAGTACAACCAGTAGGTCAATCCCCATCAGTATTGATTTAATTGGCTATTAAGATATTAATTTTATGAGCTTAATAATGCACATTGTAGCATTTGTCCTTATAAAGTTATGTGTGTGGAATGTTACTTAAGCCATTGGCCTCCAATGCCCTTAAGATGTACAGAGATGGGCAGTACTGAGGAGAAAAATGGGGTCACTTTGAGCCAGCTCAGGAATTCGTTCAAAGCATCACAACTTAAGTGATTCCCCTAAGCATTGATGGGTAAAAGCCCAGTGGACCCAATTCAGAGCTGGGATACAAGTTCAAATTGTCTCAGGTCTGTGATATACATAATTACACTCCTCAACAGCCAAAGAACTCCAGGAATATTCCACAGAGATTCCCAGCCACTGCTTTTGTTTTCTCTGGTATTAAATCTGCTGAGTAATTAACACTTTGGGTTATGGAATTAACCTTTATCCTAGAGCTACCAACCCCCAATTGATGACAGCTTTTGAGATGGTCCTTTAGCAAAGCAACTTCCAGTAACAAAGTTCTCAGATGACATTAGGATGACATTTGGTTTGGACAAATTATGCTAAGGTGACTTTCCTTAAAGGAAAATGAAATAAAACTGAAAACATCTCTCTGAAATAAGATTGCAATATAAAGAACTGGAGCAGGAAATTGTATATAAATATCTAGGAGGAGAGGAAGGTGGCAACATTTGTCTTAAAGTACTGAGAGAAAAGATTAGTAAAGAATACTATAGGAGACAAACTAATATTGAAAAGGGCTTTAACAGCATGGAAAAAGATACAAGCTATTAATCAGCTTGCAATCCCTGCACCCTTATACAGCTTTGGAATAGTAGACTGGCTCCATAAAAATCTTGAACAACTTAATGTAAAAACAAGAAAGCTCCTCGATGCCCACCAGATAATCTATAAGAACCAGTGTACCAAGACCAGTATATGCCCTAGCGCTGAGGATGGTGGGAGTCTCGAAGAAATACATTGCACGTGCATAGCTACCATCATAGGCCTTCAGATATACTTAATGGCAACAATACCCAAATGCTCAAAATGTGCTAACGTATGAAAGCAAACATGCAGCACCGGTCTGAGTCCTTTGACTTGGCCAATTATTCCTGCAAACAGAAGGACTAACTGAGAATCCACCAGCACACAAGAGGAAAGAAGCAATACAATTTGCAAAGCAAGAGAAAAACTCCTCAAGAATTAAACCACAAGACAAGGAAAAATAACTGGCAGTAGCACAAATGCAGTGGAAAGTACAAAGTGCTACTTCAGAAACCCCACATAGATCCTGATGTAAGACTGCAGGGAGGTGAATGCAAACCGAGAGATTGATAATTGCAGTACAGGATAGAGGGCTGCAAGCCAGCATAGAAAACAACGGTAAAACGGACAAATCAGTTACACATCTCCTCGCTGGATGTGATGAGCTGATGTCAGAAGACTTGCATATTACCAGAAACAGGAGTCAAAAAATGAGGAATGCACACCATAAAAGTGTGACTCAAAAGAGCATTCACACCGTGTTTCAAATATGTAAACAAGGCTGCAACGCTGAAGAATGCCTCAAAGGATCATCATGACACGCTCGCATGCTATTTCTGCACGTCTGTATTGGGTCATATAATCATTGGTCCCATTTACAATCTTTTTATAGAGTTTTTTTTCAAATAAAAATGATTACTTCCCTTTCTTTTTTGTGCAATGAATTCTTCAGTCAACGGCAGTAGTATTGAGGTCACCCCACACAACGTTACGCTTCAAACTCGCATGGCTGATACACCACTGGTACACTTACCCCTGATGCAGAGTGCAGCTCAAAACATAACGTACTGCCAGGGCCGGTGTGCAAGGGTGTTAGGCGCCTCACGTATTCCATCCCAGTTCTTAGTTGAATTGGCAAAAATTGTATTCAATGGGGAATATTATTTACAACATTTGATCTGGCAATGGGTTCATCTTTAGCTCCAAATTTGGCTATATTATATGTGGGCCTTTTTGAATCTAAAATTGTTTACCCATCCCGATGGTTCCAAAATGTTATAATGTGGGTCAGATTTATTGACGATATATTTTTTATTTGGAACTCTGATTATCTTACTTTAAAAATGTTCGTGGATTGGCTCAATGTTCAAGATAAAAACCTTTTATTTATGATGTCTGCTGATCGGAAGAGATTGTCCTTTTTGGATGTACAATTGTTATTAAAGGATAATCACATTGAAACTTCAATATTCAGAAAACTTAGTGATCGAAATAATTTATTGAGATATCATAGCCATTACCCGAAACCCTTAAAAGATGGATTGCCAGTAAGCCAATCCTTTAGATTAAGACAAATTTGTTCCGATTTGCAAGAGTTTAAACATCAATCTAATGTTTTGAAAGAACATCTGTTAGAACAGGGATACCCTTTGCATATCATCAAATGAGCTTATTTACATGCTCATTTTTCTGACCGCGAATCTTTACTTTATTATTTGACCTATTATTTGTAGATAATTTGAAACTTTACAGCTGCTGTGATAGTCACATAGCAGAACAACCCTGAAAAGTGAAGAAGCCTCTCAGATGGCATCAGGATGACATTCAACATGGACAAATGTGCTAAGGTGACCTTTCCTAAAGGAAAATTAAGAAAACGTGGCTAACTGAAGGCAGTAACATAAATGAACTTGACTGATATTGAAAAGCACTTTAACAGCACGGAATAAGATGCAAGCCATGAATCAATTTGCAATCCCTGCACTCTCCTATAGTTTTGGAATTATAGATTGTCCTCACAAAGAACTTGAATAAGAAAACTCTTTCAGGCCCACCAACTAATCTACAAGAATCATTTTATGCACTGAAATCATTATAGGTCTTGTAGAAATTAATTGCACAAATAAAGCTGCTACTTTTGGCCTCCGAGCAGACCTAATAGTATCAATTAAATCATGTACCTCAAAAGAACCTACGATCAGCTAATAAAGGCTTTCTATCCATCCCATCAGTCCGATCAGCCCAACTTATGATGTAATCTTTTACTGTTGTAAACCATTATGGTGGCTACACCGAATGACGGCATATAAGAACATAAGAAAATGCCATACTGGGTCAGACCAAGGGTCCATCAAGCCCAGCATCCTGTTTCCAACAGTGGCCAATCCAGGCCATAAGAACCTGGCAAGTACCCAAAAACTAAGTCTATTCCATGTAACCATTGCTAATGGCAGTGGCTATTCTCTAAGTGAATTTAATGAATTTAATCAGTAAGTAAATAAATAAATAAATAAATAAAAAAGAGATCCAAAGACTCAAAAAGTGCTGAAGTATGAAAGAGAATGTCCCTAATCGGTCTCCATCCTTAAGCTTGGACAATTATTTCAATGAGCAGAAGGAACGAGTGAGAATTTATCAGTAAATAAATAAGTGATGACAAAATATTTCTGAAATGGAGGCAGGCATTCGTATACAGCAATGATGTTTTCCTTTCAGGATAAAGAGAGCCTTTCATAAAAAAAAAACAAAAAAACATTGCTTTTTAATCAGAGCCCAGCTCACCTCTTCCTTTTATGAGAAAGTTTTCTTGCATCCCAAAATGTAGCCAAACATTTTCTTTCTTATATTCTTTTCAGAATGTAACATGTAAATATAGACGAACACATCGCTTATCTGAACGAGATGCCGCTGCTCAAGAGAGGGAGTCCCGTGCACAGGAATTCTAACGCCCGGCAAGGCTGCCTTGTGCAAGACCCACAATGCCCTTTTATTCACACTGCACAGACACAGAATTTAGATGGCCACAGCATTTAATTAGTGGCGGATTTATCGGGTTTTGTGTGGTTCTGTTCATTTTAAGAATGTTTTTTCCCTTTCTATGTTGTGTATGTTTTTATGTAATCCGCCTCATATTGTTGGCTGAGAGCGGAATGGAAACCTTTTAAACGAATTAATAAATACCAACGCATTTAGGGGAAAAAGTCAACATAATTTGCAAAAGAAACAAAAAATGTTTAAAGAATCAGACCTGGTGAACAAGGAAAAATAATTGACCAAAGCGCCAATGCTGCAGGATACACAGAGAATTAATATTGCTGCAGTCCCTAAGAGATTCATAATTGTGGACTATGGGCAAGATAATTCATAGCCAACACAAGAAAAAACCGGCAAAAGGGATAAATGCGGATTCGGTAAAACAGCACCGGAAACGGCCACCCCTCTCGTCGCTGGATGTGGCCTGCGATGTCACAAAGGCCTGTACACAGGCACAACAAGGTGGCCTGGCTCATTCCTTGGAGACTGTGTAATCGTTATATCTTCGCTGTACCAGAAAAGCACTGGGATCACGACCCTGAAAGAACTGGAGAGAATTAATGAGTTGCGATCGCTTGCGACATTCCCATTCCAATCGATGAAAACCAGACATTACGGGAAAGGAGAAAAACCCTAGAAGAGCATTGCTGATGATAGAAGTGATCGTACTCGGCAACTATTCTGTACAAAATAAGGAGAAAGAGAAGACCCACGAGCACCCAAAGATGTAATCAGAGACTAAGAAAACATGGCAGAGAGATACAGAAACAGACCCAAGTGTATTGGGAGTCAGCGGCCTGATCAAACATAACTTTCAGGCACATCTAGGCAGCCTATGAACTCCAGGAGACGCTCTTTGGCACAATGCAAGTATTAAGGAGATCATTAGCAGTAAATCTGAGAGGCCGAGCTCCTACCCAACATCCCCTGCCTTACAAGTGAGGTTCACTCCTGCCATGGTATGGGGCAAAACAAACCCATTTGGAGACACTGTGCAGAATAATCTAAAGCAGGGGAACACAGCTGGCGAGATCTCTTCGTTCCCTCAGCTCTGTGTAATGCTTTCATTACAGGAAACTATACAGTGGATAATTAATGCAGCACACATGCATTAAATTACTCAGTCAGGCTAGATTCTGCTTGCTTGACTCTGATCCAGCAAAGCTCAGAGGTGATTTCCTAATAGGTGAAAACAACTGTATTCTTTTAAACTCTTCAGGCCACTGCTTATAAAGTCCATTGTCTACTCAGCAGACTCGAGTGCTGCCTTTTCTCACCGCCCTGCCAGCGGCACGTAGGCAGCACTGAGGGCATGGGGGCTTGGCAAGCAGGATAGCAGCAGCAACCTCCCGTAATGTGCAGGCCATCGACCACTTCTGGGAAAAACATCCTTTTACTCCCTCGTTAAACACGTCTACCTAAGCCTCCAACAATGGCTTCATTCAACACAACCATCATCAAACACACACACACACACAAAAAACAGGGGGAAGGTAGCTAGGTTAGTTTTGATCTCAGCTGCAACATGAGATGCTCTTAAGGCCACAATAACACCTTCATTTCCTTTTCTCTGGGCTGAAGTCTACAGCCCGAGCAGGAATGTTTGTGAAATGAGACAACTGCATCGGTGAATAACAAAGCTTGGGATAACCAGTGAAGCAGAAGAACACGTAAATAAGTTTTATTCTCAGGCTAAAAAAAAAGAAAAAGACGGAGTAAAACAAAATAGTGACCTCTTCTGCAAATAATGGGTCGGCCTTCACCAGGCTGCTTTGTTCTGCTTCTGGCAGACATCTGAAGCCCCGTTGACAGGTCTGGATACTGCAGCTTTATTTCAGAGGCAACAGCCGCCGTGGCCAGCCAGCGACGGTTGGGAAGCGCCGTTACCTTTTGGAGAACCATCATGGCACGCTTGATTGGTTGTACTGCAGCCTTAAGCAGTACCAGCAAGAATGACGCCGGTTCCGGAAGTCGCAGAGAGTTCTTGGGCAGGCTCCCACGTTTCCAAACCAGAACACTAGGTCGCCATGCGTGAACCAACGATTGCCGTTGGGATCTGGGGCAGGGGCTGGGATTCTTCACCGTTCTCCTTCCATGGTTTGCGGAAGTGCTCCTGAGAGGCACGCTTGTTCAATGAGAACGCGTCAGGGATGACACTAGATGGAGCAGAAGAGGGCAGAGGAAGGGGAACTAAGCCAGAACAGCACAATATAATGTTCAGGGGACTTCCTTGCTTGTTCCCTTGACTCTCTAATATAAAGTGCATCCCTGCGGCATGTCCAGAAGGGCCACTAAAGGTAGAGTCCAAACCAGAAACCATCCCTGTAAGCCTACTGTATGGTACATCTCAGAGAATCGTGTCACTGTACCTGGAAAGAGGGCATTTATGTTCACCCGATGGCTGTCGCTAGGTGTTAGCAGCACTCGGTAAAGGCACCCACTGTAGTGCCAAAGAAGCTTTTCTAGAATCCATCTGACACGGGATCGAGATCGGCGCTGGGGAGGCCAGCGGGTGCTTCCTGCCCTTTACTGTTAGACTTGATGAGAAACCAACACCTTCTCTCACAACTGCAAACTAAGGAGCCGATTTACAAACTCTCAATACCTCATTAATGGCAGTGGGTGCGCGTCGTTAGTAAGTAGGTCCCATTAATCTGACTGGGGCCTATTTATTAGCAACGCTCATTAACGCGTCGCCACATTTTGGTAAATGGTCCTCTTCCCTTGCAGCCAAAGACTACAGATCTGAAGGGCCCGCCCTGGATACTGTACGAGACAATCAGTAAGCCTCAGACACGTCCGATTTATAAGGACTGACCAGCTAAAGCATCAACAGTCATACGATTTGGAGATCAACTAATAACTTCCCTGTTAAGTGTTGTTTATTACACTGCACCTCTATTTGTCTCCTGAGGAAATCGCGTTTGCTCATTTGTCCCGGCACCCTCCCCTCTCACTAGCCGTCCTCATTTTCGGTTTTAACCTGAGCCACCCTCTTCTCCTGAAGATTAGGAGCTTTTTAATTTAGGTTGGTTTTGTAGAACAGCCCCAGTGGGATCCCTGTTGGGGTGTGGCCTTGTAGAAAGGCTCTGCAGTCAGAGAAGGAGAGAGGAACCTACCATCCCCTCGCTGAGGCTGCCTCCCTGGTTGTTTTCTGGGTCTGCGTAAGGCAGAGACTCTGGAGGAGTTGTGGACTTTTTAATTGAGAAGAAGTTTCTTCTTTTCAGTTCCTTTTCCCTAGGCCCCCTTCAGTGGGGACAGGAACTTTGGAGACGTGAGAGCCTTTGTGAATTATTCTACTGTTTGGGGACAGAGAAGACTTTCCTTTTTGGAATTCCTGTTGAAAGGAAGTTTTCTCCGCCCTTCCTTTCTGCTGTATTGGGTAACTGGTTGCATTTTTCCCCATCCGGTTTCCTCAGCCCGGGAGGGTCAGTGCCAGCATGGCAGGTGGGATACATTTCCAGTATTCAAAAGAGGGTGGCGGAGAAAAGGAAAGGAGAATCTGGAGCACCCACCCGGTGCTACTCACCACCTGTGCCCATCCCATACAACAGAGTCAGAAAACGAGAAAAGTTAATATCCAGCAACTGGATCCAAGGTTTTAGTCTCGGAAGACCACTCTGCTTTTTATAGAACCTACAGAAGCTTCAAATTTCTAACCTGGAATAAGGAAAGGATCATGATGATTGATTTAAAGGCCCAAAGAAGCACAGATTCATACATTTACCAACTTCACGTGCTGAAGGATGTCATCGGGAATATACTCGCACAGAGTGCCATATTTTATGTTTATGCCAAATCGACAGCAAAGTTGCGCTGGAACAGCAGCTTTGCCTTGAGTTTGGTTTCTGGCACCTGTTAAAGAGGCAGAAAATATAAGGCCTAGGAGGTTAAGCCTCTCCCCCTACAGAGAATCCGGTACCACTGGAGCTGAAGAGTTTGACTAAAGTGGGAAGGGCACTTAGCCCCGGGGTACTGTGAGAGTGCCCCTTGGACGCCTTCCGGAGGATCATTTTCAAACTCCGCAGAGCCCCACACCCACCCGTGTGTGGCTGCGCGGAGATCTATTACAGTATTTCATAAGCTACGCGCCTCGGGTACACGCAGATTATAAAATGCACGCTTGTCTACCCCGTAACATATATTTCCTTATGCACGAACGCCTGCAGTGCATTGAAAGCGCATACTTTTCCAACCTGTTTTTTAAAAACACACACGCACATATTTTAAGCACAAAAATAATCGTGATTTGCTCATGTAAAACGACATCGACATATTTTAAACCATGTGTCATAATTTATTTATTTATTTCATACTTTTATATACCGATATTCATGATACAAATCATATCAAACCGGTTTACATGGAACAAAGGGATTTTTTAACATTAACCATAACTTAAAAGAAGAGGCAAAAAGTTACAATAAAACAAGGGTAATGGAGCTTGGCGGGAGAAGAAGCTGTAGTGGATAGATAACTCAGTAACTATAACACATTAATTACAATTAGAAATGGTGTAATTGAAATCACCAGTTTGTCAAAACCTCCAGCAGTTCACCCAGACCTCCTCCAGGTCAGAGACTCTCCTAGTTCTTCATTCTGAGCTCCCCACCGTTCACCCAGACCTCCCACCCAATAGATGAGTCTAATATTAATTGTGCATGATAATTAGCAGATGTAAAATTGCGTGACTAAGAGGCGAGTTTTCAAAAGATGCACACGTAAAACATAGAAAGCACAAGCATGCGCATGTATAGGCTACTTTAAAAACCGCCACATATGCACGTAAATTTGCGCGAGTGAAGACGAGGTGAGCCAGAAGCGTTCTGGGGAGGGACCAGCATTTACAGACATAAAGTGATATTTTACAGCCTGCCAGAGTGACGCGCGGGCGTCTTCTTCTTGCGTTACATTTACTCCTGCTCAGTATCTGGTGTAAGTGATCGTAAACATTTTCAAAGCGAAAAAATGACTGGGTGAGGGGTCTGGTGTAATAGGGGACTTCACCAGCTGCAGATGGACTGGGAGAACTGGGAGACTAATTGGTAAAACTGGTTATTTCATTGCCGTGCACATGTTATAAAATCCCCTGACTTACATGTGTAAAAGCCGACTTAGGGGGTGATAAATGCTTCTAAATAATGTGAGTAAAATCTATTCATGTATCCCCTTATAATCTGAAGTACAAGTACCTGGCTATATCATTTCTGCACATTAAATCCCAGCATATCCGGCTAAGCAGTGCCTTTGCTGCTAGTTAGATGGACAAATTTGAACTTATCCGGATAAGTAGTGCTTTTTTTTTATTTTTCTGGCTATCGTACATCCCCGGATAAGTCAGAAAAGTGCTAATTAGATGCACAAGTAGCTCTTTTCAGACTTCTGCAGCTAAGAAGCGCTACTCCAGCCGCATAAATCGGAAGTTGTCCGGATAAGTGCCGCTACCTTTCCAGATAAGTCCAAACTTGTGCGGCTGGCGGTTTTTACATACGCCAGCATGTATGTGAGCATCTATGTACTTGTGGTTTCTGACCTGCGCATATCAGGTGTGCACAGGTTATAAAATTACAAAAGTAAATGTGTGTGCGCCCATATATATACGCATATATGTGCACACATGTAAACCTCTTTGAACGTTATCCTTCCTGATGCCAAACGTATGCGTGCAAGTTTCAAATAAAATAGCAACTTGTGTGCGCACCCTGGAACGCCCCTAGACCGCCCCCGTTTTTGCATGCCAGCACTGGCTGGCCGGCGCCATCTTTAAAGATGGCCGCCGCCATCCTTAAAGATGGCGCCGGCCAGCCAGTGCTCCTACCATGTGACAGGGGCCGGCCAATGGCACGGATACCCTATCACATGGTAAGGGCAAAGGGCCATCGACGCCATCTTTATGAGTGGCAGCCGACGGCCCGAGAATGGGAGATCGCTCTCAGGACCACCACTGGACCACCAGGTAATTTTAAAATGTTTTGGGTGGATCGGGAGGGTGGGGGAAGCTAAGGGGTCATTTTTAAAGGGTCGGGTGTTTTGGTTTTTTTTTATCGGGCCATCGGCACCATTTTTGAGTGGCAGCCAAAATTGCGCCGATGGCCTGAGAGCGGGAGATCGGTCCCCGCACCCCCACTGGACCACCAGGTACTCGTAAAACGTTTTGGGGGGGGGTTCAGGAGGGTGGGGGAAGGTAAGGGATTAGTTTTATAGGGTCAGGGTGGGTTTAGGGGTTGTTTTGGTGTGCCGGTTTTCCCGCCCTCCCCCCAAATAACTCCCATTAGTAGACACTAATGGGAGTAACAATTTTTCACGATAAATCGTGAAAATTTCTATTGTATCGCGCACTCTAACGATTTTTGACGATTTAAAAAATATCGGACGATTTTTTAAATCGTCAAAAAACGATTCACATCCCTAGTGGAAACTCAAAAATTTGCCAAGCGCTCCATCCATGACTTTCTACAGAGATACTGAGAATCTGACAGCAGATGAGACCCAGCCAACCTGCCCAGTGTCATTCCGGCCGCCATGCCAAACCCCAACTGATCTCTGCCTTTCCTGGCACGTTTCTTCCTTTTGGCATTCTTTGTGGAAAAAAAAAGTTAAGTAATTGCTATTAATGATTTTCATAGTGCTCCTAGATGTACAGCACACTATGCAGGAACATGTAAGAGACAGTCCCTGCTCGTCGGAGCTTACAATCTAGATGTGTGTTCCTAGATGTACAGCACACTATGCAGGCACATGTAAGAGACAGTCCCTGCTCGTCGGAGCTTACAATCTAGATGTGTGCTCCTAGATGTACCCCACACTATGCAGACACATGTAAGAGACAGTCCCTGCTCGTCGGAGCTTACAATCTAGATGTGTGCTCCTAGATGTACAGCACACTATGCAGACACATGTAAGAGACAGTCCCTGCTCGTTGGAGCTTACAATCTAGATGTGTGCTCCTAGATGTACAGCACACTATGCAGACACATGTAAGAGACAGTCCCTGCTCGTCGGAGCTTACAATCTAGATGTGTGCTCCTAGATGTACCCCACACTATGCAGACATATGTAAGAGACAGTCCCTGCTCATCGGAGCTTACAATCTAGATGTGTGCTCCTAGATGTACCCCACACTATGCAGACACATGTAAGAGACAGTCCCTGCTCGTCGGAGCTTACAATCTAGATGTGTGCTCCTAGATGTACAGCACACTATGCAGACACATGTAAGAGACAGTCCCTGCTCGTCGGAGCTTACAATCTAGATGTGTGCTCCTAGATGTACCCCACACTATGCAGACACATGTAAGAGACAGTCCCTGCTCGTTGGAGCTTACAATCTAGATGTGTGCTCCTAGATGTACCCCACACTATGCAGACACATGTAAGAGACAGTCCCTGCTCGTTGGAGCTTACAATCTAGATGTGTGCTCCTAGATGTACCCCACACTATGCAGACACATGTAAGAGACAGTCCCTGCTCGTTGGAGCTTACAATCTAGATGTGTGCTCCTAGATGTACCCCACACTATGCAGACACATGTAAGAGGCAGTCCCTGCTCGTTGGAGCTTACAATCAAGATGTGTGCTCCTAGATGTACCCCACACTATGCAGACACATGTAAGAGACAGTCCCTGCTCGTCGGAGCTTACAATCTAGATGTGTGCTCCTAGATGTACCCCACACTATGCACACACATGTAAGAGGCAGTCCCTGCTCGTTGGAGCTTACAATCTAGATGTGTGCTCCTAGATGTACCCCACACTATGCACACACATGTAAGAGGCAGTCCCTGCTCATTAGAGCTTACAATCTAGATGTGTGCTCCTAGATGTACCCCACACTATGCACACACATGTAAGAGACAGTCCCTGCTCGTTGGAGCTTACAATCTAGATGTGTGCTCCTAGATGTACCCCACACTATGCACACACATGTAAGAGACAGTCCCTGCTCGTTGGAGCTTACAATCTAGATGTGTGCTCCTAGATGTACCCCACACTATGCACACACATGTAAGAGACAGTCCCTGCTCGTCGGAGCTTACAATCTAGATGTGTGCTCCTAGATGTACCCCACACTATGCAGACACATGTAAGAGGCAGTCCCTGCTCGTTGGAGCTTACAATCTAGATGTGTGCTCCTAGATGTACCCCACACTATGCAGACACATGTAAGAGACAGTCCCTGCTCGTTGGAGCTTACAATCTAGATGTGTGCTCCTAGATGTACCCCACACTATGCAGACACATGTAAGAGACAGTCCCTGCTCGTTGGAGCTTACAATCTAGATGTGTGCTCCTAGATGTACCCCACACTATGCAGGCACATGTAAGAGGCAGTCCCTGCTCGTCGGAGCTTACAATCTAGATGTGTGCTCCTAGATGTACCCCACACTATGCAGACACATGTAAGAGACAGTCCCTGCTCGTTGGAGCTTACAATCTAGATGTGTGCTCCTAGATGTACCCCACACTATGCAGGCACATGTAAGAGACAGTCCCTGCTCGTTGGAGCTTACAATCTAGATGTGTGCTCCTAGATGTACCCCACACTATGCAGGCACATGTAAGAGGCAGTCCCTGCTCGTCGGAGCTTACAATCTAGATGTGTGCTCCTAGATGTACCCCACACTATGCAGACACATGTAAGAGGCAGTCCCTGCTCGTTGGAGCTTACAATCTAGATGTGTGCTCCTAGATGTACCCCACACTATGCAGACACATGTAAGAGACAGTCCCTGCTCGTCGGAGCTTACAATCTAGATGTGTGCTCCTAGATGTACAGCACACTATGCAGACACATGTAAGAGACAGTCCCTGCTCGTTGGAGCTGAGCTTACAATCTAGATGTGTGCTCCTAGATGTACCCCACACTATGCAGGCACATGTAAGAGGCAGTCCCTGCTCGTCGGAGCTTACAATCTAGATGTGTGCTCCTAGATGTACCCCACACTATGCAGACACATGTAAGAGACAGTCCCTGCTCGTTGGAGCTTACAATCTAGATGTGTGCTCCTAGATGTACCCCACACTATGCAGACACATGTAAGAGACAGTCCCTGCTCGTTGGAGCTTACAATCTAGATGTGTGCTCCTAGATGTACCCCACACTATGCAGGCACATGTAAGAGGCAGTCCCTGCTCGTCGGAGCTTACAATCTAGATGTGTGCTCCTAGATGTACCCCACACTATGCAGACACATGTAAGAGACAGTCCCTGCTCGTCGGAGCTTACAATCTAGATGTGTGCTCCTAGATGTACAGCACACTATGCAGACACATGTAAGAGACAGTCCCTGCTCGTTGGAGCTTACAATCTAGATGTGTGCTCCTAGATGTACAGCACACTATGCAGACACATGTAAGAGACAGTCCCTGCTCGTTGGAGCTTACAATCTAGATGTGTGCTCCTAGATGTACCCCACACTATGCAGACACATGTAAGAGACAGTCCCTGCTCGTTGGAGCTTACAATCTAGATGTGTGCTCCTAGATGTACCCCACACTATGCAGGCACATGTAAGAGGCAGTCCCTGCTCGTCGGAGCTTACAATCTAGATGTGTGCTCCTAGATGTACAGCACACTATGCAGACACATGTAAGAGACAGTCCCTGCTCGTCGGAGCTTACAATCTAGATATGTGCTCCTAGATGTACAGCACACTATGCAGACACATGTAAGAGACAGTCCCTGCTCGTTGGAGCTTACAATCTAGATGTGTGCTCCTAGATGTACCCCACACTATGCAGACACATGTAAGAGACAGTCCCTGCTCGTTGGAGCTTACAATCTAGATGTGTGCTCCTAGATGTACCCCACACTATGCAGACACATGTAAGAGGCAGTCCCTGCTTGTCGGAGCTTACAATCTAGATGTGTGCTCCTAGATGTACCCCACACTATGCAGACACATGTAAGAGACAGTCCCTGCTCGTCGGAGCTTACAATCTAGATGTGTGCTCCTAGATGTACAGCACACTATGCAGACACATGTAAGAGACAGTCCCTGCTCGTCAGAGCTTACAATCTAGATGTGTGCTCCTAGATGTACCCCACACTATGCAGACACATGTAAGAGACAGTCCCTGCTCGTCGGAGCTTACAATCTAGATGTGTGCTCCTAGATGTACAGCACACTATGCAGACACATGTAAGAGACAGTCCCTGCTCGTCGGAGCTTACAATCTAGATGTGTGCTCCTAGATGTACCCCACACTATGCAGACACATGTAAGAGACAGTCCCTGCTCGTTGGAGTTTACAATCTAGATGTGTGCTCCTAGATGTACCCCACACTATGCAGACACATGTAAGAGACAGTCCCTGCTCGTCGGAGCTTACAATCTAGATGTGTGCTCCTAGATGTACCCCACACTATGCAGACACATGTAAGAGACAGTCCCTGCTCGTCGGAGCTTACAATCTAGATGTGTGCTCCTAGATGTACCCCACACTATGCAGACACATGTAAGAGACAGTCCCTGCTCGTTGGCGCTTACAATCTAGATGTGTGCTCCTAGATGTACCCCACACTATGCAGACACATGTAAGAGACAGTCCCTGCTCGTTGGAGCTTACAATCTAGATGTGTGCTCCTAGATGTACCCCACACTATGCAGACACATGTAAGAGACAGTCCCTGCTCGTTGGAGCTTACAATCTAGATGTGTGCTCCTAGATGTACCCCACACTATGCAGACACATGTAAGAGACAGTCCCTGCTCGTTGGAGCTTACAATCTAGATGTGTGCTCCTAGATGTACCCCTCACTATGCAGGCACATGTAAGAGGCAGTCCCTGCTCGTTGGAGCTTACAATCTAGATGTGTGCTCCTAGATGTACCCCACACTATGCAGACACATGTAAGAGACAGTCCCTGCTCGTTGGAGCTTACAATCTAGATGTGTGCTCCTAGATGTACCCCACACTATGCAGACACATGTAAGAGACAGTCCCTGCTCGTTGGAGCTTACAATCTAGATGTGTGCTCCTAGATGTACCCCACACTATGCAGACACATGTAAGAGACAGTCCCTGCTCGTCGGAGCTTACAATCTAGATGTGTGCTCCTAGATGTACCCCTCACTATGCAGGCACATGTAAGAGGCAGTCCCTGCTCGTCGGAGCTTACAATCTAGATGTGTGCTCCTAGATGTACCCCACACTATGCAGACACATGTAAGAGACAGTCCCTGCTCGTCGGAGCTTACAATCTAGATGTGTGCTCCTAGATGTACCCCTCACTATGCAGGCACATGTAAGAGACAGTCCCTGCTCGTTGGAGCTTACAATCTAGATGTGTGCTTCCTAGATGTACCCCACACTATGCACACACATGTAAGAGACAGTCCCTGCTCGTCGGAGCTTACAATCTAGATGTGTGCTCCTAGATGTACCCCACACTATGCAGACACATGTAAGAGACAGTCCCTGCTCGTCGGAGCTTACAATCTAGATGTGTGCTCCTAGATGTACCCCACACTATGCAGACACATGTAAGAGACAGTCCCTGCTCGTCGGAGCTTACAATCTAGATGTGTGCTCCTAGATGTACCCCACACTATGCAGACACATGTAAGAGACAGTCCCTGCTCGTCGGAGCTTACAATCTAGATGTGTGCTCCTAGATGTACCCCTCACTATGCAGGCACATGTAAGAGACAGTCCCTGCTCGTTGGAGCTTACAATCTAGATGTGTGCTTCTAGATGTACCCCACACTATGCAGACACATGTAAGAGACAGTCCCTGCTCGTCGGAGCTTACAATCTAGATGTGTGCTCCTAGATGTACCCCACACTATGCAGACACATGTAAGAGGCAGTCCCTGCTCGTCGGAGCTTACAATCTAGATGTGTGCTCCTAGATGTACAGCACACTATGCAGACACATGTAAGAGACAGTCCCTGCTCGTTGGAGCTTACAATCTAGATGTGTGCTCCTAGATGTACCCCACACTATGCAGACACATGTAAGAGACAGTCCCTGCTCGTCGGAGCTTACAATCTAGATGTGTGCTCCTAGATGTACCCCACACTATGCAGACACATGTAAGAGACAGTCCCTGCTCGTCGGAACTTACAATCTAGATGTGTGCTCCTAGATGTACAGCACACTATGCAGACACATGTAAGAGACAGTCCCTGCTCGTTGGAGCTTACAATCTAGATGTGTGCTCCTAGATGTACCCCACACTATGCAGACACATGTAAGAGGCAGTCCCTGCTCGTCGGAGCTTACAATCTAGATGTGTGCTCCTAGATGTACAGCACACTATGCAGACACATGTAAGAGACAGTCCCTGCTCGTTGGAGCTTACAATCTAGATGTGTGCTCCTAGATGTACCCCACACTATGCAGACACATGTAAGAGACAGTCCCTGCTCGTCGGAGCTTACAATCTAGATGTGTGCTCCTAGATGTACAGCACACTATGCAGACACATGTAAGAGACAGTCCCTGCTCGTTGGAGCTTACAATCTAGATGTGTGCTCCTAGATGTACCCCACACTATGCAGACACATGTAAGAGACAGTCCCTGCTCATTAGGAGCTTACAATCTAGATGTGTGCTCCTAGATGTACCCCACACTATGCAGACACATGTAAGAGGCAGTCCCTGCTCGTCGGAGCTTACAATCTAGATGTGTGCTCCTAGATGTACCCCACACTATGCAGACACATGTAAGAGACAGTCCCTGCTCATTAGAGCTTACAATCTAGATGTGTGCTCCTAGATGTACCCCACACTATGCAGACACATGTAAGAGACAGTCCCTGCTCGTTGGAGCTTACAATCTAGATGTGTGCTCCTAGATGTACCCCACACTATGCAGACACATGTAAGAGACAGTCCCTGCTCGTTGGAGCTTACAATCTAGATGTGTGCTCTAGCCAGGATCTGGAAACTCTTTCCTTCCCCAGTCCCATCCAAGGGATAGTCAGGCACTTCCCCGGGGTCCTGCTTCCTGGGACTCATTAAGGAGAAAGCCCCTGCAGGACCCACTCAATCAAGAGGCCACCCCGGACCGACTCTTCCCACGCCGACTCCACCTCAGTTCTCTTCCCTATTGCCCCTTTTATAAGGGGTGATGCCCTGCACCTTGGTCTCCAACCTTCCGAAAGGGACCCCCTCCCCTTTAGAGACATTTCCAGCCCCTAACACTGCCACAGTACCAGGGCACTGTGCAAGTTTACCAGAATGAATGCCATCTGGTGAGCACTCAGAAGTGCTCTTTCACTTACACTCGGCAGGAAAAGTCAGCGTCTGCTCTCCTATAATATAACCACACTCATCTTCCTAAATGTGTCCAGCAGCCTCTCCCAGCCAGAGCTTTCTCCAGAGGTCTCCTAAGAAGTGACGGAAGGGCTCCTTGTTGGTCACATTTGTTTATTACAGAAACAGTTAAAATCAAGAAGGGCCGGATCAGGGAGAGCCAGGGTTTAAGAATTAAAAGCGGCCTCAGAACAGGGATTTTTTTGTTTAAAAGCAGGGTTTGAATAGGAATTGGTAGAGGACCTCAGTGTTGGATTGAATCTTGATTTTGTAAAACAGAGACGACCAGGCCTGAAGCGGCCTACCAGCGGAAGGATGGAGGGCAGGATTACGGGCCGGCTTGGGCCTGATATGCAGGACAGTGACAGGAAAAGGACTGGGAGAGACAGGAAGCTGGTGTGGGCTTGACATGGGGGATTCGGGTGCCTTATGTGGCCGTAGTGCCAGAATCACAAGTTGGCCTTTTTCTGCTGTCGATGACTATGTTGCTATGAATATGGCGGCAGCCGCTCAGAAGTCTGTTCCTAGCATTCGGTGCATTAAGATGGAAGGCGCGGCACTGAGATTTAGCAATGGAGGAGAAGGGCACTGGGGCACCCTGCCTGGCAAACGGGGTGCAAGGGGAGACGGGGAGAGGAAAGGTGATGAGGAGCTGCAGAGGGAATGCACTTGTAGGTGAGTCAGGATCCTGCACCTCACTGGCAAGCCCAGCTGGAACCAGACCGTCCTAGCTGAGGACAATGCGGCTTTACACTGTTAACACTTTGAATAAAACCCACACGCACACAGAGCCATTCTCTGAATTAAAATTCCTCCGGTTTCACGCTTTGCTAACAAGTTACCCCTGCAATGTAAACAGAATGCTGAAAGACTTTATCATGCACAGGGATTTCTTGCCAAGCCCGTGTCAAGAACTGTTTAAAAAAAAAAGCCCTGGCAAGCCTGAAATTTGGAAATAAAACGCTATACGCTTGGGACGAGAAAGGCTCATTCCGTGCCGGACAGAAATACATCTAATCATATCCACTGCAAGCCAAGGACAGACCTGTACCCGCCTTAGATGAATAAGCAGCCCCATTAAGCTGAAGACTGGCGGCCTGAGGCAGTGATTATACTACTGTTATATTCTAAACAGCACGCTTTGTCACACTCAGCAAATCCTATAAAAAATATGTATATATATCAAAAGGTACCCCACTTACACCCGTCCGGCAATTCATTACTTCTCTTAATGCAGCCTTCTTTCCTTACCTGAGGCTTGGACAAACAATGTAACGTTTAACCAGGCGCTTAAAGTTTCCTGCTCCGCCTCGTCCCTATAAATATTGTTTGCCAGGCTCTTTGATAAAAATGAGCTTAGCTGGTCGTACGTGCTTAATCTTTAGAGACAGTCATTCTCCTAAATTACAGGCCATGCAATCTCTTTCTTTGTAGCGCAAGAGGTCATTACATTGCTAAAGTGTCTCGTCATTGTAACGTCTTTCCAGTTCTGCACAGGACTGGCTCTTTTTTTTTTTTTAATTTATAAACGTAAGGTAGGACTGTGGGTTAACATGTATTTAAATTCAGTGTGCTTTATTGGAGAAATGAAAAACTGGTTTGCAATAGGTAACAAATGGAAGAGCAAGAGTTTTTTGGGGTTTTTTTGTGATTAAACCAAGGAAGTGTTACTTATACACATTAGAATGAATTTTCAAAGGAGTTACGCGTGAAAAAGTAGCATGTATCATAGCAATTTTCAAAAGGCCATCTACCCATGTAAAACCTTTTGAAAATTCAACCCTACGGAGTGCATTTTCAAAGCAGTTATGAGTGTAAAAGTGGCAAGTTTTAAAAGTTGTTTTACATACTTAAATCCTTTTGAAAATTACCTCCACTGTATATAAGAGGCAGATGGTGTTTATACCACTACTATTACTACTTAACATTTCTATAGCATTACACGAAATATGCAATGCTGTATCAGCACACAAAAAAAGACAGTCCCTACTCAAATAGAGCTTACAATCTAATAAAGGATACTCTAGTTAACACGTTTGCAGGCAAATGAGAAAATTGGCTAACACATTTTCCATTTATTTGTCGTTCTCCTCCACAAAAAAATTCCATTTTTTAGGTAAACTGTAAATTGATAGGCAGCTAATGGCCATCTCTTGGTGTTTAACTTCAAGATCTTTGTATTTGGCCTAAATCTTGACATTGGACCAAAGGCTTGGTGCTAAGTAGGGATGTGCATTCGTGCGCCCATTCGTTTCATTTATTTGGATGCCTATCACATATCTAACAAATGAACAAATGTACGCACAACGAATGGCGTGTGCCTAGTAGATGCACTTTAGATGGACACACATACCATTCATTTTGTGCGTACATTTGTCCATTCATTAGATACGTGATAGGCATCCAAACAAATGAAACGAATGGACGACCAAAGCCTAACGAATGCATATTCCTAGTGCTAAATGCTTCCAACTCATTCCATGTCACAAGAGACCTTTTAAGTGAGTCACTCTTCTTGAAGCATTATGCAGTTTCTCCTCTTTGGTCAATATAAAAATTGGGGAAGACAAACTTAAAAACACAGACACCAGTTCAAAAGGTCTTAGTGGGCTGGACAGCTCTACCCACCTCAAGACAAAAGTCAAATTTGCAGAGGGAGATGGTGGCAGAGAAGATTTGTCATGGTCCTTTTAAGTGCATGTAAAAATGCATACTGATCACATTATTGATAATTCCCTCCTACTGGGGAAGCTGCTAAGGTTTCCAGTTGACTCCATGGAAAGATTGGCTCTGTACCGTTGTAATTCCAATTTGTATGCAAGACTAAGGATGGATGAAATGGGATGGGGCTAGGACTTACTCCGCCCATATAGAGGACATGGGGCAAGTTGATAGCCTCACCCAAGCCTGACCCAAGCCAATCCTGGCAGGCTGATCCAGACCTTATCTTGCCCTGTTGCATCTATGGGCCAGTATCCCCTATTGAGGGGAAGTCCATACATATAGGGACTCTTAAGGTTCCTAACAGTCATGGTCAAGCAGATGGTGACCCAGACCAGCAAGGTGAAGTAATCTGTGGGTAGGGCTGACCAGACACCTCTGTGGACTAGGGTAACCTTTCTCTGATGATTTTTAGGTAATCATAGCCTTAGAATAGCACTTAGGAGCTAAGAACTGATGTAATCAGCTCAGCCCATTCCAGAATTTGTGGTTCCAAAATCAAGTCCATTGATTTACCAGCAGAGGTTATTTCCAATAGTCCCAGCCACAGGTGACTCACAGTGAGATGCAGATTCCTTGTGATTAGGGAAGACATTTACACCAACCAGCTGAAGCAGGTTAATGTTACAGACTCAGAAGCACTTCGCAGGTCACTTTAGCTAGCTGCCAAGTCCTTGCTTACATGAGCTGACTGACTGGTATCAATCCCGGGAATGGCCAGGAATTCCCACCAGAACCCCAGGTTGGAACGATGAATCCCTCACAGCCACAGAACTTCCGAGGGAAGGACATTCTTGAAGGTCAATCTGTATCTTCCTTTTAGGAGTCACAGCAAAGACTAAGCTAATAGAAAGCTGGGAAACCGGACTTTTCCGTGGTGTTAGAGAGGCTCCTAAGGAGAGATGTTAACTCCATATCTCCTTCCTAGAAATTCCTGCAAAAACCTTAACCTAGAGGGCTCTAATCATAACCCCAGAGGTTTCCCGTAAGGTTTTCTCCTAAGCTTAAAGGCCCAGAGATTCTTTCACAAGGCAGGATTCCAGCTACAAACACTGGAGGTCATTTTCAAAAGGTTTTACGCGCACAAATCCTTTGAAAATTCACTCCGTAGGGCTGAATTGTCGAAAGGATTCCCTTGCCCCCTCCCCCCCCGGTAAATTGGCTTTTGAAAATAGCTACATTATATGCTACTTTTCACACATAACTCCTTTGAAAATTACCCTCTGGGGATGAGGAAAGACATACAGGTCCCAAATGTAACACACCTTGAACGACCAATGAAAAGTCCTGAGCTAGGGGCTCTCGGTAATTCTGCAACAGTGCTACAGATGGGCAGTCCCAGCTTCTCAAAAAACCAAAAAACAAAGAAGGACTACAAGTCATAAATACAAATCTGTCACGGATGGGGTGGTACGGGTAAATAAAGGATGGACATTTACCCTTTCAAATAAAACTAAAACAAGGGGACCCTCCATGAAACTAACAACCATAGGAAGGACTTTGTCACTCAGCGCACAATCAAGCTGGGGAATCCGCTGCCAGAGGACGTGGTCAAGCCGATGAGCATAGCGGGGTTTAAAAGAGGATTGGAGAAGTTCTTGGAGGAAAAGTCCATCACACAGTATTAGCCAGGCAGACTGAAGGAAGCCATCGCTCTCCCTGGGAGTAAGAGCAATTGGATCTGCTTCATGGGGTCTGCCAGGTATTTGTGGCCTGGATTGGCCACTAGTGGGAGAGAGGACGCTGGGCTCGATGGACCTTGGTCTGACCCAGTAGGGCGCTTCTTATGTTCTTATGGATAAAACCTGTCTTTTATGATTTGCTCATTTGATGGTCTTGCTGGGAGAAGTCCTGGGACCCGATTCTGATACTTCACTCTCCTCCTGGCTTCTCCACTGAATCTTGCACAGGTCACTTTATTCCCTGTCCCCATGAGCACAGAGCACCTTTTCTGTTTCCAACGCCAGATCATTTTTTCCTCATTATGATTTGCGCTCATTCTGCAAAAGCTACATCTGAAATTCAAAATAAATTCTTTCCAAACGTTAAACCTGTGAATTTCCCAGGAATTTCCTAGGCATCAGTTAGTAAATACAAAATCTTTTGGTTTCCAAGTCTATGTTGGAAGCAGGCAGTTTAAACGTCCATTGGTTGAAGTGGTGCAGTCATTGAAAGGGGGTGGCTACAAACAGCCCAACTTCAAGTAGCCACCAAGGTGAAGAAGAGACTGTAGGACGCCCAAAATGCTGGCATCTTTAAATACTCATTAACCTTATGAAGATACCGCTTATTACTCAACTGCTTTCTCCATTTTCTTTGCACTATTTGCCGCCATTGAAAAATTGATCTGTAATATTTTAAGAGTTATTGGGGAAATGCTCTTTAGCGGTAGGTTTATCGCAGGCTGCAGAAATGTGGGGCCCCTGGTATAGCTAAGTTCCACCACTTCTCAAAGTGAATTTATGTGCCTAGGGTTTTGCTCTGAAGATGATCCAACGATAAACAGCTGCACCCGTGTCACCTGTTACTTTGTGTGGGGAAACCTTTTGGAGATCTTTCTGTGGGTTATTTTTCAAAATTAAAAAAAAAACAGTATGCATATAAATGGAAAGTCCACTCTCCACCCTTGAATACTTCTCCCGATTACTCGCACGTCGATCGGGCGAGTGTCAAAAGGGTCATTTCTGCTAGGAGAGCCCTCTCATACCCACATGATGACGACACTCCCTGGGTGCCTCGCTCTGGAACTTTGTAGAGTTTTACTGCTCGGTTGTAGTTGAGATTTCTTCCAAACATCGGTGAAAACTAAAGCTGGACCAGTGGAGCTCCATGGAGTCACGGCCTTGACCATTTTGAAGCAAGAGGAGTCTGGGGTCATGGCTCACTGCTCCCAAGAATCCCCCTTTTGCATGGCGCACTGTACATCGCGTCTTCCAGCCCTGAACCCATACGGAGGAATTTCAAACATAACACCATGTCATTCACTAAATGATTATTCTTTCATCATTACACTGAAAGCTTTATGCAAAAAAACAAAACCCAGCTGGGATAAAGAGACCTGCCTCCACGGCTGGTAAAGAACCTTAGCCCTATTCATCGTTTGACAAGCAGTGTGAGAATACGATCCTAATCCTGTTTCCAGCATTCTTTCAGCCACTCAGCATCACTATTCTGGGCCGTCTTCTTTCAATTGTCTTGCTTTGGCAAATCCGCCGAATGGAATTACTGGGCAGATAAACATCAAAGAGCATTCAGACATCTCTGGTAGACTCGGAGAAAATGAAATGGAGGGAGGAGAAAATCGGGGAAGACACATGGGTTAGCAAATGTTTCTGAGGACATCCTTTGTGAGGATTTGAATGCCATAACAGTATTCCCACCATAGCTGGCCTCCTTTGCTAGAAACGCAGAGATTGATACTGCTCTTCACCTTTATTTTGAATGAGAATATGAGGTCATAACAGAAGTTTATCTGGTACAGAGGCAATATCTGCACATTGTTAGCTTTCTCGGTTGCTGTTTTACATAGACTGATGACCTTCAAAGACGCACACATGAAGGTGGTGGTCTTGTAGAAACTGAGAATATGAGGGCAGATAAGGAAACCAAGGCCCATCTAGCCTGGCCATTTGCCTTCTTTTGCAGCATCTCAGATCCCAGTTGATCCCTTCCTGTCTTCACAACTCCCAGTCTACGTTTTCTATAGTATTATTTCCCTACTGACATGAATAGGGAAAGGAGAACCATTTACTGCAATAGGCATCCTGCTGGCTCTCACGAGTCGTGGCTTACTACTTGATGATGTTGCTAACAACAGAAATCAAAGTGCCATTTTCTGTTGACTTGCTTCAGAGGTTCAATGAACTCTTCAGATAAGGCACTTTCCCTTGGCAGTGCATTTCTGTAACGGGTTCCATTATGAAATAAGATATACAAGTAAGCAAAGAGAAGCTTCAAGAATTAACAGAAATCCTTTCATTAAGAGTCAAGTATGATGATGGTCATTACATTGCGGCCGACTACTCTGCCATGGTTTCAAAGAAATCATTCATTTTTTCAATTGTTCTATTTCCCATTGTGATCTGTTCTGTCTAGTTTCCATTAAAGATCATCGTGACTCCTCAAAGTGTTTATGTGTCTCCCTCCTAAAAACCTTTGAACCCGTTCATCCATTTCTTTCAAATTTGTGCCAGAGATAGTGACGCCCGGCTCAAACGTTTCATGTCTTCCCAATGCACTGAGAAGCCCTTTCCCATTTTTTATTTCCCATTGCCCAGCAGGTCAGTCCAGTTTGGTTCAGTTGACATGGCAGGAAGGTCAGAGCATATTGTGATGTCATTGAGAATTTCTAAAGCTGCCTTCCCATCGTTAACCCTTGGCATTTATTTTGGAAATGTCCTCACTGTTGGTCAATGCATGTGCTCACCAGACGTCTCCATTTCTTGTGCAGTTTCCTCGGGGGGGGGGGGGGGGGGGAGGGAACCCCTCTTTAATGTTCAATTATGTATTAATTCCCCAGGAATTCATATACTAAGGCTGTCATCACCATGTACACATTCTATAGCACAGAAAGATACAAGGCATCCTGAAATATTCACGCATCCCCTTGTTTTTGCGTCTGCCCCTCCTGGGAATCCATGGAGAGATTAGTTAAACAGGCCACAGAATACTCCTGAGCTTAATGATCATTTAATATTTCTGGCCCATGCTGCTACCCCGGCTGTCCAGCAAGCCCTAGAAGAGTGGGGTATCAGCGTTTGAATAGCCCTAGCAGATGAGCTGAAAAGGCAGGATTACTGAAATGTTTTCATTTCTAAAGAATCAGGTCCCTGGACCTGAAACTCAATCCACATCCTGGTTCCAAAGTTAATTAAGGTGAATGCTAAAAAAAACCAAAACAAAATCCTAACCTTCAAAAACACCTTTTCTTTCTCACTTTGCCTCTGAATGCTTCCCTTGGCTAATTGTTTAGCTTCAAATCACTTTAGTACTGATTAGGTCGTTTAAAAACCCTCAGTAATTTACCAAATAAGGACTAACATCTGAATGTAAGAAAATGCTTGGAGAATCAAAGCAACCCCATATTTCACAGGCATGAGGGAATTGAAATGACAGCAGGTGTTTAACTTCAAGCTTGTAGAAGGTGGGTAAAGCAAGGAAAGAAGTAAGGAGTGCAGGTGAAACCTCTGCCCCAAAACTGAGCAGAGCGGAAGGCCGGGAGGTAGGTCTGAGGCTGAAAATGATCTCCTGCAGGCTCCTGTGCTCAGCCAGAAGAGGAAGAGAACTGATTCAGGGTGAAAGTTTCTTGCTCACGATGACGACCAAAAACAAGGATGGATGAGATGGGCACTTCCCTTTCAGAGACAGAAGTGAAATTACGACCCCGCCCTCCCCAAGGCTTCCACTAACCCGCTAAAGGGAGTTTAACCTTTGAGGGCCAGTCGCCCAGTGAAAACCCCACGCAGCTTGTTTACTGGCCTCCACCTGCTTCCTAGAAAAAGGAGCAGGGCCTTCCAGTCCAGTTAATAAAAGCCGATGTCCTAATCTCCTGGAACCAAGGAGAATACAGGTAACAAGCCAAAAAGCACCGCCGTTATCCCCAAATCCTGCCTCCGAATGCTTTATACTTTACATTGCAGGGAGAAGTCAAGTTTAGTAAAAAGGCTGCGTCCTGTGGTTTGTTCCTGCCCCCCCCCCCCCCCCCCCTGAGAAAACGCCCTTTGCAAACAGGGCCCATAAATGCAGCAAGGAATGACAAGGCCTCATTCCTCATTCTAATGCTGTGCGGCGGGAGAAAGAGCTGCGGACCCCCTGCCGCCTTGTAATTTCACGCTGAGGAGTCTGATGGCGCTTCCTGCGGACTGATCCTTTATGGATCACAAAGCTCCCTTCCCCTTGCATCCAGGGGCCTACAGATTATGCCATTAAGTATCCTCACACTGGGATACACGCAGGCCCTTCACCGCCCCCAAGGAGCTGATGAGCCCCCCCCCCCCCTCGCTTAGAACACAGAAAAAAAATAAAAAAAAGGAAGTTTCAACCTGCGGACTTGAACCGATATGAGAAATGTTTCCCGTCGCAGCTTTTTATATCTCTCATAGTTTGCATCTTCTGCGATATTTCCTTTGGTTGTTTTGAATCCCTATCCTGCTTGGCGGCCCTGGCAGGCAAGGTAATTCAATATCAGGGTAGCCCATCCATCCTTTTCAAGAAGGTGTAGATGAAGGAAGTTTTCACGCCACACATTTAGCTGCGCAAAAAAAAAGGGGTGGAGCTAAAATACATGCGTAACCTGAACACATTAGACAAATGATTCGCGCAAATTTACACCTGCGCAACCGACAGACTCATCTGTTGTCTGCTGTTTTTGGGTGGGAGGTCCGGGTGAAATACTAGGGAGGGTCTTGGTGAACTGGAGGTGAACCGGGTGAACTGATGGAGGCACCGGCCAGCAGGTGATTTCAAGTACGCGCGCATCTTTTAAAACATAGCGACTTCTGGGTAAAATAAAGGTTTTATGCGTGCAAGTTACATTTTTTTCATGCATGAAATATACATGCAAAGATTTATAAGATAGGTAAAGTACGCATTTTCAATGTAATGCAAATATTTGCGCATACTGAAACGTGTGCAACTACATTGGGAGGATAGCCACACATATTGTAAAACCTGTGCTGACCAGATACGCGCAGATTATAAAATACTATAGTGGATTTATGTGAGTGTATAGGTTTGCATGAAGATCTTTGAAAGTTATCTGCTTAGACTGCAACTTAGCCCTTTGGGGAAGGGACATCATGACCATGCGTTGTGTCTTGTACAGATGATACTAATAAGTGCTGACAATGTCCTTATTACAAGAGTTTATTTCATTTTCATTTCTTAATCACCTCTACCGGCAGCCGCACACTGATTTACAAACATAATTAAAAACGATATAACATAACCATCAATATATATCATAAACACCAAATAAAAACCTGCCCTCCCACCCATAAAAAATGACCCAAAAACGCAAAAACAGCAATTTATTTTATTCATTCATAAACATTTGATGTTCCGCTATTTGCCACAATTGGCTTCAAGGCAGATTACAAAAAAGTTTTAACAGTTAGAGTAACTTTGGTTGAAGGTCTATTTATTTATTTGTATTTAAGTGTTTTATATACTATCATTCCATGTGAGAATCACTAGTTCATAATGGTTTATCACTCTTAAATAAATGATGAAATACAGAGGTAGGCATACGTACAGGTAGTAAACTAGGTAAACAGCTAGAGACAAAGGGTGCGTTTCAAAGACAGATACATTAAAGGGGTTAAGAGTAGTGGGGTATAGTTCAGGACATAATTTGGTTATTGCAGTGACAAAATGCAGCGGTTAGTATTGAGAGCTCAGGGTGTATAACTTACTCAGCAGTTCAGCTAGTTAGGTCAGGAAGATGAAGTGTCGCTGCCAGCATTATAAGGGAAGCTGTAGGTAGCACAGCTCGAGACATAGGGTTGCCTGTTTCAGATTTTTGGAGCAAAGCAGCTGAAGACATGAAGTCTTGTATAGGATGTTTTATATACCATCAGCAGCCACAGCTAGAGGAGGGAGAAGAGAAGAGCCGTTTGGGAGGATTGCAGTTCTCTTGTGGGAGTGTAAGAACATGCCATATTGGGTCAGACCAAGGGTCCATCAAGCCCAGCATCCTGTTTCCAACAGAGGCCAAACCAGGCCACAAGAACCTGGCAAGTACCCAAACACCAAGAAGATCCCATGCTACTGATGCAATTAATAGCAGTGGCTATTCCCTAAGTAAACTTGATTAATAGCTGTTAATGGACTTCTCCTCCAAGAACTTATCCAATCCTTTTTTAAACACAGCTATACTAACTGCACTAACCACATCCTCTGGCAACAAATTCCAGAGTTTAATTGTGCGTTGAGTAAAAAAGAACTTTCTCCGATTAGTTTTAAATGTGCCCCATGCTAACTTCATGGAGTGTCCCCTAGTCTTTCTATTATCCGAAAGAGTAAATAACCGATTCACATCTACCCGTTCTAGACCTCTCGTGATTTTAAACATCTCTATCATATCCCCCCTCAGCCGTCTCTTCTCCAAGCTGAAAAGTCCTAATCTCTTTAGTCTTTCCTCATAGGGGAGCTGTTCCATTCCCCTTATCATTTTGGTAGCCCTTCTCTGTACCTTCTCCATCACAATTATATCTTTTTTGAGATGCGGCGACCAGAATTGTACACAGTATTCAAGGTGCGGTCTCACCATGGAGCGATACAGAGGCATTATGACATTTTCCGTTTTATTCACCATTCCCTTCCTAATAATTCCCAACATTCTGTTTGCTTTTTTGACTGTCGCAGCACACTGAGCCGACGATTTCAATGTGTTATCCACTATGACACCTAGATCTCTTTCTTGGGTTGCAGCACCTAATATGGAACCTAACTTTGCGTAACTATAGCATGGGTTATTTTTCCCTATATGCATCACCTTGCACTTATCCACATTAAATTTCATCTGCCATTTGGATGCCCAATTTTCCAATCTCACAAGGTCTTCCTACAATTTATCACAATCTGCTTGTGATTTAACTACTCTGAACAATTTTGTATCATCTGCAAATTTGATTATCTCACTCGTCGTATTTCTTTCCAGATCATTTATAAATATATTGAAAAGTAAGGTCCCCAATACAGATCCCTGAGGCACTCCACTGCCCACTCCCTTCCACTGAGAAAATTGTCCATTTAATCCTTCTCTCTGTTTCCTGACTTTTAACCAGTTTATAATCCACAAAAGGACATCGCCTCCTATCCCATGACTTTTTACTTTTCCTAGAAGCCTCTCATGAGGAACTTTGTCAAACGCCTTCTGAAAATCCAAGTATACTACATCTACCGGTTCACCTTTATCCACATGTTTATTAACTCCTTCAAAAAAGTGAAGCAGATTTGTGAGGCAAGACTTGCCTTGGGTAAAGCCATGCTGACTTTGTTCCATTAAACCATGTCTTTCTATATGTTCTGTGATTTTGATGTTTAGAACACTTTCCACTATTTTTCCTGGCACTGAAGTCAGGCTAACCGGTCTGTAGTTTCCCGGATCGCCCCTGGAGCCCTTTTTAAATATTGGGGTTACATTAGCTATCCTCCAGTCTTCAGGTACAATGGATGATTTTAATGATAGGTTACAAATTTGTACTAATAGGTCTGAAATTTCATTTTTTAGTTCCTTCAGAACTCTGGGGTGTATACCATCCGGTCCAGGTGATTTACTACTCTTCAGTTTGTCAATCAGGCCTACCACATCTTCTAGGTTCACCGTGATTTGGTTCAGTCCATCTGAATCATTACCCATGAAAACCTTCTCCAGTACGGGTACCTCCCCGTACTGGATAGAAGTTGGGAGAGATACTCAGGAGGGCCTATTTATTCATGCACTTGTAAACAAAACAGAGGGTTTTTAATTGAATCCTCTTTTCAACTGGGAACCAGTGTAGCTGATGTACTTTTGGTATTATGTGGTCAGTTGCTTTGGCCCCTATCAAAATTCAAGTGGCTGCTTTCCGTGGGAACTGAAGGTCCTTCAGAGTGCATTGTGAGATGCTATAAGTGGACAGTTTTTGAAATAACCAGGCTACATAAAGCCAAATAATCATTTGGATGCTGGATCTTACTGGGGAGGTTATTCCACAGTGTTGGTGCTACAACAGAAAGGGCTTGTCCCCTTGTATACTGCAATCAAGCCACTTGCTTTGTAAGGCAAACTAATAAGTTTTCCTGTTAGAAATATATATTCCTAACGAGTACATTCAGAGATAATTTAACCCTAAGAAGGCTTGGGCCTTTTCTCTCCAGTGTCTTAAACATCAGCATGAATACTTGAAGGAGGAAATCTTCAAAGACTTACGCGGGTTTGCATGTGCGTAGATGCTATTTAATAAACATAGAGAGCACACACGTACTTGCAGTGTCGCACATAAATGTGACCATGGACAAACGCGATGGTTTAGTAGCATTGCGGGGTAGGGTTCAGAGGGACGTGCACGAGTTGCTATTTTGTAAGCGGGTATACATCACCGATCTAGCCCGTGCACTTTCATGCCTGCTAATTGACTGGCACAATTTAAATCGGACTTGTCTCGTCTTCAGTTTTAGGGCTGGAGGCCATGGTGAATTGCCAGGAGTTCCCGGTGAGGTGCAGGAGGGTCTGGGGGAACTGGAGGGGCAGGTACTGGCGACGTGCTGATTCCGTTGTGAAGGTAAACACCAAACATCGGTATTTAAAACTGAATAAATAATGCTATCATGAATCTCCATGGGCACGCTTATATGCACGCAAGTGGTGCACCGCAGACAGTTTGAGAGTTGGCTCAAAATTTTACATCAAGCAACCCAGTGTTTTCAATAAGGGAGTAACATGGCCCCTCACTCCTTGGCTGTCCAAAAGTGTTTTTCTATAGCACCTTCTCTATGCCGTTAAGAGCCCGATTCACTCGGAGGGGTCACATTCTTTGTCTAAGGGGGAAAAGTGCAAGTGATTCAGGTCACAAATGAGAGGTAGGGAACAGGGGGACATGAGCGAGCAGGCTGGAATATCTGGGAACGGCCTCCGAGCTCACCGAGTAGATTTGCTTCCTAACCCGAGAGCCATAGGGCCGGGGGAATCCCCAGATGGGACGAAAGAGGCTGCGGCACCGCAGCGAATGTCACGGAAAGAAAGCCACTTAACAGAAAGTTAATAATTCCTGCAAAGTAAAAGATGATAGATAGTAAACAGAGAGGGGACACGAGGGCCTATTTCCTTAGGCAGTGGAATAGCAGTGGAAGCACAGAACGCGCGGCCTGAAATTACCAGGCTGCCTGCCTTCCTCTCTGCAATTCTTGATGAAATAGGTCCAGCAAAGCAGAGTCATAAACTTGTATTAGATGTCATCCTTCAGAGAGAAGGAGTCCCAGAAGGAGAATAATCCTGGATGCTTAATCCTTTATTCATTACCCAGCAGAACACTGCAGCAGCGC
Source organism: Rhinatrema bivittatum (assembly GCF_901001135.1). Taxonomy (NCBI): domain Eukaryota; kingdom Metazoa; phylum Chordata; class Amphibia; order Gymnophiona; family Rhinatrematidae; genus Rhinatrema; species Rhinatrema bivittatum. Next base: position 117,551,908 of record NC_042624.1, read on the forward strand.
CTCTGGCGTGGCTCCGGTTAAGAGTGACTTATTTTTCTGTTGTAAGCACGGACTTTTCGTGGGGCCAATATCTCTCCGCTGGCTCCAGCACGGCAGCCGTAATGGTCTTTTCCTGTAAACCATTTCGATGTTCCAGAGTTTTTAAAGTACAAAGGGACCCCCCAACCCCCCCAGCAATAAAGCTGACGCGCAGGTGTTAAATCTTTACCTAGCGGACTAAAGGCCTGAACCTGTCCAGCCGCCTCTCGATTCTCCTCCCCAGTCCCTTGCTGCTGACAGCCTCTGCCTTCCAAGCACCATTCAGTCCCTCGCCCTGGCAGACATCAGGCAACCATCTCTCTCATCCATGAGGAAGACTGCCCTCCTCCCCCCACAACCTCCCCAACTGAAGCGCACCCCTCGTGAAATTCTGAGCTCTCCCCCCCCTCTCTCCAGGAGAAGGGCTTCCTGGTCCTCAGATGATGCCCCCTAGGTAATACTTCACCATGTGATGGGAGCTCAGGGGGAGGGGACTGGCGGGTGGGGCTCTCTGACAGCTATCGTGGGGGGGGGGGGGGGGGGGGAGTGACGATGCAGATGGGGCGATCAGAGAGAGGTCAATATTCAAAGGGCTTGGCAGGATAGCTCCGGGAGTCACCTGGACAAAACCTAAGATTTTCACGTCTTCCCTCACTCTCCAGATTCATTTGGTCTGAGCAACTTGCAACCTGCACAAAACTAACCCAGGCAGAAGAGGCGGCATATTTCCTCCCTGGGGTGTGATTTCATGTAGTCGCAGTCTGACGTTTGCCCCTTGCGCGCACAATTCTGAAACGGTGAATCTCTGTGCCCAAGGATTTGGTTTCCTTCAACTTCAGAAGGACGGCATGACCTGGAGATGAACGCCTGGCCCAACTCCTCCATAAGGTACAGCCGCCCGGGACGTGACTCGTTCACCCAGCTGGCAGCAGAAGAGGGCTCTTCAGTGGTTCGCTCCCAGGACCCGGTGAGCTGCCATCGTTGGAGACAGGACGCCGGACCTCACCTAGTTTGGCACTTCTTATATTCTTAATCGGGTGGCTCCCAGGAGCTCAACGCTTGAGATCTCACCTGGAGTGGCATCACCAGTGAAGGTTGGCTGATGTAATAAAATGCAATCACACTTGATCAAATAGGATGAGAAGCTAATTACGTCTAACACAGATCTGTTATGTATCCGGGGTCACATTTCCTTTAACTCGGGCAATCATCTTTGAAATGGGAGTGAGGATATGAAGAACCCAATGCGGCTGCACATCCTGTTCCACGGGAAACATTTTTAAGCTGAGCCTGGGACTGAGGGGGAGAAGGGCACGGAGCCTGGCACTCACTGACAAAGCCCGGGCTGTCCCCCATCAAGCAGTGCAGGCAAGCCGGACAAAAATGATCATTCCCTGCAAGGGAGCAATTCATTCATCTACACAGATTGTGAGTGACGGCATGAGAAAAACAGCTTCTCCCAGGCCGTGGATGGACAGAAAAGTCTCTCTCTTACTGCACAGGAAAACTTGCTTTCCACCCCGACCTGGCAATGCTGGACAGATCTGAGACAGATCGCATTAAAATCTGAAACAGCACACATGGTAAATCGGAGACTGTTTGCTTTAAAATCTAAGACAACATACATTAAAGTATTAGAGTGCTTGTATTAAACTTCATGGCAGCTTCCAGCTTCACTTGTCCTTAATAGGCAGGTTATGTCGCAACAGTTGCTATTGACCTCCGTTTCCTTTCTATGTGCCTGGTTTCGTGTTAGGCGGTTTGCTAGGACACGACAGAATGGCGCGTGCATAAGAAAAGGTAATAATGCTGGGATGGGCTGTCACCTCCTTAGCAAAGCAGCGTGTCCTTCATGCACAGGTATTCCTGTTCCTCCGCAGTTCAGAAAACAAGGAAGGAAGGAAGAAAGTTCTAGCAGAAAGGGGGACCCAGGGGAGGAGGCAGTGGAGGCTGAGCCTCGGGAGTAGCACGAGAGGCACCGCTTCTTCACAGAGAAGCCCGGCGGGTGCAAGGAGCAGCCTCCCACGGAAAGGGGGGCATCAGAGGTCAACCTGCGTCCACGGTGTCGCAGGAAGGAGGAGAAATGGGATGGGACCGGGAGGCCTTTATCTGTCGTCACGTCCTCTTCTCCTGTGCAAATCTAAAGATGCACTGCCTGGAAGGGAAACTAGGGAAAGTGATTTTTTTTTTTAAGGCATAAAAACGAAGCAATTTGCCATAATGTATTAACAGCGCAGAACATCTGTATTCATTTGATTGTACCTAAAACCAAGGTCCCATTAAAATGCTAACTATTATTTACACTTCTAAATCTTAAAACCATTAACAAAAGCCACTTAATTCAATTACTTTCCCTGGCCGCCGCGGTTACATTTTTTGAGGCAGACCGTTTTTCCCCCTCTCTCGTCTCGTTGTGTCATTGTGCAGAGCTAATGGGGTGAGGTGGAATGGTGACTGACCCCACTGACAGCTTTATGAGAATTTAATAAAGCGTGGCCAGGAGAGAATGAGATATTACAGCCCCCCCCTGCGCAAAGCTGATTCTCCTCTTCACGTCAGCATTTTCACTCCAAGGTATTGACATCTCCAAGCCGATCTCATCGCTCAGCTGGAAAGGCATCTTTACGGGGGCCGGGCCTGCTGGATTGCCAGGTTGCAGGCCAAGGTGAACGCCAGAATCTGCGTGCGGGAGCCCAGCAGAACAGGCCGCCCCGAGAATCCAAATCAGGGCGATGTGGAAACGCAGCTCTTGGGAGCGAACCAGACCCCCCCAAAAAAATCTGTTTTCATAGACCGAACCTGTCCTTGGGCTATTACTCGTAATTTCTGGTTTTGTGCATCTTCACTCTGCTGTTATCCAAAGCATTAGTCCATGTTAGTAAAGGATGAACACAGGAGAAGGCTCTCTCTCCCCGTTTCTGAGCAGGTCCTTTTTCCGCAGGGGCTTTTTTTTTTTTGGTGGGTGCCAGGTTGGATAAGCCTGTGCTGGAATTCAGAGATAGGGCTAGGATGAGCATCCCGTGGCTCTCGGGATTTTTTAAAGCCTTCCGAGGAGTTTGCAAAGGGGAAGCCGGAGATCAGCCGTCCGCGGCCTATGGCACTGGAAAAGGAAGCCGGGCGGACCCCAAGGGTCCTCATCTCCCATCATGCTCTGGGTTTCTGTGTTGCAGTGAGTTAGCGCCTCGTGCGCTGTTCTATGGCAACCCGAGCAGCTCCCAGCCTCATGCCTGGGCCTACATTCACTACCGACTTAGGGAGAGCAGCACCTCCTTACACTGGGTCCGGCACCAGCTCGCAGTGCTGGTTCTGGGAAAAAAGAAAACGGATCCTTTGCAGGCACTAATACATTTTCCTGAGCCACCATTAAAAGTAATCCGACGAGATAAATGCTATTATCTGACGGCATACGCACGATTAGAGTCAGAGGCACGTCAAATTAACCACAATAAAAGCCCAGCAAAGTAGCTGGGCAGAGATGATACTTTTATTAGGTTAATGTGAGGAAATAAAAGACCGTTTCCCTGACAAGATAAGCCCCATAACCCTAGCTGTGGCTGTTACCCATCCATCATTAGCAGAAGTCACGCTAAGATCACTCTGTCTAATGAGAGAAATACTGTACGGGAATTAATGAACAGAGAAAACTGAACCACTACAGTCACTAATTAAACAGAGGTGGCGCCCGGTCATCCGATGGCTTTCCAGGGAGGAACCATCGCGAGGATGTGAACCCCTGGTTTCTCAGAAACCGGCTCTTCCCCACGTCACTGCTGAACGCTGTGAAGGGCATCTGAAGGTCATAGCACGCTGGCAAGCAGGATGGCACAGATTTCCCAGCATGCTCCCTTACTTCCTCTTGGCTGGTCCATGCTCTCCCCCAAAAAATAATAAAAATGCCATCTCCAGTGCATTCCAGCTGGGCCTGTTTCACCAAGATCTCCTACCACAGCTTAGCTGTGTAAAGCCTATGGCCCTGATTTAATCAGTGACTTCATTCTCCGACTGCTGCCTCTTACCAGAAAATAACAGTTTGCTGGTTTGAACTAAACTATGCGTGAGTCACATTTTCTGGGGGATCACAGGGTGAGAGCCCTATCCAGTTAAGGACATTGGCACACCTCTGGGCCCAGGTCCAGTACACCATCTGCTTGACCCTAACTCCTACAGAAGCCTATCCTGAGAGACTGACTCCCAGCTGACAAGCAGTGTCGGACCCACTCAACGTTTTATATGCCTCATCTGGGCACTTCCATTAGCAAAGTCCAGTGAGGGATGAGATGTGGGTCGCCTGGCTGTAAAACTGTTTCTTTGCAATCTGATAAATTCCTTCCTTTAAAAGCGTCACTGCAATGCAAACAATTGTTTGTTTTATGCGTTTTTAAGCCTGTCTTGCACTTAGAAATATTTGGAAATTCAGCCTGTATTTGAATTTCAAGGCAGAGGCGCCCTCCAGTGGCGGCATGTAATATTTCACCTGGCGTCATGGAAAGGAACGAAGCTTGCTGACGTCATCATCCAGGCCCGGATTTGGCCATCATAGGCCAATAATTGCCTCCAGTACCAGAGCATCGCCACCGCAAGTGGACATTTCAGAAAGTTTCAGGGCGGGGCCTTCGTGCGCTGCCAGCCCCTGCGGCACCCCCTGATCTCTTCTCCCTCGGAAACCTGCGCAAGGGGCAGGAGGCCCCATTCGTAGCTTTTTAAAATTTCCAGTTGCTGCTGCTCCACAACTTGGAAGGGAGATTGGGAGGATTTGGAGAGGGGGGGAGGGGGTATCGTCCCCTTCCCCACCCCAAACTGGAATTCTGCCCTGCCTGTAACATGACTTAGGGACAAGGCAGGGATTTGGCAGTGCAATCTTATTCTTTGCAAAATTAAACTAGGATTTGTGAGCCTATGGATATATCTGGGAACTTCTGATAGGCACAGATTAGCAGGGGTAGGGGAGTGCAGGAAGAGGAAGCAAGAGCAGACTTTCACTTCACAATCATTCACTGTATCTCAAAAAGGATGGAGGCGGTCCAGAGGAAGGCGACCAAAATGATGGGCGGTCTACAGCGGAAGACCTACGAGAAGAGGCTGAAGGATATGAACATGTGGAGGAGAGAGGAGGTGCAGGGGAGATAGGATACAGACCTTCAGATACCTGACAGGTATGCAAAAACTTCAATCCTTTTCCACTGGAAAGGAAACAGTAGAACTGGGGGTCATGATTGAAAGTCCAGGGGGGATGACTCGGAACCAACATCGGAAAATATTTCTTCACGGAGAGGGCGGTGGATGATTGGAATACCCTCCCAGAAGAGGCGGGGAAGGCAAGAACAGTGAATTAATTCATAAGGACATGGGACAAACACTGCAGATCCCTAAAGGCTTGAGGTTGAAAAAGAAGAAAGGGGAGATACAACATTTCTTGATTAGGGATAACCTGAACAAAGCAGCAGTTAACTGCCCTTAACAGAAACATGGGGGTAACCTGAACAAAGCAGCAGTTAACTGCCCTTAACAGAAACATGGGGGTAACCTGAACAAAGCAGCAGTTAACTGCCCTTAACAGAAACATGGGGGTAACCTGAACAAAGCAGCAGTTAACTGCCCTTAACAGAAACATGGGGGTAACCTGCACGGAGCGACAGTTACTGCCCTTAACAGAAACATGGGGGTAACCTGCACGGAGCGACAGTTACTGCCCTTCACAGAAACATGGGGGTAACCTGCACGGAGCGGCAGTTACTACCCTTAACAGAAACATGGGGGTAATCTGCACAGAGCAGCAGTTACTACCCTTAACAGAAACATGGGGGTAACCTGCACAGAGCAGCAGTTACTACCCTTAAAGGAAACATGGGGTAACCTGCACAGAGCAGCAGATACTACCCTTAACAGAAACATGGGGGTAACCTGCACAGAGCAGCAGTTACTACCCTTAACAGTAACATGGGGGTAACCTGCACGGAGTGACAGTTACTACCCTTAACAGTCACATGGGGGTAACCTGCACGGAGCGACAGTTACTGCCCTTCACAGAAACATGAGGGTAACCTGCACGGAGCGGCAGTTACTACCCTTAACAGAAACATGGGGGTAATCTGCACAGAGCAGCAGTTACTACCCTTAACAGAAACATGGGGGTAACCTGCACAGAGCAGCAGTTACTACCCTTAAAGGAAACATGGGGTAACCTGCACAGAGCAGCAGATACTACCCTTAACAGAAACATGGGGGTAACCTGCACAGAGCAGCAGTTACTACCCTTAACAGTAACATGGGGGTAACCTGCACGGAGTGACAGTTACTACCCTTAACAGTCACATGGGGGTAACCTGCACGGAGCGGCAGTTACTACCCTTAACAGAAACATGGGGGTAACCTGCACGGAGCGGCAGTTACTACCCTTAACAGAAACATGGGGGTAACCTGCACGGAGTGGCAGTTACTGCCCTTAACAGAAACATGGGGGTAACCTGCACAGAACAGCAGTTACTGCCCTTAACAGAAGGCATGGGGGGTAACCTGCACAGAGCGGCAGTTATTGCCCTTAACAGAAACATGGGATAACCTGCACGGAGCGGCAGTTACTGCCCTTAACAGAAACTTGGGGGTAACCTGCAGGGAGCGGCAGTTACTGCCCTTAACAGAAACCTGGAGGTAGCCTGCACGGAGCGGCAGTTACTGCCCTTAACAGAAACATGAGAGTAACCTGCACGGAGAGGCAGTTACTCCCCTTAAAGGAAACATGGGGGTAACCTGCACAGAGCGGCAGTTACTCCCCTTAAAGGAAACATGGGGGTAACCTGCACAGAGCGGCAGTTACTCCCATAAGCAAATTGCTGGGCAGCCCGGGTGCACCATTTGGTCTTTATCTGCCATCACTGCTATGATATTGTGATTTATACCCACATTCACTCTCCCCCCTCGGGTATGATCCCAGCCCGGTGCATCGGTCTCCACCCTCCCCCCCAGCTTCCTCCGCTATCTTCTCGCCTGCATGGGCCAATGAAAAGCTGCCTCTTTCTTCAGGCCCGAGCACTCCTCCTCCTCCTTCGGGGTGAGATGGGCTGACCCGACCCCAGCATCCAGCGCTTTCCTGTGCTTCTCCGGAGAGCCGGCCGTTCATGCAGGATCCTGGAGCCTCCGGCTGAAACAGACAGAGACACGCAGGACGGTGCAATATCAGTGAGCTCTGTGACGCGCGCCGATCCACCTCCCCCGGGCGCCCCATGCGATATGTAAATGGGCTGCTGGGCTAAAAGGGGGCGCTGGGGGGAAATTGTGCGTCCCTGGCGCCTCCTCGGCACCGGGCTGTCAGCGCGGGTTAGGAAAGCGGACGCTCATTAACTCACCGCTGGAGCACGATTTTTTTTTTAATTTTTTTACTTTTGGTTCTCCTTTTTACGGTTCCTCCGACTTAATTTTGCCAAGACAGTAAGTCGGAGGAACTTCAGTATTTTTTGCTTTTCTGTAAACTTTAGGGGCTCCTGAAGAATTAACGCCGGCTCCGGGGCCGGCGTTCATTTTTGAGAGTAGAAATGTACGCGTCGGGCGCACATTTATTTTTTTTGGCATGGAGGGAGGGTAATAGCTAATAACCTCATTAGCATGAATTTCCATGTGATGAGCGCTATTAGCTACGCGCTGGTTTGGATGCACGTTTTGGACGCGCGAATCCCCTTATTGCATGAGGGATTTTTGATGCACGTCCAGTTGCCTGTAAAGTCGTGCACTCCGCCCGGCTCGCTATATTGCATCAGCCTGAGAGAAACGTCTGCGTTCCTAAAAGCCTGTAGGGTTTGTCTGGGGATAAAAGGCGCTGTGTGTAGGATTTGTTAGCCTGGTTAAACCTAATCAGCTAACATTCCCTCCCCTGGCTAAATTTAACTGTATAAAAGCACAAGGTGCATCCACCCAGCAAAGGGGGCGGAGCCAGGGGCGGTGCTACATTGGGGGATGGGGTTTAGCAGTTTAGAGGTGACTTTCAGCAGGGCTTTGAGAATGAGCTCATCGGTGGCTACACAAAGGGACAACTTGGGGCACGGCTGTAACGTCATCGTCACCTGAGGGACATGCTGAGCTTCCTGGGCTACCTCCCCCCGCACAGTACCTGGGTATAACCCACCCCAGAAATCTTAGCAGATCTGATCCAGCGCTCACGGTCCAGTATCCGGACTTTAATAAACACGCATGAGCCACATGCCATCCATTGCCTCTACGAATCGAACGACGCGCTCACGAATTAGCGGGCCCGAGGCCCAGCTTGTGTGCCCCCGCCGCACACTCTCACACACACACACGGGCTTTAGCGGGATCCTCTCAGGCAGAGGTGCACAACTGCAGTGCGCCGGGCACATCTGCCTTTCAAGGTAACCCAAACAGCCCCGGTTCTCAGGCCGAACGGACGTGGGCGACCGGTTTGCTCTCCCTGGTTTCAGGGACTGTGTTGACTTTGAGCCTCCTTTTCAAGCACACTCACGATAAACGTGGGCGCCGGCTTTAACCCGGCCATCCCGGCTCTTCTGCCAGGAAAGAGAAACTTTCGCTCTGTTTCCATCTCTTGCACGCGTGGCTTGCTTTTTAATTTACAGCAGGAGACGATTTCTCAGGCGGTAATGAGGTTTGCCTGCGCCTGCGATTCCCGGAGGCAGAGATCACTGTGCAGTATTGGAGACTCTAATTAAAGCAGGCAACTGCTAAGCTTCCCCGGCTGCTGGCAACCAGGACTTCAATTCTTCTCCCATTAAAAATGCAAATGGTTATTCGGCGCTGTGATGATACCTAGGAAGCGTTCATCTTAAGATTCCTCTCCTAGGGTGCTGCAGGATATAATGATGGTAGGAGAGAGCGCGCCTGCCGCCTTGCACAGAGCTGCCAAGTTACCCGGTTCCAGCGGGGAGGCTGACTTTGGCGTTGCGCCCTCCACTGGTGCCATTAGTAGTTCCCGATTCTGCCACCTGGAGATCAGCGCTGCAGGCACCAGAACGCATCTGTCGGAGACTGGATCCGGGTCGCTCGGCAGCTGCGCTCGCCACTCTCACGAACTTTGGGTGAGGGAGCCACGGGGGGGGGGGGGGGGGTGGTCCCTGCTCCAGTCCCCGAGGGTCACACACCGGCCTGGTTTTCAGGATGTTCGCAGTTCTTCATCGGACGTATTTGTAGACTCAAGTTCCTAGAACGGGGCTCATCAGTCTGATCGCCAGAGCTCTGTCAGCTCACGCCTGAACCAGGTAACTCTCTTGTCTCTAAGAGCTTACCTCAAGCTGAAGAAGTTCTCGCTTTCTATAAAGTACTTAGAAATGTCACAGTTGGATAGTGTTGGAATAATTACAAGACGAATTTTCAAAATATTAGGTGTGTAAAATTAAGCATGTAAGTGCTTAGGTATCCTTTCAACGCACGATTAGTATTTTGAAACGTTTAATATATACGCGTGGGGCGCTTGGAAGATGTGAAGGTGGGGACAAATCCCCGTGGACACGCTGTTTTTGTCTTTTCTTCTCACATGGCTATACTTGAGCTAAGTCGCTCCTGATTCCTGCCGAGTAGAGCCTGTGAGGATGGTGGTGCTGGTGGAACCCAGGTCCCGGGCACAGGATCGCTCACACTACAGGATGTGAACGATCCTGCTCACAATACAGTTCGTACTTTTGTACGACATCGGTAAACTTCGGGATGTAGCATCCAGCATTCCCTTGAAACACTGCAATAAATCTTCCACATGTTCTCACTGATGAAAGTTTAAAAGGAAAAGTTATTGACGCACTGGAGTTGAACGAGGAGCTACACGTGTTGACAATTAGATTACTGTAATTCGATGTTTTCGGGCCTGCCAGCGAAGGTGACAAGACCATTACAATTATGACAGAACTCAGCGGCCAGACTTTTGACAGGAACTGAAAGATCTGATCACATTACGCCAATATTGAAAGACCTTCATTGGTTGCCTGTTAAATACAGGGCCCAGCATAAAGTCCTATTGCTAATTCATAAAACCCTCTACAACGAAAAGATAGAATGGTTAACATCAACATTACATTTTCATACAAGATCAGCAGGTACAGGGATGTTACCCATCCCTTCTCCTAAAACTGCTCATTTAAATAATGTCAGAGAAAGGGATATTTCCTTCGCAGGGCCCCAGCTGTGGGACTCTCTACCCCAGGAACTAAGGATGGAATCAGACATTAACATTTTTAAAAAGGGCATTAAAACACGGCTATTCCAACAAGCCTTCCAAGAATTTTAACCTAAGGATTATATACCCCCTTTAATATAAATATTTAGTTAATTATATTATCTCTGCTCTTACTGTTCTGCTTCTAACTGTTAAAATTTTATGTTTAATTATTTTACTATTTTGTTTGTTTTTATTAGTTTATTATGAAACTTTGTATTTTCTTCTCTTCATTTAATTTTGGAAATGCAAATATTTGTAAATGAATATTTGTTCACTAATGTACACCGATGTGATATGTTCTCATGAAACTTTGGTATATAAAAATTAAATAATAATAATAATAACACATAGCGCCTACATAATACAATTTGTGCTAAAAATGGTTTAGTGTGCAAGTTGGTAAAAATGCAACCTGCACGGTAGATTGCGTCGTCTTGCCCCATCCGGGAGAAAGTAGCGCTGGACGTCAGCCGGCACCATTTTGAACTCCAGCAGTGGGTCCTGCTCTGTCCTCACCTGCTCCCCTTCTGATGGGCTAGGACTTGCCAGGGGGCAGGGAGGGAGCCTGGCATTAGTCAGGACCCGTGGCCCTTCACTTTGTGGACAGGGCGCCTGCAGGGACTGGGACCCCTTGATCTTTCAGCTGGAGGCGGGATGAAGGAAGGAAGGTCTACTCTATTGGGTAACCTCCGAGCTTTCATTCCATGTGGGGGCAGACCAAGTTCAGATGAAATCTCTCCTGTTAACCGGGCCCACAGCGAACGGGCTGGGGGGAGGGGACCCATAGGACTTTCCACGCATGGTAAACATTTAGGGGTAAATGATCCGAACCTGGCGAGCAGGTGCAGGAGCGGCCTTTGGGGTTTGTGATCTGTGGGGTTGCACAGGGCGGCAAGCAGCACGGGGCGGCGGGCAGGAGAAGAGCTAGGGGATCCCGCGCGGGTGCCGAAGTGTTGCTGACAGCTGCCGGCCTTCCCTCTCCCACCCGTGGTCCATGCCACTCTCCCTTTGTAGAGGGGGGGGGAGAGAGCGAGATGCCGCTGGCAGAAAGCACCGGGGCCAGACCGGGGCAGGAATGGAAGGGTAAGAGCAAGGCGGGGAGGATGGAAGAAGGGGGTAGGCGCAGGGATGGAAGACGAGAGCAAGGCTTCGGGTGACGGCAGGAGTGAAGCTGGCGGGGGGGCGGGCACCAGTTTCAGATTCTGTACCGGCTGCAGTTAGCCTGGCGCCGGCCCTGCCTGCGTGCAGACTCTGCGGATACTTTTTCTTTGATAATTCTCCAATGAAAATTTACTTCCCAAGGTTTGCATCTGCTTTCTCTGAGAGTAAGTTTTTTTCAATATAAAAACAATGCGCAGTTTTGTGTAATGAAAATCAGTCCTATTGTCCAATGCCCGGCCCCGCAGACAAGCGTACGCCCGCTGTTGACCCACACAGGGTGCTTTTACCCACCGGCAGTCTGGGCAAGGATCTCTGGGAAAAGGCTTTGAATATTCCTCTTCCAACCGCTGGTCCAAGGCAGCTCTTACGTTTTAACTCTTCGCTGCGCCCATGCGAGGCCCCTCTTCTGGTATCTCTCCAGGAAGGCAGGGGCCGCACTCGCTCCTGGGGCCAAGTCCGTGCACAGTCCTAGCAGCACCACAGCGGGGGAGGGGGGGGGGGGTTGGGTCTCCAAGGCTCAAGGTGCAGCAGGGTGAAGACTTGCAGTGGGAGAAAGCTGGGTGAATGCAGAGGCCAAATAAGCAGGCTCCAAACATAAGCTTTACTGCTGCACCTCTTTACCGTACACATTTAGTGTTTGTCTCCTTCCTGTCCTGCGCAGCCAGGGATGTGAGGCCCGGCCCATCCGGAAATTCCCCTTCAGCTGCTAAGCAAAACCTGCCACACAGATCTCTAACCCTGCCTGCACCCAGCAGCACACAGCGGTCTGCTCTCTTCCCCAGGTCTAAACCCAGGGTCAGCCAGGGGGCACAAGCCACACACTACTTTCCTGCAGCGTTGTGCTAATTTTAGGACAAACTCCTTAATGTCACGGAGGAGCGTGCTAGCGTTCATGATAAGGCCGTACTACATAGCACGCTATTTTTAGCATCTATGAATGTGCTGCAATGGGTATTCCCTATGCACAGCGCTGGCCCTGCAAAACACGGGCGAAATTTAAAACGGAAGCTATTCCCCTCCATGGCGCGGGGAAAAAAGGGAAACTGGATTCAGAGGACAAACAACTTGGGCCCCGACCTTTACAGACTGGGCTGCTGATACGCAGACATAAAGGAAAAAGCACAGGACTGCTTCTGCGGCCAAGTTTAAAAGCAAAGCAGGTCAAGCAGCGCTGTCTGAATTTTCAAAAACACTCCTCATCCAGTAAAAATGTTGCTTTGTATTATATAAGGCTTGGGGGTAATTTGCACAGAGCGGCAGTTCCTACCCTTAGAACGCATGGGTCTAACCTGCATGGAGCTGCAGTTTCTGCCCTTAACAGAAGGCACGGGGATATCCTGCACAGAGCGGCAGTTACTACCCTTAGCAGAAGGCATGGGGGTAACCTGTACAGAGCGGCAGTTACTACCCTTAACAGAAGGCTTGGGGGTAACCTGCACGGAGCGGCAGCTGCTACCCTTAACAGAAATATGGAGGTAACCTGCAGGGAGTGGCAGTTACTACCCTTAACAGAAGGCATGGGGGTATCCTGCAGGGAGTGGTAGTTACTGCCCTTAACAGTCTCATGGGGGTTACCTGCAGGGAGCGGCAGTTACTACCCTTAACAGTATCATGGGGGTAACCTACATAGAGCAGCAGTTATTTCCATAAGAAACTTGCTGGGCAAGAGATGGCCTATTTGGTCTTTTTCTGCCATCAATATGTAAAGACATTGAGAAAAATGACGAGAATAGCAAAGGAAGTATCACGACTGGAGGGGCAGGTGAGGAAAACCCTGGAACATGTACCTCCTGTGGAATTTGATCATCATTAAAGATATTTATCTGTGGAGCAAACACGAAGAGTGCGCGGGAGTCAAAGGCTCTCTCTGAGCACGTTCAGGACCCTCGCAGCTCTGCTGTACACCTACGGCGAGTCCTGTGCACATACTCCGAGCCAGCATCTTGAAAGTAATCACAAACTGCCTGCGCTGTAAAAAAAGCCGTTCTGCTGATGAATGCAGTCAATACGAAAAGAGTTTTATGTATCATTAATTCCCCCAGTGCTCAAAAAGAACTTTCTCTGACTCCAGATGATACGGCAATCACTCACAATTGCCAACACAATTATCTCCACTCAGCTGTGTAAAATAACAGCAGTCATATTTTTAGCTATTTACATTTTTAATGTTCAGAGCAAATGTAAAGCTATTGACTCGGGTTATGAGAAGGAAATGTCATATCGCAGAGGCCAAGATGGGTTTTCGCAGGCCTAGTAATGCCTTCACAGCGTGCCCAACCTTTTAAGACCTATTAAGCCCAGGTGCAAACCTCTCCACCGCTGAACGACCTAAGCCGTGAATGGAGAACAATTCGGAAAAAGGAGGGGGAAGGCTCGTCCCTTCTCAGGATCGATCCCGTGCAAAGAATAAGTAGCAGGAACAGAGCAGGACGGTGCTCCTGACATTTTCTGATCAGGCCTTTGCGACAAGCCGACCTTATCACCCTTAAAATCAAATAGAAGCCTCCGACATAAGCCAGGGTGCGTCTGAGCCCGTACAAAAAGAAAAAGGTTATGCTTGCAGTTGTGTTAGCACGATAGGGAGTTATTGTGTTAACCAGGCCCCCAGCACACGTCCTTAGTACCTCAGGGTGACTTCCAGCGGGGGTCACTTAGCCTCTTCAGTCGCGCGGATCCCTGGCGGCTGCGTGACGACGCATCACGCTGAAATGTTACAGCTGCGATCCCTCGAGTTCATTTTCAAAGGAGTTGCGGGCGTAAACTGAACATTATCGTGCATAAGTAGCTAGCACTCGCGTACACGCTATTTTGTAAACATCAGAAATCCGTGCCTATTTTCGATTTTGCGTGCGCGTTTACCTGAGCAGGAAAAGGAGCGTTCCAGGGCAGGGCCAGGAGGAGCACGCATAGCTTGCTATTTTATAAGATATTTACGTGAATTCATCAGGCCCCCAGGATCCCTTCCCCATGCAGTCCTCTCGGGGAGGAGGTGAAGGGCAGGGGAATCCGCTTCCCTTTTGGCGGTAACTTGCTTAAGGGGAGGATAAGAGGCATGGCTGGCAGACCAACCCAGCCTCTTTCTCCTTCCTCCCAAGGGTCGAGCTGCTCTGCTTCTGTTGCATTAAGCCACCCTCTCAGGACTGGGCAGATAACTATTAATGATTAGGCTGATTTTATGATTTGTTTTAATAATATGTGTGCACTCAGTAGGTGCATTTTGTTGTTTGCTTGTATTTATTATTGTGGCTATATTGTTATATGTATTTTGTCGCAGTTGGATTGTGGGGAGGATAGACATAGCGATAGAAGGTAAAGTTTGACTATTTGAGGATGATACTAAGATCTGCAATAGAGTGGACACGCCTGAAGGAACAGAGAGAATGAAAATGATTTTAAAAAGCTTGAAGAGAGGTCAAAGATTTGGCAGCTGGGATTCAATGGCAAGAAGTGCAGAGTCCTGCATCTGGGGTTGTTAAGTGCCACGCCATTTTTTATGATGCTTATGGCCAGGGAGACAAGAACACTTAGATTTTTATTGAAAGCATAATTTTTTATTGAACAATATAAGTATTCTTGGGAGATGCTGATGCCATGCCTCTGACAAACTGACTACCAGCATCTCATCGTGTACAGGAAGTGATCCTTCTTTTATAGATAACATACAATATTGTGGAAGATTCTAGAGTGCGTGACTGCCTTAGAGAATAATTTACATTGGTTGTCATGTCAACAGCATGAGAAGATCATCCCTAGATACCCCTAAGTATTTCTCCCAAGTGGGGCCCATTTACCATCACTCTCTAGATAGTCCTTTGTTCTGTTAGAATCTTGCTGGTCAGAGCAATTAACACATCTGAAGTTTGTGTTTACAGATACTCCTGAGAATGGTGCTTCTTATTGTGAAGGATAGCCTGAAGTTCCCGCCGTTGTCTTCTCCTTTTATGACCCTATAATTAGGCATCATAGGTGCAGCCAGCTTGACTGCCTGTTCAGATGTCCTAGGAATTTTGCAAGTCATTCTCAATAAGTCACTTAGAGTTCATACAGCTAAGGCAGGCTAAGAAAACTGAGGATTCTGGGTCATTTTCTTTTCTCCATGTTGGTTTTCTGTTCAGGCCCACTCATCATTGTGCGGTAATCCAAGAGAGCTTTATGTGATGGGGGGTGAAAGATTGATGTGTACGGATCAAGAGAGAGACCTTGATGGTGATAATATCTAGCGATCTGAAGATTGTGAAGCAATGTGACAAGGTGATAACTAAAGTTAAAAGAATGCTGGGCTTCTTAGCTGTGTATTTATTGAAACATCTGGGAACACCTGGATTAATTGACCACAAAAACTAAACCCTTTATTTTTAAAGTATTTTTGTAATACTAGATTTTTGTCTTGTTCCAAGCTAAAAGCTACAATCAAGATGGCTCTTAATTGAATATCATCTACTGAAGCCTCTAAAAAAGATGTTAAATTAGGGCTGTGATCTAACAACACAGCTAAGAAGAAAGCAATTCCTAGTTTTGAGACAGAGAGTGTTAGCCATAGGGGCTATATTCTTCCTCAAATTTCCTTATAGATGTTTGATTACATTTCAAAAGAATAAGTTTGTTTTTCTTGAACCAGCACATTTAGAAGAATTTCTTTCTGATAAAGGTGGTTGAGGGATTTGTAATGACTCTTGTTGGATAATGTTGTTGGTCATAAGTAAATAGCTCCGTATATTCATACTGATATATTGTTATGGTTATGAGGTGTTGGAGTGGATTCTTGGGTACTGCGGTGATGGCCACTCCCACGGGGAGGAGCCCCGTGAGGAACCACAGTACTGGGCTAGACTCTATACACGCAGACACAGAGAAGTTGTATTTATTGTACAGATCGATGGTACTGCCCGGGGAGCGGGCAGCAGTGACGGTAACCCAGTGAAGTAGTCCAGGGGTCCTCAGCAGAGGAGACCAGTCTCATACTCGAGTAGGTGATAGGCAGTGCAGCGTAGCAGGGACAGGTCCCGGATGTAGACACAGAGCGCTGAAGCTGAAGGTGAGACAGACTGAAAGGGTTAGTACTCGCTGAAGCAGAAAGCTGTATCGTTGAAGGTCCTGGCAGGCAGAAATTGTTCAGTGGCAGGCACCAGATTAGGGAGAGCAGGCCCTCGAGGAGCGAGTACCTGGTATCCCAAGATAGGTACTTGAAATAGAGAAGAAGGGCCCCCGAGGAGCGGATACCCAGGTTAGCGATGAATTACCCCAAAGGGCAGAGAGAGAGCCTCCTGCGGCTGCTGGGAAGCGGCAGAGCAGCTTAGACCGGAGGCAGTCCAATCCAATCCTTGCTAACTCGGTTTGTTAGCAAACGAAGGGCAGGCTAAATACCAGGATGTGATGATGTCACTCGGAGGGGACGCCCCCGAGGTTCCCGCCATGACATGGATAAAGACCCTAGGAGGCTCTCAGGAAAATCATGGCGAACACCGTCGCCTTTGTCCATCCGGGGACACTGGAGAGAGCGGCATGAAGACGCGGCAGCAGCAGCCATCTTCCCAAGGCTTGAGGAGAGAGAAGGAAGAAAGGTGAGGCACAGAGGGCAAAGCCGTCTGAGACCGACGGACGCGCCTTGTTTTTTGTTACCTAATGTTTAACCTCCCAGTAATGTGGACTTAAAAGTTGGAATTACATGTGGATATTTTTCTTCAGTAAGTTTGCCTGAAATTAATCTAATGTAATGTAACCCAAATTTTCTTATTTTCTTTTCTCGTTGAAAAATGTTTTAAGAAATTTAATAAAGTATAAATAAAATTTAAAAAAAAGAATGCTGGGCTGCACAGAGAGAGGAATAACCAGTAAGGAAAAGGAGGTGATAATGCCCTTGTACAGGTCCTTGGTGAGGCCTCACCTGGAGTACTCTGTTTAGTTCTGGAGACCTCTTCTCAAAAAGGGACAGAGACAGGATGGAGGCGGTCCAGAGAAGGGCAACAAAAATGGTGTGGGGTCTGCATGAGAAGACCTATGAGGAGAGGCTGAAGGATCTGAATATGTACAGCCTTGGAAGAGAGGAGGTGCAGGGGAGACGTGATGCAGACCTTCACATACCTGAAAGGTTTTAATGATATACAAATGTCAAACCATTTCCCTTGGAAATAAATCAATAGAACTAGGGGTCATGAAATGAAACTCCAGGGGGGACGACTCAGAACCAACGTCAGGAAATATTTCTTCATGGAGAGGGTGGTGGATGCTGGAATGCCCTTCCGGAGGAGGTGGTGAAGACAAAAGGTGAAAGATTTCAAAGGGGCACGGGATAAACACTGAGGATCCCTAAAGGCTGAAGGATGGGAATAAAGAAAAGAGCACATGGGGGTAACTTGCTGGTGTGGTGGTTACTGCCCTTAACCAATGAGCCTTTATGCTGTTGACGCAGCTCCATCAGTGCTCTCTGCTCTAACGGTAGAAGGGGAATTGGGTTCAGACGACAACGAACACAGACCCTGACTTTTACGGTCTGGGGCACTGATGCGCAGACACAAGGGAAAAAGCACAGGACTGCTTCTGCGGCCAGGTCCATAAGCAAAGCATGTCAGCACTGTCTGAATTTTCAAGAAGACTCATCACGCAGTAAAAATGTTGCTAGCGGGAAATTTTTTATGGGTCATCATAAGGCTTGGGAATAGCTGCCCGGAGCAGCAGTTGCCACTCTTAAGAGAAACATGGGGATAGCCCGCACGGTGCGGCAGATGCTATCACAGGAAGTTTGCTGGGCAGACTGGATGGACCAGTTGGCCCTTTTCTGCCATCATTACTGTGTTACTGTGACTCAGCCACTGGGACCAGGCCTTGAAAGCTTTCTGACTGCGAAGGGGGTGGAGTGGCAAAACCCTTCCACTTCCTTGCATGCGAGAAGGAGGGGAGCCAGGAGGAGGGAGGAGTGAGGGCTTCACCGTTCCCAACCTGTGCAGGCGCAAGAAACACCTGAGCGCTACAGATTTTGGCCCTGGCGGCGTCCGGCACTGCTTTTTCTGGCAGGAGAGCGCAGGCTCCCAGCTATCGGGTCCCTATCGGAAGCAACTCACCTCCAAAAAGTGAGTTCGGGCTCAGAAATGAGACTTGCAAACGTAGGTCATTATTATTATGTCTGCATCAGATTTTCAGCCTCTCCAAGTTACGCTGACTCTGCGGATTCTGCAGAGAGGAGAGAGGCTCAGGAGTCCTGCAAGCGTTATCTACGCTTTCTCAGCGTAACACAGGAGGGCAGCAGTGCTTGGTGAAACCCTGCAAAAAGGTTTCACCCGGCTGCCAAATTAAAATCTCTGGCAGGAAGTAAATCCCGGAGCGGGTGCAGGTGGCCGGCAGACGAACTGCTTCAAGTCTCCGCTAAAATGACTTTCCAACCACAAAAAACCCCACCAGGGACAGTAATTTCCGCATGTCCCTGTCATTCTTAGAACCGAATTACATCGGAGATAGTGATCCTGTTTTTGTCTCATATTTTGCAGACTTATCGGTTTCTGTAGCAATGAAAAGACAGGGATTCTTGTTTCAGTAACTCCTGCAGAGTTCACAGGGCTGCCCCCTCTTCCTGGCAGATCCTGCCCCTGCCTACCCTTTTCAGAGGTCCAAAAGGTCAGGGCAGGAGAGAGCAGCTGGCTCCCTCCTGCCCTGCTGTTGCCAAATTTCAGAACGGTGCCTGGGATCCTGATGACGCTGCTTGAATTAGGCACAGAGTGCAAGAACCAAAATCCGGTGCCCTCTTCTGAGCTTGGAAGCTGGTCCAAAAATTAGCCAACTCGCTCAAAGTCAAAAACCCCTGTTATTCTCGTCTTCCTCAAGACCCCTTCCAAGATTGGGAGGGTAAGGGTTCCTTTTGGAGAATCCTCTCAGTCTGTGAATGCTCACGCAGAACGTCTGTGCTTGAAAAATATCCCACGATTGCAGGTCGTGGGGCCTACAGGCATCCACCAAAAACTCCACTTCAAAACAGAATCGACCTCCAATCCAAAGCTACATCCATCCAGCTCGACCCTGTTTATACAGGGGAACTTGGACCAGTCCCAAAACAGGGGAAGGGCCTGCACCTGGGGAGGATCTGAAAATGCAAAAATGCACATGAAAACATGGAAAAAGGGTGATAAAGGTGGGACGCCACATAAATAATACTAAAGCAAGAAACTTAACCACCAGCAAACTGATCATAGGAAGGACTTTTTCACTCAGCGCACAATCAAGCTGGGGAGTTTGTTGCCAGAGGACGTGGTCAAGGCGACGAGCATAGCCGGGTTTAAAAGAGGTTTGGACAGGTTCCTGGAGGGAAAGTCTGTATCACATTCAGGCCGATACAGTAAAGTGCGCTCAGGCCGAGCGCACCGTTAGCTCCCGTTTGGACGCGCATTTTTGACGTGCTATTTTTATACAGTAAGGGGTAATAGCACGTGGAAAACGCGTGGCCAACCCCCCCGAATCATGTAAATGCATATTGATGGGCCTATTAGTTATTCCCACACGATCCAGAAAGTAAAATGTGCAGCTAAGACGCACATTTTACTCTCAGAAATTAACTCCTGTCAAAGGTAGGAGTTAATTTCGGCTGGCACCGGGAAAATGTACAGAAAAGCAGAAAAAACTGCTTTTCTGTATACCCTCCGACTTAATATCAAGGCGATATTAAGTTGGAGGACCCAAAAATAAATTTTAAAAAATCTGCCCGCGGCTCGCGGGTTGGAAGACGGACGCACAATTTTGCCAGCGTCCGGTTTCCCAACCCGTGGCTGTCAGCGGGTTCGACAACCGATGCCGGTAAAATTGAGTTCGCTGTCAAACCCGCTGACAGCCGCCGCTTCTAGGGTCCCTGGCGCCTCCTTTTTACCGCGGGTCCTAATTTGCATACCTTTCCTTAGTGAATCGCGCGCCCAGGAGAGTGACCTGGGCACATGTCGGGAGAGCAGGCGCTCGCCAGCTCTCCCGGGCAGTTTACTGTATTGGCCCGGAGAGGAAAGAGAGCTACTGCTGTCCTGGCAGTAGAGTAAGAAGGGATACTAACCGTAGATCTGCCAGGTACTTGTGAAACTAATTGGCCACTGCAGGAGACAGGATGCTGGGCTCAATGGACCTTGATGTGATCCATCTTGGCATGTCTTAGTTATATTCTTATGTTCTTGTATAAGTCAGTGCTTCTGACTGTGGCAAGTTCTCCTACCCGCCAGCCTGCAGCTTAACTTGCAAACAAACGTTTTAATAGGTAGTAAAAACCTTGGGAAAATGCTTATAGAGGGCTGTGAACACAGCCCTTGTCCGGGTCAGCGTAACGCAAGGTCTCAGGATCACAGATATTTCATTACGCTCAGCGTTGCCTTTATTCCCTCAGCTGCCCTCCCGACAAGACTGTGCGGCATCACAGCCGATGATCGCCCTCTTTTGGTTTGTGCACCTCTGGATCTCACCCCCGCACTATGTACTGCTCCCTCAGATTTCTGAGACCCAAATGGATGAATCTACACTTTTTTTGCACAGAATCTTAAAAGCTAAGCACTCGACCCCTCCTTAGATTACTTTGCATTCTGTCTACTCCCTCGGAGGTCTATCCTGTTGCAGATCTAATTGTCACCCACAAAAAAGGCAAACTTTTCCTTCTGATCCCTCTGCAATATCGCTCACAAAGATATTGAACAGAATCAGACCCAGGTCTGGTCCATGGGATACGTCACGGATTACTCCTCTTTCCTCAGGATGAATTCCATTTACCAACACCTTCTGTCGACCATCACTCAGCCAGCTCCTAATCCAGCCCGCCACCTTAGGACCTACCCCAAGTCTGCTCAGTTTATTTATCAGCCTTCTGTGTGGGCAGGGATCGGAAACTCTGCTGAAACCCAAGTACACTACATCCAGTCTATACCCCAAATTTAATTCTCTAGTCACCCAGTCAAAGAGATTGATCAGGTTTGTGTGACCCGACCATGCTGCTGAGATCCTGCCGGATACTTCACTATCCTTTCCATTGATTTACCCACCGCTCTGTGATATCCAACCTGCTCACTATTACAAAACCCACCCTTCTCCAGTTCCTACTCCCTTTTTCCAAAAAGCGACTGAACAGACCCCTCAGTGGACCCTCCAGAACATCTCTCTTCGACTCAGTGACATAGCAGGGGGTGGGGGGAGCAGATGGCACAGTCACCTGGGGCCTAAGCCTAGAGAGGGACCATACAGGGTCGGATTTAGGTCACTAGTGTCTATTATATTACTCCTTCCACTTGTTTGTACTTCCTCCTTGATCTTTTGAAAAAGTCAAGCTGTACATTTAAAAAACAAACGAACAAAATATTACTTATTCATTTATATCGTGCATGTGTGTGTGAGAGAAAGAGAGAGAGACAATCTGACACTCTCTCTATAAATATATATCTCCCACTGAAAGTGCCCCTCTCACAGTGCAACGCCTTTAAAATCTACCTGTGGATCTGTAGATGTAAGAGAGGTTCAGGAGTAATGGAATGAATTAAATATCACATCTACAATTTTTTGCTGGAAACACAGGAGGGCAGCAGTGCTTAGTGAAACAGTGGCAGAAAGCTGACTGCCAAATCAAAATCTCACCCAGGAAGAGAATTCTGAAACGGGTACCCGGCGGCAGGAAAAACGAGCTGCAGGTCACTAGGCAGAACCTGGCCTCATTCTGCCCTTTCAGGCACACGGAAAGAGAGTGGTGAGCGATATCTTCCCAAAACGGATACTGATAAAATGCACATCTCTGGGAGGACAGGGTGTGCATGTAAATGGTTTCCCTGCTCCGGCGAGACCCCCGGGAATGCCTCGCTCAGGCACACACAAACGTTCACATGAACTTCCTTTTGCATCAGCTTTTGCTCGTTCAACCCCCTGGGCAATTTTCAAAGGCTGGTTTACACGCTTAAATCCGGGGTCTTCCTTTCTCCTTCTCCTCTTGTGCACGCACCCCCTCCCCCTCCCACCCAAATTCCTCATCTCTCTGCTTTCACTTTATCTCCTTTCTCCCTCAGCCTGATCCTTGGTCCTCTCTCCCACCCCTTAAACTCCAGTCCTCCCTCTCTTCCCTTCCCCGCCTCATAAAATTAAGTTGCTAGTGCCTTGTATGTATTGTTTTTCCACGCTTTTTAAAAACCTGTAAATTCGCCATAGATCCTGAATTATTTTGTAATCTTCCAAGCTTTTTTTTTTTTTTTTAATATTCATGCGCAACATCCTAAAATGACCAATCCACGGGAATACCCACGAATGATGGCTTTCATAGATATAACCGTCCCTGCCAGAAACGTGAACAAAGCCCCTATCACTTCCTTCCCTCGGCCCTAACTTGGTCCCAACCTCTCTGCCTGAAAAGGGGATCCCCAGTGTAACCCCATCTCCTGGTAACCACTTAACACCGACGGGGCCATGAAAGCATTTCTAGTTCTCCTGGGGCTGGCTCGGGTTTTTAGTTTTCCCTTACACAGACTCCTTCACCTGGGGCTGGATTCTTTTACTGACGGGGGGAAGACGGCTCCTCCAGGGGGGTGGCACTGTTTCTCTTCCCTGGGAGATGGATCGCCTTTTCTCTCCCTCTGATGGATGTGAGTGTCAAGCAAATGACGCAGGAGACTCTGGGTGAGCGTCCAGAAATGTTACTGAAGGTGTTCTCTGAATGGTAATTGTCACAGTTCACGTCAGTTCTTACTCTCTGTATCTGTGCAAGGGCCTCTCTGTCTCTTCCAGAGCGAGGGACACCCACACCATCCAGGGCTTGGATAAATGAAATTCCCAAGTGGGCAAAAAATATCTCTCTCTCTCTCCGGGGTGAAGACTCCAAGTGGGAGTTAATCAGCTTTAGTCTTACTCATAGTTCTCCAAGGTCTCTCTCATTCTCTCTTAACTTATTGAATCCCACGTCAGAAGGGATCCACTTGGGAACGGGCAGCTCTCGATGTTCCTCAGGCAGGGTAGGAAGAGAGGCAGAAAACCTCTTCCTCCAGATCTTTTAACCAAAATCTCTGTTTCCCAAACTTACCCAAAACACCAGAAGGTCACCACCATACCTCTGTCCTCCAGGAGGTTGCAGAGGGGTTAGGTCCTCCCTATCCTGGGCCCCCCAGGGAGAGGTTTCCCCGTGACTTCCCTTCAGGCAAGCACCCAGGGGTCTCGCGGGCTTCCTGCCAAGAAAAATCTTCAAATTCCCCCAAAACGACCCAAAAGCCTACCAAGCAGCCAATGAGTGGCCTGCAAGGCACCTTCCCGACCTTCCCCAGGAACTGCAGCCAAGTGAAATCAATCAAGGGCTAAGCTCCAGTTCTTCCTCCTAACTCCCCTAATCAAACTGTACTGCCCCCAGCCTCTCAGGAGAGAGCCCCTTTCATTTCCCACGAGAGGGACGGCCATCCTAGTGCCTTCAAAGAAGGGGCTGTAAGAAATGGCACCTCCCCTCATTACTAAGCTCACTGTCCCTAAGCTAAGGGCACTAATGGTAATGAATGCAAAGGTTTCTCTTTCCCTCACTCCCTCTCTGTCCTCCCTGAGTCCTCTCTCCCGCACCATCCTCTTCTCTTCCAAGTCCTACCTATTCCCCTTCGTCCTCCCCTTGAAGTCATATCCCCCTCCTCTTCCTCAAACATTGTCAGATTTATATCTCATGCACCCCTAAGCATCCCTCCTCACCCCACAACTTCCTTTCCCCCTTTCCCTCCTGCTGGCAGGTGGAGAGCATCCTACATCTGACCCCTCTGCTGGCTTCAATCTGATGTCTGAACATGTGGTGCCAGCGAGACCTGTGAAACAATGGGGACCCTGTGGTTGAAACATCTGCAGGAAACTGGCAGCAGGGAGGAGGGAGAGTGAGGCTCATGCTGGTAGAGATCCCATGGGGACCTGCTCTAAGAGATGGCCTTAGTGCCATTAGAGAAGTAGTAGAAGAGCATTACATTTTGGCATAGCGCCCCCTCCTGGAGGTTGTTGCAGTGCTAGGCTCCTGGCATTAATATGGGGTTTAGGGTTAAAGTTTGAAGGACAGGGATAATTTTTGTTAGTTCCCCTATCTCTGCTCTGAGTGGGACTAGGAAGGGAGAAAATCACATTTTCTGACTCCCCGCCAGTGGCTGGATTGTGGCATCTCTGTCTTTTGAGTATTTTTGGAGTTGGTGAAGTTTTGTGCCTGCCCTTCCTAGCCAGGAGAGGAGTGCGGAAAGAAAAGGATTTTGTTTTCCCTGCTGGGTGACTTTTGGGATCTGAGAAGAGAGCTGAGAACGTGAAGGGGTGCATCACAGGCCTCCCCTGCACCATTGCAATTTGTGTGTGACCATGCTTGAAGACTTTTCTCTTTAGGATGGCTTTTGGTGAAGCGTGTACTTAGCACCGGACTAACTGTACTTATTTTTCATCTGTGTTATATTTCCTTGATTTCTATAATTGTTTTTATTCATTCTTCCATGAACTCTATATTTTGTTGAGTCTCCTTGTTTTAATCTGTT
Organism: Rhinatrema bivittatum; assembly: GCF_901001135.1. NCBI lineage: Eukaryota > Metazoa > Chordata > Amphibia > Gymnophiona > Rhinatrematidae > Rhinatrema > Rhinatrema bivittatum. Next base: position 117,576,715 of record NC_042624.1, read on the forward strand.
TTATGTAGTTCTTATGTATGCTTTTTCTTTATTACTGTTTTATGTTTTTATTGGTTGTTTTGGTCATTTATTTATTTTATGCTGTTTTATTATGAATGTTTTTATATAATCCACTTTGAACCGTGGAATATAGATTTTATAAATAAATAAAGCACGAATGATTACCTGAACATTCGACATCTATTAAAAACATGGTCTTTTAACCAGGAGAAATCCATGACAACTAGTGGCAACTAGAGTAAGACCTGAGTAACATTTTAACCTTACCATCTAATAAATGAGAAAAAAAAGGCTTCAATACAGCATGAAACGCAGGGAGTAAATAAGGGAGAGTTTATGCAAATATCATGGCGATATTAAGTCGGAGGTCCCGAAAGTTTAAAATAATAAAAAAATTTAAAATCGGCCCATGGCTCACGGCTTGAAAACCGGACGCTCAAATTTGCCGGTGTCCGGTTTCCGAGCCTGTGGCTGTCAGCGGGTTTGAGAACCGACGCTGGCAAAATTGAGCGTCGGCTGTCAAACTCGCCGACAGCTGCCGCTCCTGTCCAAAAAGAGGCGCTAGGGACGCGCTAGTGTCCCTAGCGCCTCTTTTTACCGCCGGCCCTAATTTGAATAAATTATTTTTCAGAATCGCGCGCACAGGAGAACGGGCGCTTGCCCGCTCTCCCGCAATTTTTACTGTATCGGCCTGTGAGTGAGGCTAAACAAGTTTAAGATTGCAAACCTACAGCAGTTCACAGGCATGAGAAGCTGATTTCCGATCCCTGCTTCCTTGAGCTGGTTGGTAGTATTACAAGTTAGAAATCCCAGGAAAGATAAGGAAATTCCCTGATAACACTCACCTGGATAAAAGATATTACGTGCAATCACCAGATTCACAGTCCATAAAGGATGGGACGCAGATTGTACTGCTTCTCACCCTCTGGGGGGCAAAGAGGACATCCGGGCAAGGAATGTGCTGGAGACCTGGAAACTTCCACGCTGGGAAAAGAACCCATCTGACGAAGCCTCCAGCAGCCACCCAGAAACCGTACAGAGAAAGCGTACAGAGCGCTGCTCAGGGGCTTCACCCCAGGAACGAAATAATAATTCAACATTAAAAAAAAAGAGCACTGGAAAGATTTTGTCTAATTGAAAAATGTGTTCTTAGAACTGGAGGCGGAGGTTGTGTTTCAGCTATAGGAAAATGCACTGAGGTTACCCTGGAAGAAAGACAGTGCTATGCCACGCGCCTGGGGAGATTAACCTTGCTATTTTGCTATTTTGGATCATTTGAAAACAAGGGGCTTGGTGTCACTGCACCGAGGACCGCGAGAGAAACGCTGTTGGAGACGAATCATTATGAGAATGTCCCTGTTACAGGCCTTTGCTATTTATCTTGCCTCCGAGGAGCTGGAATTGCTGGGCTATCGAGTCAGGGGAGCCGGCGGACCAAAGTCATTCCCGGAATGGAAAGGCTGACATTTGCTGAATGAAGGCACTCAGGGAAGCTTGTTAAAAATCCCATTATCAGCCGGCCTTCTCTTTACCTGCCTCTCAAACCGCAGAGAGAGAAATAAGCGCCTGTGCCTGTGAACCAGTCCCAGGACTGCAAAAATGCTTCTGGGAGAAGGGTTGTAAGGCGCAGGGATTAAAGGCTTCCTACCGAAATACTGTGACTTCTTTACTCTCAGTGACACAGTAACAATACACGAGGACAGAAAAAGACCACATCGGTCTACTCAGTCTGCCCGGTTATTCTGTCCTCGCTTCGAAGGATAAATCCCAGCTGCCAGTCACAGAATGTGACTGCCTGCAAAATTTCTCCTTATCCAATTCCTCCTCAGTATTTCAGCATCTTGGATAGAAAAGCATACAAGATACCCGCCTTTGCCGTGCTGAACCCCAAGGCTCTGTAATAATCCAGGTAGCCAGCAGTGCTAGTGTGGCTATTGCCTGAACATCCAGCCTCCAATATACCTGGCGCAGCCTGCTAGATGGACCCAGCTGCTGCTGTCTGCTCTATCATCACGGTGCGATCTAAACACCTGAACATTGCTAGCTAGCTAGCCTCCCAGGTCCCCTGTGCAGCCTGCTAGACAGAGCCAGTGACGGGGCACCCCCGTTTCCACTGGCACTTCTAGCTATTACCGAATGTGCCGCTTGCCAGACAGTCCCAGCTGCTAGTGCATGACAGCCACGTAGGGGGTGCCTGCGTTACCACTAGGAACGCTAACGTTTCATGGTCACCACCTTCCCATAGGTTCCGGCAGGGCCGACACTCACCGATGAACTGGTAAATTATAAAGTTGCTAGGCTGTGCCTTTCCGCTGTTTCCACTTTTAGCAACTAAGAATCTTTTTGTGCTTACCCCACGCCTTCTTAAACTGTTACTTTTTCACCTGCTACCACCCACCTCGGGAAGTCAACTCCATGCATCCACCAAGTTTTCCATGAAAAAAAAAAAAGAATTCTCTCCTCAGTTTAGCCTCTCGGAGCCTCATCTCACGCTCCCCTTGTTGCACAGCTTCCTTTCCCTTGAAACAAATTTGCTTCTTGAGCACTAGTAATAGCTTTCAGATATTTAAATGTCTTTATGGTATCCTCTCCTCTAAGTCTCTTCCCGTTTTGGCAGGCATTCTCTGGACCGCGCCTCACTTTTATCTATGTCCTTCTGGAGGTAGGATCTCCAGAACTGAACACAATATCTGAGGTGAGATTTCACTCAACCACCTGTTCAACAGCAAAATTGAACATAAGAACATAAGAAAATGCCATACTGGGTCAGACCAAGGGTCCATCAAGCCCAGCATCCTGTTTCCAACAGTGGCCAATCCAGGCCATAAGAACCTGGCAAGTACCCAAAAACTAAGTCTATTCCATGTAACCATTGCTAATGGCAGTGGCTATTCTCTAAGTGAACTTAATAGCAGGTAATGGACTTCTCCTCCAAATCCAAACAGTCTAACTTCAGTTAGTCAGCCTGAGTGACTCACTGCTCCCTTGATTAACAAATGTTGGTCCCTATTCAAACCCAATCACACTTCCTCAACACCTTTCCAAGGTGAGTAACTGAGCTGAACTATTCAACTTTTTTACTTTGGTATATACTGCTCCTAGCTTATTTCTAGCTTCTGGCTACTTTTTTGTCGGGGGGGGGGGGGGGGGGGGGGGGGGGGTTTGTGTGTTGTTTTTTTTTCAATACAATGCACTCAGTTAGTATTAAATACAAACACTCAGCTCTTTAAAAGTCTGGAGAACACTCAGTTCTGCAGACTTTTAAAAATAAACACACTATCTACTGCTACCTTATTGACTATTTAAAAATGCAAACAGTCTAACTTGTTTATTCACTGCCTTTCTGACTATTAAAGGCACAAACACACAAAATAATATTCCCAAATAGTTAACTTTGCCCCAATACTTTTAAAAAAGTCAATGTCCCAAGCAAAAACTTATGATTCCTTTCAGCCACCAGCAAGGTGATCCTCTCCTCTCAGTGTTTCCACTGGAATGTGGGTTACTGAGCTCTTTCCTTCTAATTTCTAATGTGCTTCTAAGGTAAATTAGTGCAAAACAATCCCTTAGGAGATGTACACTTCAGTTAGATTTCCTGCGTGACCTTTTAGTTAGATTTCCTGAGTGACTCACTGCTGTGCTGATTAACAAAGAATAGCACCTATTCACAAACACACAATCTTCACACTTAGTCAGCCTGAGTGACTCACTGCTCCCTTGATTAACAAATCAAACATTAGTTAAGAGTTAAAGATTTCCACAGGGTACACAAAGGGACCGATTGCTGCCTGGCTGCACCCTATAAATAGGGCAGCTGCCTCCAGCACAGCCACTTCATTTTGCCTCCACAGAGCAGAACTACCACAGAAATGCGGCCGATTCAGGTCTCCTTCCTTCTCTCCCTCGCTCTGGCCACGGCGCTGGCCCAGTGCCCCCAGCCCAACGAAATCAAGGATGCGGAGGGCAACAAAGTGTGCGCCCGTATGTTCGAGGACAGCAGCGCCTACTACGACCAGTGCTGCGGCGGGGCCTTTTTGGACGCCCAGAACGGGGACGACATGCCCTACATGCCCCTGAAGTGGAGCAACCGCATCTCCTCGCTGGTGGTGGCGACCCGCTGCGAGCTCACCGTCTGGTCCAAGCAGCCCAAGCACGGAAACATGCGCAAGTTTAACGCCGGCATCGTCTACCGCCTGAAGGATGTGAAGAAGGGGCTCTTCGGGACCTGGAATAACGCCATTTTATCTTATTACTGTAAGTGCAATTAAAAAAAGAGTGGGGAGTGGTGAAGCAGAAGCGGAAGACAAAGCAACGGGAGGAGAGGAGACGGCGGAAAAGATCAGCTCACTCCTCCGATCCTCTGGCAGCCCTCTGCTTGTGCAAACCTTTTTTTTTTTTCCTCCTCATGCTTTCAGGCTGCAAAATGCTTGCAGTCTGCTATCCGACCCCCATTGCCATTTTAAACCACCAGCATCATTCAGTCTGAACAGAGAACAAAACAAAAAAAAAACCACCTGGATAAAATAGAACAATGTGGAAAGAAATTGGAAAGGTTAGAAGCCAGCCCTGCTTGCGTCTTTCTTCAAAGAAATGAAGCTGCCATCATCCTCTTGTGTTCACTGTGTCTGAAAACATAATACTGGCACCAGCTTTGCTCTTTTCCTCTGCTCTGCTACGGGTGTGCCTACTGTTTCCCTTCCTTGCACTTCAATAAAACCATACCGCCAACCTTCCTTTTATTTCTTTTAACTTGAACTAAGTGCTAAGATGGCAGTTTAGAATGAATTCTGTTCCTTAAAGTCTGGATGCTTCCTCTTTTCTAGGACTGATACCCCCCTCCTTATTTTTATTTATTTTTTTATTTAAAAACTTTTCTATACCGTCGTTTAGTAATGCACCATCACAACGGTTTACAATTAGGCACGAAAAAAGTTTGGTTTGGTTTATAAATTGTCCAGAGGCTGCCGAAAAATTTTTCGGTTACATGTTTCAATAATATACTGTATATGGAAAGTGGATTGGGATTTCCATTTATATGATTAATAAGATAATCATATATGTTCTATACTGTCCTTCTCTTAATTTAATACTTAATTATGATGAAAATAATAAAGTAAGCAATTACGCTTGTGGGTGACTTTCAGCTGTGTGTAGGTGTTCTTATTCATCGACCTCACTGTGAAAGGCTTTTTTGAAGAGCCATGTTTTTCAACTTTTTTTGAAGAGTTTTAAATCTTTCATTAGTTTAATTCGAGTGGTAATGCGTTCCATAATATTGGCCCCGCTCTCTCTCTAACTTGGGTCAGTTTTGCGGTTTTGACCGAGGGTATGGTTAGTAGAGCTTTATTGGCCGATCAAACTCTAGCATCCCTCCAGGTCAGCATCTTATAACGAAAGACAGCAGATAGAAACCAAAATGCTACATCTAGTCTGCCCAGCAAGTTGTTATTTTTGGGAGGGGGAGGGGGGTAGTAGCAACTGCCGCTGAGTGCAAGCTACCCCCAAGCCTTCTGTTAAGGGGGTAACTGCTGCTCTGTGCAGGCCACCCCCCAGCAGAAACATAAACTTTAGATGCAACAGAAGTTACCCCATTTGTTCATTCCCATTCTCTAGCCAGCAGGCATCCTGAGTTTGTCCCACACCTTTCTGATTTCTTGTCACACTGTTTCCCAGCCATGAAATCATCGGATATAATCACCCCAAGGTCTCTTTCCTGCTCTGCAGACATCAGTGTCTCATCCCTTACCATGTACTGTTCATTTGTATTTCTGCAGCCAAAATTGAAGTCGGCATTTTTGCACTGACACTTATAAGCTGCTAATCATCACTCTTCACTTCTCATTCCATCTATTCCCTCAGATGTATCTGCTACGATGCAATATCGGGACAGAACGTAGACAGGTAGCTTGTGGCACCAATAACGTAACTAATAACTTCACCCGACAGTAAATTGACCGCACTTTCTCAAACAAACCTATGCATTGCAGCTTCAGCTGTGATTTCCCTGAAGAAGGAATAAAAGAGTAACTTCGAATCATTGCAGTGTCGGAACAAGCGAGCATCGCTGCAGTGTGGACAACTTGTTTAAAGATAAGTGCACTTTGTATAGCCGTTAGGGGAATACATTAAATATTATAGACTTCATATGAACATTCAAGAAGAACGTGACCTATGATTAAAAAGCCCCAGCGCTTGAAAAGGCTCAAACAAGCCACGAGTTGTAAGGGTGCTGTATGATGGTCACTCATTCTACATTCACATAAACATAAAGATAGCATGAGCCTATTTATATAGCGGAATATTTTTATAAAGTCATGATGCAGAGTTTAGCATCAGCCACAAAAAGACACATTTTTCCTCCTAATCCTTCTGCGATATGACTCATAAAGAAATTGAGCACAATTGGCCTTAGGACCGATCCTCGAGACATTCCATTGATCTCATTTTAGGTATCCATCATATGTAGGAGGTCACTTCAAAAGTATTCCCTGATTTTGGAATATCAAATTATTATCACTAATAATGCATCACAATTTTTAAAAGAAATAATTCATTTAGGACTTCAGGAAGCAATTTCCAAAGGGATTCTCTCCAAGTTCATGGGTGTTTACAAGGGGGGAAAGCCCCTTTGCACACAGTTCTCCCACAAGTGTAGGGGCAAGGAGCAGCTCTGGGAGGAGGGCACCTGAGCCATCTCAGTCAAGCCCGTGTGAGGGGTTTATTTGTAACTCCTTGCTTGTACTTCCCAGTGGGTACCGACTCATTTTTAAAGAGGAAACGCTGTGGTTCTCACAATTACGACATGGAGCAAGACTCAAAACATCACTATTCGTCTGTGTTTCTATCCTTGGCCTCAGAATCCACTCAGGCTTTTCACAATGGAAGATGCATGAGATGTGTTTACATGCAGACGGGTTAGTGCATGCAAATATGCATCATTCATTGTGGATTTCCTGCAGACCAGACGGGTCCCAAAGACCGTGCGGAGAACCAGTGCCATAAATGCTGCAGCTATGCAGATCCAGATTCCTATTAAGGCGGACTAGCCTATGCCCATAAATAAATGTATAAATACCAACTAAGGGCTGGACTCAGGTCCTTGGCTTTAGGCCCTAGAAGGGGATTATCTAAGGCTGCGGTGCAGCCTCGGGTTTCTCAGGACGAGCGGATAATCCCAGTCCCACCAGCCCCAAATGAAAAAGACCTGCCTCTCCAGGCCCTTCCCAGTTCCCCCGGAAGTAGCGGGCGGGCGAAGCCACCGCCAGAACCCCGCCCCTCCGTTCCTGAGTCCTGATTGGCACGAGGGACTTGTCAATCAAGGGAGAAGCGTCGGGGTAGGGGCGTGGCTTTCTGCGCCGGCGGGTGCTGCCCTTGGCGCGTGCCGCGTAGGCTTCTTTTAATCGTTCCTTCCTCAGGCAGAAATCCAGGGGCAGCGGCTACCTTCATGCAGAAATGATTGATTTGTAAATAGGATCTGAGCCACAACTTTTACAGTCCTCTGTCACTAATTACATGTTTGAATCATATACACGTGTCCGGTTGAAGTTGCTCGCCTGGAGAACCTGGCTTGGGACTCTCCCTCCTTGGCTACAGTGCAGAGCTGTGGCTTGCTTGGTTGGGGACTGCTGGGGAAGTATAAATAAACCCCGTATGCTAAATTTTGTACGGTATTAATTAGGGTCTGGGATAAAATATATTGCATTTGTTTTAACTTAACAGTTCCCTGACTTGCAAATACATAAATTGCTTCTAAGATGTTTGCTAGTGAAGCCTGTTCAAGCACTGGGAAGAAAGATATGTTTGTTCATGTATGGACAGCCAGTGCTTACAATAAGTATATCTTATTTTGGACATGCATGCATGATCTTTAAGATCATGAGAGGTCTTGAACGAGTAGATGTGAATCTGTTATTTACACTTTTGAGTAATAGAAGGACATAACATAAGAAATTGCCATGCTGGGTCAGACCAAGGGTCCATCAAGCCCAGCATCCTGTTTCCAACAGAGGCCAAACCAGGCCACAAGAACCTGGCAATTACCCAAACACTAAGAACTACTGATGCCAGTAATAGTAGTGGCTATTCCCTAAGTAAAATTGATTAATAGCCATTAATGGACTTCTCCTCCAAGAACTTATCCAAACCTTTTTTGAACCCAGCTACACTAACTGCACTAACCACATCCTCTGGCAACAAATTCCAGAGCTTTATTGTGCGTTGAGTGAAAAAGAATTTTCTCCGATTAGTCTTAAATGTGCTACTTGCTAACTTCATGGAATGCCCCCTAGTCCTTCTATTATTCGAAAGTGAAAATAACCGAGTCACATCTACTCGTTCAAGACCTCTCATGATCTTAAAGACCTCTATCATATCCCCCCTCAGCCGTCTCCTCCAAGCTGAACAGCCCTAACATCTTCAGCCTTTCCTCATAGGGGAGCTGTTCCATCCCCTTTATCATTTTGGTTGCCCTTCTCTGTACCTTCTCCATCGCAACTATATCTTTTTTGAGATGCGGCGCCCAGAATTGTACACAGTATTCAAGGTGTGGTCTCACCATGGAGCGATATAGAGGCATTATGACATTTTCCGTTCTATTAACCATTCCCTGACCATGCCATGTTGACCCAGCATGGCAATTTCTTATGTTCTTATGCTGCATAATGTGCTTGAGAGGACTAGGGGGCATTCCATGAAGTTAGCAAGTAGCACATTTAAGACTAATCGGAGAAAATTCTTTTTCACTCAACACAATAAAGCTCTGGAATTTGTTGCCAGAGGATGTGGTTAGTGCAGTTAGTGTAGCTGGGTTCAAAAAAAGGTTTGGATAAGTTCTTGGAGGAGAAGTCCATTAACTGTTATTAATCAAGTTTACTTAGCTAATAGCCACTGCTATTAATTACATCAGTGGTATGGGATCTTCTTGGTGTTTGGGTACTTGCCAAGTTCTTGTGGCCTGGATTGGCCTCTGCTGGAAACAGGATGCTGGGCTTGATGGACCATTGGGCTGACCCAGCATGGCAATTTCTTATGTTCTTATGCTGCATAATGTGCTTGAGTGAAGCTATCAAAACCTTGATCCCACAGAATTGTGAAGTGCTGGGGGGGGGGGGGGGGCTTCATGAGAATTTTTTGCTGATTCCTCTTCTCTGAAAGATGGGCCTTTCTATTAAAAATGTGCTCTTTAGACAGACAATTAGCACTTTTCAGATTTATCCAGCTAAGTAGTCTTTGCTGCTACTTAGCCGGATTAATCCATAATCACCTTCAACTTGACCTCAAAATCCCACTCAAATTTCATTCTTCAAACAGACCGATTAGAGAAATCTACAAAGGCTCTCTACAAGCCCCTCCAAACAAAGCCTCGCGCCTCACTTCGACCAAAGACCGAGCCTTCTCGACAGCAGGCCCAGCCATGTGGAACAACATCCCCTCAGACCTCAGGCTGGAACCCTGCCTCCTTACATTCAAGAAAAAACTCAAGACTTGGCTGTTCCGCCAAGCCTTCCCAGATCCTTCGGATACACATTAGATGATTAAACCCTTCCCAAGATCTATGGAACTTGTCCTGCTCTAAGTTCTATACAAGCTCCAATTCTTTCTCATCTATCTACTTAACAAGCACTAGCCATGTTACCGAGTTGGTATTCTGTCTTTAACCTACTGCCCTCCTAGGCCTTTCTTTCCATCTGCTTAAGCCTCCAAGTTTACCATCCCTGTTGAATGTAACTTTGATTCTTCTGTTTATATAAAAAAATGTTGTTTTCTGTTACAGTTTCTTCCCTGTTAGATGTAAACCGATCTGATATGGTATTTAACCATGAAGGTCGGTATAGAAAAATGCTAAATAAATAAATTCATTAATCAGACTTTAGCTGGATAAATGCTACTACTTAAGAACATAAGAAATTGCCATGCTGGGTCAGACCAAGGGTCCATCAAGCCCAGCATCCTGTTTCCAACAGAGGCCAAAACCAGGCCACAAGAACCTGGCAATTACCCAAACACTAAGAAGAACCCATGCTACTGATGCAATTAATAGCAGTGGCTATTCCCTAAATATAATTGATTAATAGCCATTAATGGACTTCTCCTCCAAGAACTTATCCAAACCTTTTTTGAACCCAAGCTACACTAACTGCACTAACCACCTCCTCTGGCAACAAATTCCAGAGCTTTATTGTGCGTTGAGTGAAAAAGAATTTTCTCCGATTAGTCTTAAATGTGCTACTTGCTAACTTCATGGAATGCCCCCTAGTCCTTCTATTATTCGAAAGTGTAAATAACCGAGTCACATCTACTCGTTCAAGACCTCTCATGATCTTAAAGACCTCTATCATATCCTCCCTCAGCCGTCTCTTTTCCAAGCTGAAAAGCCCTAACATCTTCAGCCTTTCCTCATAGGGGAGCTGTTCCATCCCCTTTATCATTTTGGTTGCCCTTCTCTGTACCTTCTCCATCGCAACTATATCTTTTTTTGCTAAGGCACTAATTAGTTGGATAAGCTAGAATTTAGCCACATAAGTGTGTGCAAATGATAAACCTGTGTATTTTTATTTAAAATTTTATAGGTATATGCAAATAGATTTTACCCATGTTATTTAGATGCATTTACCCCCAGTAAGTCAACTTTTACAGACGTAAGTAGGGGAATTTTCTAACTTGTACAGCAATGAACTAACCAATTTTCCCAATTAATCTGCCAGTTCACCCAGTCCATCTACAGCATATGAAGACCTTCCTGGCTTTTCAGCCTGAATTCCCTCCATTTCATCCAGACCCCTCATTTTTCACTTTTAAGATGTTAACGATCACTCACTCCTGATCTGCGCAAGTAAGGTGCCAAATTTACATTGTGGTGATTAAACAGACTTAGCAGGTTTGAGGCTAATGTCTTTCAGATATAACAGGCTAACATTGGAGGCTGTGTAGTAACTTATAGGTCAATGTAGAATAGATTTGCTTAAGGCCGCACCTTACAAAAGCAAATTCCTTTAAGGAGAACTAAGAGTAATGTAGACAGCAATGTTCTAGAAAATGGTGAACAGTGATGAGTGTACCTGAGCCTGAAAACCAACATGGAGAAAAGCAACTGACCCAGAATCCTCTGCTTTCTTAGCCTGTCCTGGCTATATGAACTCTAAGTGACTTATTGAGCCTGACTTGCAGAAATTCTAGGAACATCTGGACAGCATTTGAAGCTGACGCCAAGTTATGATGCCTAATTATAGGGTCATGAGAAGGCAACGGAGGGAACTTCAGGCTATACTGTCACAATAGAGGCACTCTTTCTCAGGGGTTTCTATAAACACAGCCTCAGATGTGTTAATTGCCCTGATCAGCAAGATTCTAACAGAACAAAAGACTATCCAAAGAGTGATGGTAAATGGGCCCCACCTTGGAGAAATACTCAGGGGTAGCTAGGGATGATCTTATCATGCTGTTGACATGACAACCTATCTAAATTATCCTCGAGGTAGTCACTGTTGCGTCCGGTCTCAGACGGCTTCGCCCGACATGCCTCACCTCTATTTCAGCCTTCTCCACCAGCCTCGGGAGAATGGTGTCCTTAGCATCTCCTTGCCGCACCCTCTGGTTTCCCCAGAGCGGCTCTGGCGCAGAGTCCCGCCATGTTGACCTGAGGCCTCCTAGGGTGCGCGCATGCCTCACGTCTTGCAGCAATGTTGGTGCGAACCTTGGGGTTGTCCCCCTTGAGTGACGTCACTGCTTCCGTATTCAAAAGGTTGCCCATTTGCTGACTCTCGTCGAGTTAGCAACAGATTGGATTTGCTCCGGTCTGAAGCTGCTCTGCCGCTTCTACTCTGCTGGAAGCCACCTTCACCCTCCGGGGTTCTACTAACCTGGGTACCCGCTCCTCGGGGGCCCTTTGCTTATCCTGAATCCAGGTACTCGCTCCTCGAGGGCCTGTGTGTCTATCCTGGTGCCTGCTACCAATTCTTCAACCTGCTGGAACACTACCTAACAGCTATAGAGAGTGAGTACAACTTCTCTCAGTCTGTCCATCTACAGCTCCTCGCTGCTCATCTGCATCGGGCCCTACATCACCATTGTGGAACGGGTCTCCTCTGCCGAGGATTACAGACTGCTAACATCTATTTTCTCTCTACTGCTCATTGGGAACTCTATCTACTCAGCTACCAGAGAGCGTGTTAACATCTGCCAGTCTGTCTCTCCTACAGTGCCTTACTGGACATCTGCATCAGAGCCTTACACCACCATTGTGGGACCGGTCTCCTACGCCAAGGATCACAGACTGCTACTACTCTCTACTGCCACCTCTGGTGGACATCAATAGCTGTATAATAAAAGATAGAATCTCTGTGTTTGTGCATCTGAGTCTAGCCCCGTGCTTCAATTCCCTACGGGGCTCCTCCCCATAGGAGATACCATCACTGTTGCTCCTGAGAATCCACCACTCTAGAATCTTCTAACCCAGTACAATATTGTATGTTATCTATAAAAGAAGGATCACTTCCTGTATACGATGAGATGCTGGTGGTCTGTTTGTCAGAGGCATGGCATCAGCATCTCCCAAGAATACTTATACTGATCAATAAAAAAATGATGCTTTCTACCAAAATCTAAGTGTTCTTGTATCCCTGGACATAAGCATCATAAAGAATGGCCTGGCACTTAACATTTTGGCACCCCAGATAGGATCAGGTGGCTGAGGCTACCTATTGTGCAGTCTTACATCTGAATCTGCTGGACAGGGTCAGATCTAACGCTGGTACTCGGACCTTAATTGGCTTTTGTCCGAAGTTTTGCTTATTGCATAGAAATTCCTAGGAACAGAAGATTTCTAGATGACTGTTTATTGAAAAAGTAGTACCGGAAGACAGAAGAGAGTGCCCCCCGCTGCTGTAGGGGATGACAGATCTTTAAGTATTTACTCATGCCTGCATAATTAACTTGTAAGTATAATTTTCTAGTTAAGTAAGTAAAAGATTTTCTTTGGCCATGTGTAAATATAAGTGCACTATTTATTTTGATCTCCTTTGGGGACGCCCATTTGTAGATTATTGTTTGGTATACTTAATGAAACCTTATTAAAAGTGATTTTGGTTTATTTGTCTGTATATTTGTTAATAAATTTGTACTGGAAACAACAATACAAGGAGGTTTAAAAACAGCAACAGTTAGTTCGTGGTTATAGGCCCTTGCCCTACTTGCAAGGCTGAGGGATTATTAGAGGAACATAAAAAAGGGAAAGTTTTTGGGAAAGTATAGTTTGAAATCTGTTTTTTTTATTTATGTCTGATTTCTGCCATGGTGTAACGCATTGCAGTGAGTGGGGTCTGAATTACAATTGTTATGGAAGTTTCAGAACTTGAAAGGGCACAGGGAGCTGGAGAGTTAACTGTGTTGGCAGGTAAAGAGAAAGGGGGAGGTATATAAAGCTCCAGGAGATTTGTATGCACAGGGACACAGAGGGGAGAGCTGGTTTAAGATATAAACAGACTAATGAGGACTTAAAGTTGTGGAGAAATGTTACAGTAAGTGAATTTAATTTAGTAGATTCTTTCAGAAAGTTTGGTTTCGTCAGCTTTCTCTGGCTGGCTAACATTGAATTTGGGTAGAAACTAATAAGGTATTGGGTTTTCAAACAATAAAATAAAAAGATTTTAGGGCAGACATAGGAGATTATTGCCTTCTTACATTGTTTTTGTGGTGACAGGGAGTCATCTAGTAGATAATATGAAAACTCCTTTAGACCTAGTCTTGGAAACCAACCCTCTTAATGTTAAACAGATTAGACATTTTCATGAGAAGTGGTATAAGCAGTCAGGAAAACAGTCTAAGGGACAGTCTGCATTTGTTTGGCCACGCTCTTTACAGCCCGCTGTGTTGTTGAACATGAAGAAAGGGCAGTCGTTAGATAAACATTTGCAAGTCTTTGATTTATGGTTTAGGCAAAGGGATTCTGTTCTTGATGACACTGAATGGCGTAAGATGCCCCCACCCTATGCTCCTGCTATGGCTGCTCTGAACTCCTCTGTATCAGGTGACCTTAGTATGCCCGGCTTATATCCAGCTTTGCTGGATGCCTGTAGTCAGTTCGGTCACTTTCCACTATATACTGCCCCGGCTGAATTAGGTCCAGTTGATCCAAATGATGTTGCTCCAGGTTATAAACCATTACAGTTAGACCCTTCACCTTTAACTTCAATATCTGTTACTGCTGCTTCAGGGGAGGGAACTCCCATACTACCCAAGCTTGTCAGAACTCCGGTTCCTCCATTGCCAGCAGTAGTTCCTACTGTATCTCTGTCAAGGGCAGTTTCTGCATCTTCCCCTCCACTTCAATTGGAAGTGCAGGATGGATGGCTGGGAGTGACTTGTATTCTCAAATGATTAATGCACCCTTCAGGCAATGCACAATCAGGTCTAACAGTAGATGAATTAAGACAAACATTTGGGGATGAGTTTACACATTTGACAGCTCAGAGCAAACAAGCAGAAGGGGGAAAGATTCTGGCAGTAGAAAAGGAGAGGGAAGATTTGCACTTTTCAGATGAAGAGACAGATAAAGATAGTAGATTTACAATGGATAAACTTTCACTGATGCCTTTTAAGAAACCACCGCCCAAGGAGTGTGCTAGGCACACCCAGGGATGTATGCTGATACATACATTCATAGGCATGGCAATGCCCTGTAGGGATTCTAATGGGGAACTTATTTCATCACACTTAAGGGATAGAGGAGAAAAAAAGATTACTAACTGCTATATGTTGGGTGAAAGCTCAGCATGCTACTGATACTTGGATTCATAGAGGTAATGGGTTAGCAGACTTTGCAGGACAAGAGGTTACTAAAACAGACTAGAGCACAAAGGGGAGCAGAATTACTGGCCTATGCACAACAGTGCACATACCATGTACACCAATTTATAGAAACATAGAAATGACGGCAGAAGAAGACCAAACGGCCCATCCAGTCTGCCCAGCAAGCTTCACACATTTTTTTCTCTCATACTTATCTGTTTCTCTTAGCTCTTGGTTCTATTTCCCTTCCACCCCCACCATTAATGTAGAAAGCAGTGATGGAGCTGCATCCGAGTGAAATATCTAGCTTGATTAGTTAGGGGTAGTAGGGTAGTAACCGCCGCAATAAGCAAGCTACACCCATGCTTATTTGTTTTACCCAGACTATGTTATTCAGCCCTTATTGGTTGTTTTTCTTCTCCCCTGCCGTTGAAGCAGAGAGCTGTGCTGGATATGCGTGAAGTATCAGTTTTTCTTCTCCCCTGCCGTTATCTCAAAGCATTTGGGTTCCAAATTTACAGACACTTTGTTTTCAATTTGTGACCAGGGCTGGAAAATAAGCTGTGGCTAGAAATGTTTCTCAACATTTGTCATTATAGTGATTTGTATGTTAGAGAAAAGAGTAAAGGAGCTGAGGCTTTAACTAAACTTCAAACTAATGCTTGGTATCCCCAGAATCAAATAATAGGTGCAGTAATTATACCTAGAGGGATGGTAAGAGGTAGAGGGGAAATGGCAGAGGTGTATGATAACCCTCCACAAGGACCTGGTTTTGATCCTGATAGGAGCCCAGGTATTGAATGTTGGAATTGTGGGAAATTTGGACATTTTGCAAATGAATGTAGAGCAAATCCTGAAAGAATTTCCTCATATACAGTTTTAGATTTGGGTAATGCATATTGTGTGCCTCTGGCTGTGCAAAGTAGGGAATTAACAACTTTCTAGTATAACAAACAAATCTATCAATCCCACAAGGTTTTGTAGAAAGCCCTTCTTTCTTTTCTAAAATCTTGTCCCAAGACCTTCCCAACTCCTAGCTGGTGTACCTTTGATTATGTAAACGATCGGTTAAGTACAGCACCTACAGGATCTGTTTGCATGCACGCTGCAGAGCTACTTTTACAAACATTAGCATAGGAAGGAAATAAAATAAATTCTAACAAAGTACAAAGGTGTCTGTCACAGGTTTCATTTTTAGGAATTAAGTTAGGGGTTGATGGTACAAGTACTGGCTGTGCATTGCATGACACATTAACAGAGGTGGCAGGTTTTCAGATTGTGAATTACAAAGCACTAATATAATCCATTCCTCAGACATTTTGTAAAATTCAATAAATAAATGAAAACAATGTAAAACATCAAGCAATATCAAAATGAGTATGATTACAGGAAATGGACACCATACTTATCCACCAATTCATTAAGCAACACAAAAAACACTAAATTCTTCCATTCCTGTCTGTCAAGCCCTCAAAAAATATATTTATACATACTGTATAATAAAAAAACAAAAGCAATTTGACTATAGGATGTTATTAACTATTTGGGAGATCTAACTCCTGTCAATGAGCATATTATGTAGTTCCTGAAGATGAACTTAACAATGGTTTCCCTTTATTGACTAAGAATTGGGTTAGATGTGCTGGTTGTAGAAATATATATGTATTCCCATTAAATTTTATTAAACATTTACAGGGAAACTTCAGAATGAAGTACCTACCAAGTTGTAATGCCTGAGGTCTTAATAAGAGAAATTGTTTTCTACGTTTCTGTGTCTGACGCGATAGATCAGGAAACATCTGGACCTTACAGCCCAGAAATTCCTTTGACCTATTCAGGAAGTTTTTTCTAAAAATCCAGTCCTTGTCGGACTCTAACATGAAAGTTACCAAAAGTGTAGCAGGTTTCACTAACTTGGTCTCTGATTTTTCCAAAATCTCCAAAATATTTAAATTCAATTCGTGGGATGATTTTAATTCTTGCATAGGAATAATCTCTCCCTGTTCTAATCTGGAGATTTTCTTTAATGGGGGAAGGAAATATAATTTAGAAATAATAGGCAAAGTAGCTTCGGGTATACCTAATACCTCCATTAAATATCGCCTCCAGAGTTCCATTGGAGTTGAAGTCGCAAGTTTTGGAAAATTTATACAATGAATATTCTTACTCTTTGACAAATTTTCTAAATTTTCAACCTTGTATTGTATACTTTGATTTTCTTTAATCATAGCACAGTGCAAATCATTTACTTTTCCTAAGTCATTCTTAACCAAACTCACATCTCTATTAAGTTGTAAATTATCCTTTTCAATTTTCCCAACTCTAATTTCCATATCCTTCACCATTCTAAACAGAATTTCTGTTTGTGACCCCATATTCTTATTTAAGGCATTTATAGCCTCCCAAATAAGTTCCATGGTAAAAGTCTGAGGCCTTACCAGATCTTTAAAAGGTAAGAGGGAAGGTCCAATAAAGTTCTCTCCAAGAGCTTCACCTGTCGCTCTACAGGAGTTTTTACCAACCTCCTTGTTAATTTGTTCTGCCGGTTTATCCAGATGGCCTACTTGCCTCAAGGGGAGTTCTGTCTGGTCCTCCTCTTCGGGCGACCCGATTAATCCCCGTTCCATCTGGAGCCTGATGGCCGGATTCGTTGGTGTTGATCTCTCCTCAGAGGAGAGCGATGTCAATAACTCGAGCGTTAGAGGGCTCTTCTTCCCCCCTCTTTCCGCTCAGTGAGCACTCTTCCTCCATATTCATCCTACGGAGGATATGTGCACCCATAGGGCTCACTATTGGTATAGCCTCTGGGTCATCTGAAGCTTGGTTCTCTTTGGCCTTCCTTTTTCGGGCAGAATGAGGCATTTAGGATTGATTAAATCATTAAAAAAAAAAAAGGATGCTCAGTTTCTCTACATCCTTTTACTTGGATCTCATATGAGGTAGAGGCTAAAGAGAGACTCATAATAGTTGAAAATCTTCATAGTAATTTTATAATTGAATCCGGCTGAATCCCGGCGAAGCCCATCAAAGCCCAGCTTAGCTGTGCGCCCCTTGAGCGTGCGCGGCTTAAGCGGCGCACCGGCGTCTGCTGCGCGCCACTGGTGACACTGTTAAGTAGCCCCACTTCCGGGTCCGCCTCCGACACACGCCTCTCTAGCCTGCGTCCGGGCACTGCTGGAAACAATACCAAATCTCCAGGGCAAGACAACTATCTTACCCCGGGTAAGTCCTCAGTTGAATAGGAAATATTTGCTCCCTCTCTTCTTCACCTCGCCATTCCTCAGTCATTTTAATAGACTCATTCAAAGTTTAAGGATTTTAAAAATGAACTGAAGGAGTTATCCTCTTGTAAGAGTGAATGGAGTGAGTTATGATTATGGCAATGTATAAGAGAAGAAAATAGACTAAGAATGAGTTATTTAATTAAACAGATACCAGAAAAAAATTATCTACATATAATCAAGACTAAAGAAAATTTTTGTCATATTATCACCTTAGGAAATGGAACAAAAAAGGTTTTAGATCTGCAGAGGGAAAGCAGCCCACACACCACAACTTGTGGTAGTGCCCCCTAGTGGCATAACAATAGAGACAAGACAGTAGCTTCATGACCACTGTTTGCTGAATTAAGGCATATCAGAATGTTTAGTTTCAATGAAGCTATAATTTCACTTTAACCATTACCTTAATTTTATTGTATGCCAGATTTATATCTTTCCAGGCTGAAAGAACAAAGCCTTCTCTGCCATGTGAGCTTTAACGCTTGAAGAGTACATTTTTTCCCAGTTTGATTTTTTCATTTTAAATAGATCTATTTTAATTTTGTTTTATTTTGGATCGATCCAAACACATTTTGGTCTAATTTTTTTTATACAAACATCGGGGTAACTTGCTTGATACGACAGTTACTACCCTCAAACATTAAGCCTTATACTTCACTTTGAAACAGCTCCAACACTTCTCTCTGCATCAATGGCGGGGGGTGGAAGGTAATTAGAATCAAAAACCTACCAATAAGGGCCCTAAACTCAGTGGTCGGAGTAACAAATAAGTATGAGAAAATAAGTGTGAAGCTTGCTGGGCAGACTGGCTGGGCCCTATTGGTCTTCTTCTGCCGTCATTTCTATGTTTCTATCATGCATTGGTGCGGTCCTTCTGAACTTTGTGTGATGCAACGTCTGTCAGCAGTTGGATTGGTTATGGTATGCTGTGAACAGCATGGGGCATTTTGTGTCAAGTATATCATTTTCTTGAGTATAAGGTTATTTTATTTGTTTTTACTTGTATGTGTTTTATTCAGTTTTATAAAGTTATTTGTATATGATTATGTATGTCCCATATGGCTATTGCTGTAGTGGTGCTTTGAAAAGGTTTTTCTTTCAAACCAGGCTAGTAAAGTAAAAGATCATTACTGTACTGTGAAATTTCACTGACCAGACTTGAAAAAATATCCAAGGTTGCTGAAATGCCAGAATGTATGTAAAAGGTCAAAAAGTATGTTAAAGTTTAACACCGAGTTTTGTTTTTACCTTCTGGCTCAATTTACAAGAAATAACATGACTTGCAAGAATTCAATCTTATTAACATAAATGAGATAAAATTATAATGATAGCCAACTGGGAAAATGTTATGCAAACAAATTAAATCATTGATATTCTGATCTATTTAACTTAAAGCAATAACATTCTCTGCTTCTGATTGCCTTGCAGGAAATTGTACTCTTCTGGATTATTCCAATAAGATCTTTCTTGTTTTAGCTGCTGGTGTTAAGTTTTTATTTTAAAGCATACAATAATTGCTATCAGAGTAGAGCATTATTTTATGAAGGGGCAGTCTATAAAACAAAATAAAGAAAATATCCCCTATAAATAATTTAGTATTCAATGAGTCATAATGAATTACTAAAAGACTTCAAAACTAGAGTGCCAAGTGGTATCTGTTTTAATGAAAATGAATATTAGCAGGAAATAGAAGGTTATCTTTTCCATCTCGCTTCCGACAAAAACAAATTTGATTCACTTATTTCCTTTTCCTCTTCTCCTGAGTCAATCTTTCCACCTCCTTCATAAACTGAAGGCACAGTTCATCCTGCCAAGGTAAGGCTACGCACTGCACAGCCACGGGCAGCCCCACACCTCTTTCCATTGCCTGTTGGGAAAGAAATGAGTTATAGCAATTCTAACATTACAGGCACAGAAGAGAAGAAAAAACTGAAGGCCTTTGTGCCAGAACAGTGTTTAATCCTTTTCTATCAGAGGTGTGAAATGCCCTGTGATTGAAATTGCAAAGAGCAGAATGCCTTGGGTAGCATTAGGAGAACCAGGACAGGACTGACATTCCCTGCTGGCACGAGCCAGATAATTAGCACCGAAGGGCACTGAGATGAGCGCTGGAAGATTCTGTCTCTGTTACAGTACAACAGGAAAGTCCAGGTGTAATAGGACTGAAGTGAAAAAAAAAAGGCATTTCTGTCAGTCACCACCACCACCACCATTTTACAGATTGATCTACCCTCTCCAGCCTGCCCAAGAAATGTACTCCTGGCCCACTCCATCACCAACCCTCTCCCTCCTTTGGATGCTTCCTTTCCCCTGGTTCCCTGCTGTTTCTTCTCTGATCTTCCTCTCTCGGGCCCCACTTCTTGGATCCTCCATCCCCAGAACTGTTTTCTACTCCCCTCCTTGGATGCTAAGGGTTGCAAGATAAGCCAAGACGGAGTGAGGACATTTCCCGAAAAAAACCCCCAAACTAAATCCAAAGCTAGGACACCCAGGAAAACATGCAAACATCGGGAAGTCCTTGCTGGTGTTCCAATGCAGTGGTCTAGTCCTATCAATAGCAAAAGGTTTTATCTTATTTTTAATGATAACATAATCAGATCAAATGTGGTCATGAGGGGAAGGGGGGTTCCAACGATTCTTGTGCTAAGCACACCCTTTTCACATTCAGTGGTAGTGACTAACCTTTTTGTACTCCTTATCCCAGAAGTCGTTATGATGTCCTTTGAAATCTTTCAGCTCCCTCTCATCTTCCTCAGTGACTGTACTCACAGGAAGGACCCCAGCGGGGAAGTTTAAGATGTTATACAGAATAGTAGAAGAAGCAGTGACTGTAAAAAAAACAGCACCAGTAATGTTTTAAAGCACCCTCGTTACACTTTTTAGTAGCCTCACTATCTCACCCAAAAATAAGACCCTCCTCCTCCTCCCTAACACCTCTCCTTACCTGAAAATGTTAGCACTGGTAGTCAGTGGAGGCCTAGAGTGCCCCTCTATCCCCATGCCTGGCTCCAAACGACCATCCCCCCTATCACGTGGTGGCCAGTCGTTCACTTTCCCTATCACCTAGCACCTTATCGCGGTTTATTAAATCTACTTCTTAAATTGTAAGCCCTCTGGAGACAGGAAAATACCTACAACACCTGA
Source organism: Rhinatrema bivittatum (assembly GCF_901001135.1). Taxonomy (NCBI): domain Eukaryota; kingdom Metazoa; phylum Chordata; class Amphibia; order Gymnophiona; family Rhinatrematidae; genus Rhinatrema; species Rhinatrema bivittatum. Next base: position 117,597,924 of record NC_042624.1, read on the forward strand.
ATATAATCATCTTCCAAGTGCCTGAAAGGCGGAATATAAATCAATTAAGTAACAGAATACAGAACTTGTGCTGGAAAAAATAATAAAAATTGGAGAAAAGAACAAATTTAGAACAGCTGACAGATGAAGGGGGGAGGGAGGGAAGGGAAGAGGTACAAAGGAATTAGGAGACGTGGAAAACATAACAGCGTGAAAGCGATTCACAGACGAGAAAGCTGAAAATGTGGGAATAAAAGAAGCAATGGGCTTAAAATGACAGCAGGGGAGATTCAGGATGCACATTAAGCTACTTTCTACCTTGGAGGGCAGTCGGGCACTGGGGCAAAAATAAATAAATGATGGGAGGTGGTGGAATCTCCATCCCTGGGAGAGTTTAAGAGAAAGTTAGATAAACATCTGTCTGAGACAGATCAAGTGCAATAGATCCTTCCTGTGGGCAGGGGGATGGACTAATTGACCTCCTGAGAGCCCTTCTAGCTACATCATCCTACGATTCTATGAAGCATATGGACAAAAGTCCGTTTTGACCTGCCTATCTCCACCTATAACCCCTTTTACTCAGATGACCCCCCCCCCCTTGATCCTACAAAGAGTAATATCCCACAAGTGGTCAAGATTGCATGGATGACCGCTGGAAGATATCCCTAGCTTGAACAATGCAGAAGGGAACAACTGGACAGACCAGATGAGTCCATTGATGCTCACTGTGAGGTCATTTATAAGAAAGTCCCTCAGAACACCTTAAAAGACCGGACACAGCTGTCTGGTCTGGACCTTCTTAAGATCCAACCCAGCAAGGGATTCTGGGCCAGGGAGGATCCCTGCAGCCTTGGATGAGAAGGCAGGAAGCCAGCCTGCACATATTGGCTTGTTGTAAGACTGCTGAGGTAAGCTTCCTCTGGGCTGTACTTTTTGGTTTTTGCTTGTAAATAGTTTGTGTGGAAACAGCAGTGATCTGGCCTCCTTTTCCTAACGTGTGGCCATGCCGAGTGACCACACTCACCTGCCACCATTTACTGTGTTATTATACATTTTATCTTTGTAACTGCAGATTTTAAGAGAACCCTGCACTGTATCTGTGTTTCAGCTGAAAGCAGAGCCTGCTAGGCCTATTATAAATGTGAACTGATACATTTCTTATGGGATTGGTAAAACGGATATGAAGTCCATCATCCCTCTATGGTCCCTTGCTTGGGGGAATGGACTTGGGAGGGCCTGGCACCATCACAGTCTAATAATTATATTTTAGGTCCATAAAGTGTTTTGGAAGATGGAACTTTATAAAAACTCTAATAGATTAATTTTCATTCCCCCGAGTCCTTTCCATATCATTCAGCACAACTCAAGACACCATCCTAACCTGCACTTTCTAGCCAATTGTATCTATGACCTGCAGTTACTACCATGCCAGGGGGCAGGCCATAGACACAACTGGCTAGAAAGTCTTTTCCATGTCTGTCTCATTGGGCCTCCTCCTCAACACAGCCTAACTTTACTTTCATCTCTGCACTAAAGCTAGGGGTTTGCAAGGCTGCACATTTCTATTTTATTTCACTGGGGGGAGGTTTTCAGCTGAACTTTGTTCAACCGGGGAGGCCTTTTTCATTTTTTGTGGGTTTTTTTCCATTTCAGAAACTTGCACAAACTATTTTCCGAATAATATGTGCTATTTCCTGAAGAAAAAAAACCCAACCCAAAGAAACAAATGTTTTGTTTTTTTGGAAGCACCAGGGATTTATGTTGTTTGAAACGAAGTGAACCAAAACTGGACTTTTTTGGTTCTAATTCTTTATTTGTTTCAAATCAATGTACATCCCTATAGTCCTGAAACCTCGTGATACATTGTAAGAGTCTGCTTAGCTTAGCTTCTATTACCCATAAGATTCCCAGGATAACCCTTGTTAAAGGCAGGTCCCAAAACAGGGCAGAGTACAACATCCAGATTCAGCATTCTCCACTTAGAAATAAATTCTTCAGTATAGCTCTGGAATAAAAAGTACACATGCAAGAAAGGATTAGTGTGAGGCTGAGCGGGCCAAGTGGCCTTTCTTTGCGGTCATTTACCCTGTTACCATCCAATATCGGAATGGGTTTCACTCCGTAGTGTTGTACTGCTCTTGGATAAATCTGGATTCTTTGCAGGCCGGGAGACCTTTTATTAGACCAACCCAGGAAATGTAAAAATATTAATGTACGTGAGCTATCGAGGCCACATCTTCAGGTGATACCAAGAGAAGGGACCTGTGTGATGTTGAGATCTCACGCGCAGCATCGCCTTTGCATGAGTCCTTAAGTTGCTCTAAAGATATCGTCGCCATAAGGTGAACGGCTGCCTGTGTTCTGTGCTTTCCCAGTCTCTCACTGGCTTTCCCATTTGGTGGACAGTTAAGGGCATGGCTGCGTTCGTTTGTTTCCTTCCTTTTTAAATGTTTTAAAAAGTGTTAACATCATCAGACTTACTGTCCCACCCACCCTCCCTACCCCACATCCACTCGGACACCACCAACCCCACCACCATCTCCCAGCTTAGGAGAGTCCTGGAGTACCCTCTAGCCAGTCTGGTGGATCCACAATGTATATTATTCTACGTCTTACTGCAGACAGTGCCCAAGACGTTATAACATGCATAGAAACAATCATCTAATATTCTAAGAGTCGACAAGCAGGTACGTTATCTGGATTTTCAGTAAGAGTTAATTGAATAAATCTGTTGCTGAATGCACTCTAAGTTATGTGATTACTTTTCCTGGATGAAATTGGAAGAGGCATTTTTCCGACCAGATTTAATGCACATAACTTCATCCAGACAGCGCTCACTAGCTAGAGTTTAGCCCTGATCCCAGAACACATCCAGTACTGCCTCTTTTTATCCGGATAAATTATATGCGCACAAAAATTATCCACTCAGCAAGGGGAAATATTCAAATCTAAATGTCTCTATTGTTAACTGCTGTTTTTACCCTTTTTTTCCCAGTTCCTTGTAACCCTGGTTCTATGTAATGGTTGTTGCAAAATTGTGTTCCACTATAAACCGATATGATAGGTATCTTGCCACATGAATGTCGGTATAAAAAAGTTCAAAATAAATAAATAAATTTTGGCTTTTATCTGGCCAGCCATACAAAAACCTTTGAATAAAGGTTTAACACCCGAACAGGCCGATGCTCGTGACTGAGTGCCTGCTTTCATATTGCGTGCACAATCTCCTCTCCTTGGTGCTCTCTGCAAGAGGCAAATGAGCTGCCATGCTAAAAAAGACGCATTCGGGATAAATTGTGCATCCCTAGCACGTCCATGGCATCGGGCGCTCAGGAGAAGTAGCTATGCACGGGTTAAGAAAACAGATGCTCAGTTTTACGTGCATTCGCTTTCCTGTGCGTGGCCATGGGTTAGGAGAATGGAGGCTTGTAAACTGAGCGTCCATTTTCCTAACCCGATTACCAGCAAGACATTTTTTAAAAAATTGTTTTTATTCACGTTGCCACGATATTAAGTCAGAGGAACCACAGAAAAGCAGTGTTTTCTGCTTTCTGTAAACTTTTAAGGCGCCCCAAGACTTAATGCCAGTTCTGGGGCTGGCGTTAATTATTGAGGGTAAAAATGTGAACGTCAAGTGCACATTTATTTTTTACATGGAGGAGGGGGTATCCTCATCAGCCTCGCATTTACGCACGATGAGTGCTATCAGCCTCGTGCTGGTTTGGACGCGCTAATCCCCAACCCCGGGCTAACTGGGCCGCTAGCTTGAACTTGCATCGGCCTGACAGTTTAGGCAGCAATTTTTAAAACTGTGCATTTTAACAGCCAGCTTTGCACCAATTTTCAAAGGGAAAGTTTGTACGGGCAAATGAAGGGGCGCCTCATTGGTATCATGACCACAACCATTTTGCCAGGAAGAAATCTCAATGGGTTTCTAGCGAAAAAAAATCAGAATACCTGTACAGCAGCATTCTTTTTCCAGAGCTCCTTTACTGTCCTAAAAATTAGTTGGACATATTAAAAATAGCCAAACACATAGGGAGTCAATGTATGAACTGCATGGCTCAGATAATATTCAATGGTTTTAAACATTTAAGTTAATTTACAGAAACATGTAATGCTCGGAAGCCCAAATATTCTGTTACTGCTTTAACCACTTTCATGCAGGGCCTGCAGGACAATTCATGAAATGCCTGGTTTATTGTTAAGTTATATATATTCTCAGTTTCTTATCACTGAATAACCAGGAAACACAAGTGCCAGAGCTGCACTGGGTTTTAATGCAAAAAAAAGAAAGCATTCATGAGAGTAGTGATGTTACAGCAAAAACCCAGCACTGCAAATAGCACCCGTTTCTTGCAGCCATGTGTGGGGTGGAGCGGTCAGGAGTTCACAAACGGCACATTGTGGGACTGATTAGGGGTTTAGGGGAGCTCTAGTAGATGTATTAATTGCACAATAATGTATTAATTGCACAGTAAGAACATAAGAACATGCCATGCTGGGTCAGACCAAGGGTCCATCAAGCCCAGCATCCTGTCTCCAACAGTGGCCAATCCAGGCCACAAGAACCTGGCAAGTACCCAAACACTAAGAAGATCCCATGCTACTGATGCAATTAATAGCAGTGGCTATTCCCTAAGTAAACTTCATTAATAGCCGTTAATGGACTTCTCCTCCAAGAACTTATCCAAACCTTTTTTGAACCCAGCTACACTAACTGCACTAACCACATCCTCTGGCAACAAATTCCAGAGCTTTATTGTGCGTTGAGTGAAAAAGAATTTTCTCCGATTAGTCTTAAATGTGCTACTTGCTAACTTCATGGAATGCCCCCTAGTCCTATTATTCGAAAGTGTAAATAACCGAGTCACATCTACTCGTTCAAGACCTCTCATGATCTTAAAGACCTCTATCATATCCCCCCTCAGCCGTCTCTTCTCCAAGCTGAACAGCCCTAACCTCTTCAGCCTTTCCTCATAGGGGAGCTGTTCCATCCCATTTATCATTTTGGTAGCCCTTCTCTGTACCTTCTCCATCGCAACTATATCTTTTTTTAGATGCGGCGACCAGAATTGTACACAGTATTCAAGGTGCGGTCTCACCATGGAGCACTATAGAGGCATTATGACATTTTCTGTTTTATTAACCATTTCTTTCCTAATAATTCATAACATTCTGTTTGCTTTTTTGACTGCTGCAGCACACTGAGCCGACGATTTTAAAGTATTATCCACTATGATGCCTAGATCTTTTTCCTGGGTGGTAGCTCCTAATATGGAACCCAACATCATGTAACTACAGCAAGGGTTATTTTTCCCTATATGCAACACAATTAAGCTCTGGAATTTATTGCCAGAGAATGTGGTTAAGGCAGTTAGTGTAGCTGGGTTTAAAAAGGTTTGGATAAGTTCTTGGAGGAGAAGTCCGTTAACTGCTATTAATCAGGTTGACTTAGGGAATAGCCATTGTTATTACTGGTGTCTATAGCATGGGATCTACTTAGTATTTGGATTCTTGCCAGGTACTTGTACATGTATTGGCCACTGTTGGAAACAGGATGCTGGGCTTAATGGACCCTTGATCTAAACAAGTATGGCAATTTCTTATATTCTTATGTTCTAATGGTCAACTTTATTCCCTGATAGATCTTTATTCCCGGAAAGACTTCTTTACCCTATTCCTGCTGACATTTCTCATAAAGATGTCTGTGAGACCTCTCGGTTCAATTGCCTGTCATCTGCTAACCGGAATTGCTGGCTTCCCCATGGCATTTTATCTGCAGGAGCATGACCTGCCAACGGCTAAGGGAAAGTTAAACTGGCTTAATTGCTTTTTAACTGAGTTAATTAGTTTGGCATTGCTTATTTGTCAAATGCAAGTTAACTTGGAGATAAAGCATGAGTTTATGCTAATTTTTTCATAACAGTGCTTTGCTCTGTAAAACTTTGTAACTTAAAAAAAACAAACTATATTTACCATATTAATTCTTGTATACTTATGCTGCTACAATAAGACTGATTGATTACTTCACAAAAGTGTAAGTAACTGCTCCCTTAAAGCTAATGGGGGTCATTTTCAAAGGAGTTACGCATGTAAATGTGACATACTATCGTAGCAATTTTCAAAAGCTATTTACTCGAGTAAAGTGCACTTACTTGAGTAAATCCTATGGACAATTCAATGGCATATATTGTAGCAATTTTGAAAAGCCTACTTACTTGAGTAAAGTGTATTTACTCGAGCAAAAACCAGTTTTGCTCGAGTAAATGCTTTTTAAAATCTACCCCAATGAGTTTGTATCTTAATATTATCAGTTAAATTGCTATTCACCTGTAGCCACAATCTAACCTACAAGCAGCAGGCGCACTCAGACTCAAGGTGGGGAGAAGGATGTAGACAGACAAGGGACTACCACAATCGGTTTGCGTCATTCGGTTTGCGTCCACATCCACCAGTCAGTGATAAATATGCACTTTGGCTGCACTTCTGCATCTGTCATCCCTATTGCTTCTGAATCTTTTCTGCCAAAATGCTGTTGTTGCTGCCAAAGGCTTGACTGCCTAGGTTAATTATTGGGAGGGGGGTTTGAAGAAATGCCACCCTGGGTACTTTCTGATTCTACATGGCATGAGGGGTGCTTTGTTACCTCCTACAAACTGTAATTTCACTAGTCTCTGCTGCAAACATCCACCATGCTGCTCTGGTACCATACACGTAGTATTGTCTCTACTCAAACTGTAACACGGCCGTCAGTGGGATGTGTTTTCAGCTCTCCAGTAGGAGTATTCACAGTGGCCCAGCACCTCTCAGGGGCTCTGCAGCCATGCATGTGTGCACCACCCGGAGGCATGCACACATGTAAACACAGAGCCAGCAGCAGTCTCAATAGAAGGCGTCTAACCTCTTTTCTCCTTTCCCTTCCAAAATCAGCCACTAAACAGCCCAGCCGGCAGGAATTCACTCCTGTTGACAATGGCAGGGCGAGATGGGGAAACTGAGGCAGACAGCTGATACGCATTGTATAATTTGCTTCTACGAGCAGGAGGTTAAAACTGTAGGCAAAAAGATGTGTCTCATGAAAAATCTACTTCTGGCCATCTCTGCTTAAATTTTTCAAACATCTCCAACCAGCGTGGTAATCTGTAGGACTCTGTTGTGTGTCTTAGTGCATGACATCCACAATTAAAAACACTGCATGTGCAGTGGGACCCTCTATGTGGTAAAATGTGAACTGGTCCTTGTGGTTCGCAGACATGGGGGCTCTGCGTTGCCTTGTGGGCTAGTTGGGACTGGTGATGCTATGGAGGCAGCATTCACAGCCCCTGGGGGAGAGGAGGTCTCAGCCATCACAAATCAATGACACCCGATGGTAAATCAAGGAGTGTATGTATAACAGGATCCAGAGGGAGCAGTGGTTGTGACCTCTGTCCCAAGGACGGTCAATAGAATGATTGGGCTAGTCCAGGGAGGGGGAGGAGGAGGAGGCAAAATACTGAGGAACCACTAGGGTGTTCTGAATGGAGGCTCCAGGGGCCGTAGCCCCACTAAAGACCTCTTCTTATTGAGGTGGAAGCTGAAAGCAGCAGAAGGAAACTCTTTATTGGACTGAGTTGCGATAGTGCCGTTGAAGCTTCAGAACAAATCTTACCTTACTCCACATGCTGCTTTCATCATGCTGGCAAACCGTTTAAACTAAAGAAAAAAAAAAAGACATTTCAAATAAGTTTTGCCATAGAGCAACTGGACCTCCCTAAGCACTGCTGAATATAAAAGCTCACCAAGATATGTGCATGCATGCTGCCAGCAAGACAAATGCATGCTTTCAAGCTGAGCACTCGCTGGGTCTGCTACAACTAACACTTGGATGGCCACTCACAGCAGGTGCATTGAAATAAATGGTGATTTTGCAATTAGAGCCCACACTGCAGTGACACTCTAATAATTGCAAAATCACCATGTGAAACACAGAAGTATGCAAAATATTGCACACAGTCAGTCTCTATATGAGAGAACCAAATCTCATCTTTGCAGCTTGAGAGAAAAATTCAGCAGACTGTCTCCACATACTCGGCTCAAGAATGTTCTAGGTGCGTAAACGGCTCAAGAATGTTCTAAGACTAGGGCCATTTTAAGGACATGAAATTCCAGCTGGACTTGTACTAAAATGATTTATTAACTAATAACGATGAAGAGCAACAATATATTATTTGTCAGTGACATTTAACTCGTGATTGCTGTGGTTCGGCTGAACTCGGCTTTTGAAGCCTACAGAGTCCCCTGAACTGCTGCGAATGTTTCAGGAGCTAACATTTCTTTCCGTATTGCGCCAACACAGGTGAGGGGGAGGACAGTAAGAGAAGGGATGACTATTATGTTGTATGGATTTGATAACTTTATTGTAAACTGCTTAGATGATTTGATTATGTGGCATTATATCATGTGTTAGTAAATATTAAATCGAACTAACTAAATTAAGATCTTCCATCATTTGCCTTGTTCACTCCCTTAACATTTTTTCAATGGAGTAGATAATATCGGGGTTCATTTTTAGCTGGTTCTGCCGCTGAATATACCTGGCTATCTTAAAGTTAGCTGCTTATGTCTAACCGGCTAACTTTAGGACGGCCCTATGGGCCGACCAGAATTAGCCGGATAGGTTAAGCGGCTAGCTCCGAATATAGGCCAACTCTACTCCACCCAGAAATGCCTCCCACCTGCCCCCTGGCACACCCCCTTCCTATCCAGATAAATTTTAAGGACTAAATATAGCCGGATAAGCCATTTAGACAGATAACTATTAGGTTATACATCTTATACACAAAAACACTCAAATAAATAAAATAAATAAATGTCTTTTGAATGTCGACCTCATCATTTCTAAGTTTCTCTGACAAAACAAGACTCCGCAGATGAGTCTGGCAACCCTAAATTGAACTAAGGAGTATAGAAATATGGCCTTGCCTGACCTCAGAGGTTACTTCTGGGCAGCAAGGTTGGAATCTATTAAGGGTTGGTTGAGTTGAGATGAGACCATAGCCTGGGTTTCTCTTGAAAATGGACAGATGGAGGGGCTTGACATTTCTACTCTTATTTCTCCCCCTATCTTCTCCATCGCTTTGGAGAGTGACTCGATCCAGTGCGTTAATCACACGCACAGGTCTATAATCAGGCAGAGTGAGGCAGCTGACACAGATGGCAAAATTTTGGAGTGGCAAAACTTTCCCCCAAAATGCTTCTCTGTAGGCCGCCTCACCTTGTCCCAACCAATATATATCTAACAACATATCCGTGGCAGGGGTCCCATGGGCCAGAAGGAAGGCCCTGCGGTGCTGCAGCAGAAGGTTGCACCCATGGGGTTGCCAGTCCCCTTGGACAAGAAGAAAAGCCCCGTGGCATTGCAGCATAATAATGGGCCTGCAGAATTCCCAATCCTCACGGGCTGAAATTAGAACCTCGCGGCAGCACAGGGAATTAATGCACCCGCGGGGATCCTACCCCTTGCAGGCTGGAAGAAGATTCCCGTGGCATCACAGTAGTTGACGTGCCCGTGGGGCTAAAGATGGAAGAGGTCCAGCTGTGGGTACGGCCAGTGAGGTCCCACCCACTGATGGCCAAAGATTAAAGGAGGCCCCGCGGGTGGACAAAAAATAGAGATGCACCGCAGCTGCAAACGTAAATGAGAAGCCCTGGCTGTCTGACAGCAAGTGTGAGTAAGACAGAGGAAGAGTGTGTGTTTTTGTAAGAGAGAATGTGCATGGGTGTGTCTGTGTGTGAAAGAGCATGTGTGAGAGCATCTATGTATGTATATGTGAGAGCAACTGTGCATTTGTGTGTAAAAGCATGTGTGAAAGTATCTGTGTGTGTGTGTGTATGAGAGAGAGAGAGAGAGAGCACGTGTGAGTGAGTGAGAGTGTGTGTGTGTGTGCGCGTGTGTGTGTATGAGAGAGAGAGAGCGCGTGTGAGTGAGAGTGTGTGTGTGCGCGTGTGTGTGTATGAGAGAGAGAGAGCGCGTGTGAGGGAGTGAGAGTGTGTGTGTGTGTGTGTGTGTGTGTGTGTATGTATATGAGAAGAAAAATGTCTTCCTCCCTTCCCCCTGCATAAATCCATGGCAATCTCAGGGAAACTGGAAATCAAAAGTTCCCAGGTATGGAAAGTGGGGATTTTTCAAAATCCTTATTAATTTTAATTATTGGATATTTTTTCATATATCTGTTTTTATTGGTGCTTGGGAAGTTTTTAAATCATTTTTATATGAGTTTTTAATTATTAGCTATTATTCTATTCATCAACTGTTTTGAAATATTTATTCTTTTTTATCAGTGTGTTTTACTATTGTGATTGTGTTTTATATTCCTTGATGTTACTGTTTTGAGGAATAGTATTTATGTTTTTCCATTGCTGCGCTGTATTCAATCTGGCTTGTTGCAGTTTCCAGTTCAGTATTTGTGTGTATGTTTTTGTTTATATTTTATGGTCTCTTTATTCTGCATTTGGTGAAAGGCTGACTTTTTGCCTGTGTGACTGAGACAGACATTCTGCAAGTTTGTAATTTCTATGTAAGGATCTATAGCAGCCTGGCTTGTTCTGTTTTCTTAATAGGAGGTGTATTGGTGTTTTAGGGCCTGGTATAATATTTGCAGCGTTCCCTTTTCATAGTTCAGATTTTTGCTGTATGAGTGTTTGTAGTTAGTGCTTTTTTAGTGTGGGAGGTTTACTGTATTGTAATTGTAATCCAGTATATTCTGGGCTTTCTGAGGGCAAAGCCCACATCCAATATGCATTGCAATAGGCCTATACCATATTTATTTATTTAGTTATTTAACACTTTTCTATACCGACCTTCATGGTAATAACCATATCAGATCGGTTTACATCGAATAGGGTAAAAACTGAGAAAGAAATAAACATATGAACATAGGCGGTAAAGTTACATTCAACAAGGAGGGTGAACCTCCTTGTTGAATTCCAAGTGAGGTTTTTGCTTTTTTGCTAGGTTGTGATAATTTGTAATATTTTTACCTTGGAAGACTAAACTTTCAGTGTCCTTTCTCATGTAAAATTGTTTTTTTAGAAATGCAGAATTTTTAATTGTATGTGGTGAGGGCAGTGAGGCACATACACAGGCACAAGGCTGTAAAGTTTGCCCAGTCTGCCTAATGCTCTTGCACCAGCTGGAGAGAGTGTGCAATACAAAGACCCCCACCATTCACCCATCTCCCACCTCTCCTGGGAAAAATGCTAGGGAAAAGGTGGGAGGCAGATCTTAGGGTTCCTGGGAGTGGGGCAGGGTTGCCAGCTCCCTAGAAACATTACAGCTGACCCTCTATCTGCCGCTCCTCTGACCTCTCTTTTCCCCCTTCCACAGCAACTGAAATCACGGAAAGGGCCAGATTACAAAGAGACCTCCCACCTTGCCCTTGCCATGCCTTGGGTGGGGGGAGGGGGGTGCAGAGAGTAGCATTTCATCCCTCACCTCAGGCTGCCTTCAGCCATCCCATGCACACAGTCTTCAAGAGTGGCGCTGGGTATGTAAATACCTTAAGATTCGGAGGATGGACTTTCCCCTGTTTCATTACTAAGAATCCTGAGCTATCTGTGCATACCAATATGTAAAACTGTTGGGATAAAGGGTTACGACATGTAGGACAATTTAGCGTCCGGTCGGTGCTTCTGACTGGACACTGCACAGAATGCCTGAAAACCTGGCTGTCTGGTGCAAAACTGGACAGTTGGCAACTCTATTGCTGAGGTCCATATTCAGCCAGTAATACATAACCGGTTAAGCTAGTGGCATGGCCGTGCCAATGACTATATCCACCTATCTTAAAGTTAGCCGCGGATATTCAGCGACGCCACTTAGCTGGCTAAATGCCATTTTGAAAATCTGGCTCCTTATTTCCACACAGTGCAGAATGTGTCCAAGAGAATAACAGAATAAGATGCAACTTACCACTGGTTTCACAACAAAAGCCAGAATCCTCTTGGCAAAATTGGAAAGTTGGTAAAGAAAATATGGTTCTTTCAAATTAGGATCAATAATATTCTGTTTTCTGTAAAAGCAAAAAAGGCAAAACAAATGTAATTCATGTTTCACAGGAACATTTCTCTTGCCAAGAGGAAGCCAAGCAAAGTTAATTCACTGCATGTAAAGTTGTTGAATTCAATCTATGTTACCTCTGAGGGTTTCTTGTAAATGTATCATCCACAGAGGAAGCAGTCTCTCAGGGGTCATTCTGTAACAGCCCTTATAAAGTATCTGACACATGTATAAGTTGTACCAATTATGCACATATGTTCACTTTACAAATTATCCTAAGCCACTCGAACACCATTACATCTGCTAAGTTAGCTGTAAATTATTTTCCATGAAAATTACATGTGCAGACTTTTGAAAATCCACATATTAGGTGGACAATTTTGACACAGGCCACTTAGATGGTAACCTTAAAACAAGTGCCCACACAGGCGCATAAGGGCATGTAAGAGTGCATATACTGGAATTTTAAATCATGCGCTGATTTAGGAAAGCATTTCATCAACTCCACACCCAGAGGTCACTCCTCTATCTATGATTCATTGATGACATCTTCATTATCTAGATCCATGGACTTAAAGCACTTAAAGAATTCTACCAAGAATTCCACAAACTCCACCCCACCATCAACTTGGGCCTAGAAGAATCCACACTGCAAGTCCACTTTTTTGACACTATTGTCCAACTACATGAGATACACATAAGAACCACATTATTTTGGAAAGCCAATGAATGCCATACATACCCACATGTCTCCAGCTTCCACCTACCCCTTCCCACCAGGTCCATTATCTACAGTCAAGCCCTATAGTATGATCGTATCTGTTCTGACCCCCCAGAGAGAGATTCCCATCTGAAGAAATTACAACAGACAATTTCGGAATATAGTACCCACTCAATGAATTAAGAAAATAAATGAACAGAGCCAGACATATACCTGGGAACACTCTGCTACAGGATCATCTCACTGAAACATATCATCAGGGATCTGCAATCCTTCCAGGACAATGATATCACCATCTCACAGCCCATGGATGGAAAGCCTATCCTGGCCTACTGACAGCTCCCCAACCTCAAACAGATATTCACCAGCAACCACAAATTGTAGAACACCACCAAGTCAGACCCTGCCGAAATCTAGAGCGAACATATTAACCCAGGCAACACCAAAGGACCCAGTAACATCAACTACAACAAGTGGAGCTAATTCACCTGCTCTTCTTCCAATGTAATATATACCATCACCTGCCAGCAAATGTCCCTCTACTGTCTACATAGGACAAATAGGTCATTCCCTAAGGAAAAGAATAAATGGACATAAATCTGACATTGGAAATGGCAACTTTCTGAAACCAGGGGAACATTTCTACCTTCCAGGACTCTCTCTTTCTGATCTTAAGATTGCCAGAATCCAAAAAAGGAACTACAAAAGAACAATCCAGTATGAAATTGTTAAATTGGAACTCATCAAACCACCATCCCCCTAGGTCTGAAGAGCGTCAATGGCTTCATGGCACACTACATCTATCTATAAACATAAGTGTTCTCAGAGCATTTTGTCTTTTCATACTTATCTCAGTTGTCAGAGGTCTGGACTATAATATTATTAACACTCTGTTTCCACACCCTGCCTGCCTAATTCAATGCTGTTTCTTCTGTATTCCCCCTACTCTATCTCCATATATTTTACCCACCTCTGTACTACATTTCTCCTCAAAAGCTCATGCCTCAATATATTCATTGGTCTATAAGGTGCCACTCGACTCTTGTCATTCTGAATATCCTGATAAGGTTGTCCAGATAACTTACTCGCTCAGCAGGTAAATTGAATATTGATCTCATTCTGTTCATGTTTTCTCTGACTTGAGCTGTTGGCCAGTACATTAACGGGCTAATTGTTAAAGCTTGGCGCAATCCAAAACGGGGAGAAATGCTCACGGCCTCATGCATATCTTTCGGCACGCGCACAACAGAGTTTTTTTTTTTTAAAAAGGGACGAGCTGGGGGAGGGCCCTGGGAGGATCGGGACAGCGCCGTTATGCTGAAGTGTGTGCCGGCGGCTAGCCAGCGCGCGCAACTTACTGCTGCTCCGTAGAGCAGGTAAATTGAGAAACAAACAAAAAAATAAGGGTGGTTGGACGGGTTTTAGGGGGTTGGGGAGGACAGGGGAAAAGGCAGACAGGGTAGGTGGGGATTTTAGTAAGTTCCCTCCCAGTCTGTGTACTGGGAGGGAACTGGGGAAAGGCCCAATCGCGCCGCCGTGCGCTTCTAACAAATCTCCCCCCTTGCGCACGCGCTGATATAAAATCGGGCACACGTGTGCGTGCAGGTAGCCGATTTTAATACATTCACGTGTCGAAGCGCGCATGTTATAAAATCGGCGTGTCTGTGTGCGCGTGCCGGGAACCGCGCGCTACTATTTAATGCTGTGAAATTGAGTCCCATCTACACGGTTACCTCAGACCCCTTTCCGCAATGTGAAAGATCCTTGCCCATTATCTGTTCCTTTTGAAATAAGCAGACAGAGGATTATTCCAGCTTAACAGCGCCAGGGAAAAAAAATAAAATCAGAATTTCATCAACCACGTGAGGAACTGTCAAAGCAAGCCTAGAGCTGGGCCACGTTTTGCTCCCAGCTGCGATGTGATCGCATTCAGTGAATCACTTCCGCTGTCGTTCTGGGAATATGCACACATTTGGCCTTCACTATAGACCCTTCTTCCGTCTTGCTCACGGATACTCCACTTTCATCGTTAGCTATGAGCCTCTGAAAGGACTTCCTATACCCTTTAGAGCAGGGCAAACCCGATGGCGCAGCCATCGTGCAGAAGACTTAGGTTGAGTCCCTGGGCCTGATTTATGGAGTATCCCAGAGAGACAGACCTCACTGCCCACAGAGAGGAAGAAGTCGGACATTGGTGAACGGTGACAGCTACTGGACAGATCTGGGTGTATACATATCTGATTTGGGGAGGGGTTGTGATCAGTGGTCCCTGGCCAAGAACTTTATCTACAACAGATGGGCTAGGAGAAGATGTACAACAAGGAGATATAAAATAAGGGAGAACAATCCTAGGAAGTTGTGAACAAAAGCTCATAGTGCCGTCGACCAACAGACGCCAGTTCCAGTTGGGCTCTTACCCCACAGTGCAGGAGGAAAGTGCCGGGGGAGCAGAGGATCAGCTGCATCTTACTTACAGCTCTTCATGCAGAATGTCGCATCCATCAGCAAAGAGCACTTTAAGGAAAAGCTCCTCCACGGCGTAATCAATCCGGGGTGGAATAAAAGGAACCAGCTGTATGGGAAAAAAAGATCGTTTAAAGAGCAGCCCTGCTTCTACTTCTTTCTTCTCTTAGCTAAAGGGTTTGGGCTCCTGTTACAGCGAGACTTCCTGATGCACCACCTTAGCTAAACTGCCCTCTCCCTCTTTGGCAAAAACTGCCCTGCCCTATTGGAGTTGCAGAGGCCTGGGAGGCAGAGATTGTTATCATGGGGGGTGGAGGGGTGCGGTGCGAAGCGTTTATGCGTCTGTTTCACTGTCTCTGTACAAACCAGCTTGAGCTAGTGGAGCTCTCTTGTCTGTGCTGGGCTGTCAATTAGTAAAAGTACGG
The DNA here is from genome assembly GCF_901001135.1 of Rhinatrema bivittatum. NCBI lineage: Eukaryota > Metazoa > Chordata > Amphibia > Gymnophiona > Rhinatrematidae > Rhinatrema > Rhinatrema bivittatum. Next base: position 117,613,552 of record NC_042624.1, read on the forward strand.
TGCGCCTTATTGTATCAGTTGCATATTGAGAAATACCTGTTTGACACCACCAGATCCTGCTCCAAAACAAAGAAAGTTCTCACAGACTGGGATCCTTTTACTAGCCCAACACATCAATTACCCAAGAAGGGTTTTGTAGATGATTCTTTCTTTTTTTTTTTTTGCAAGTTTTTATTTATGTTTTTTGCAAGTTTTTATTTATGGTAGATGATTCTTTCTGATGGCCTCTCTTTGAAACTTATTTACAGAGCATCAGCCGCGTGCAGAAGAGGAGCAGCGTTTATAGTCATCCGCGAATCTCAAGTCGCAGCGGGCTGAGAAGAGGAGGAGGCCCGGTAGCAGGGCCACCACCGCGGATCCTACATTGCGGGCGGCCCGAGAAGATCAGGGCCGCTGCAGAGCCCATCTTGCGGCGACCCGTGAAAAGGAGACCCAGAGGCAAGAGAGAGGCTGAGGGCCTGTAGAGTGTGTGTGTTTGTGTGTATGAGATGAGTTGAGAGATTGTGTGTGGGAGTGAGGACCTCAATGTTTGCAGAGACAGCATGTGAGAGCCTCGGTGTGTGAGAGAGAGACAGCATGTGACAGTGAGAGCCTGTGCTTGAGCAAGACAGCACGTGGGAGTGAGAGAGAGCCTGTGTGTATGAGAGACAGACAGATGTGCCAGTGAGAGCCTGTGTGTATAAATGATTGTATGAGAGAGAGCATGTGAGAGTGAGAGCCTGTGCTTGAGCAAGGCAGCATGTGGGAGTGAGAGAGAGCCTGTGTGTGTGAGAGTCAGACAGCATGTGCCAGTGAGAGACTGTGTGTATGAATGATCATATGAGAGAGAGCATGTGAGAGTGAGAGCCTGTGCTTGAGCAAGGCAGCAAGTGGGAGTGAGAGAGAGCCTGAGGGATAGATTTTCAACCCCCGAGCCTCTGCGCGTGCAACTCCCGAAAACCTCCCCCTGCACGCGCAGAGGCTATCTTGCATAGGCTCAGCGGCGTGCTTAAGTCCCAGGGCTTGAAAAAATGGGCGTTCTGGGGGCAGGGTTGTGGGCGGGGTGCCGGCCCGGGAGCATTCCAGGGGCGGGACCAAGGCCTCCGGAACAGCCACCGGGTCGGGGGATGGAGAGCCAGCGTGCGCAAGTTACTCCTTCCCGGAGGCAGGCGTAACTTCTTCAATAAAGGTCGAGGGGTTTTTAGTTAGGGCTGGGGGGCGGAAGGCAGGCTGCTTGGCTCGGCGCTCACAGGTTGCACAATTGTGCACCCCCCCTGCGCGCACCGACCCTGGATTTTATAACATGTGCGCACGGCAGTGCGCACATGTTATAAAATCACCAGGCGTAGGTTTGTTTGTGCCAGGTTGCGCGAACAAATCTACATCCACGCATAACTAAAAATCTACCCCTGTGTGTGAGAGTCAGACAGCATGTGCAAGAGACAGCCTGTGTGTGACAGAGAGAAAGCCTGTGAGAATGAGAAGCTGACTGTGTGTTTGAGGGAAGAAGATAGATGGAGAAAAAAGAAATAGAAAAAAAGACAATATAAAAAGAAACTTATTTACAAAGTACGTCCAGTCAAAGTACCTTTGAACTTTACAAGCTGGGGGGCCGATGCAATACAGTGTGCAATACCCGCAGTCGGACACGGGTTAAATAGGCGCTAATCACACGCAAATAGTGCTCAGCACATGCAAATGCATGTGAATGAGGCTATTACTCATTCACTCCAATGCAAAAAAATAAACGCACATTTATCGCTCAGCTATTAATGCCTGCCAGGAGCGCACTGAAAAGAACTACAGACAAGCAGAAAAAACTGATTTTCTGTACTTCTTTTAAAAGTTAAGAAAAAAAAAACCTCAGCCGGCCGCATTGAAGACTGATGCCAATATGCTCAGTGTCGGTTTTCATAACCGGCCAACTGCGTTATGAAAACAGACGCCAAGTTTATTGGCACCGGTGTTCATAACCGGCAGACTGCTGGTAACTGCGGGGTTGCGTTAGCAAGGAGACGCTTTCTGCGCTTTTTTTTTTTTTGCATCGGCCCCAATGTAGGCTTTTTGCAATTGCCCCAATGCAACTACGAAAAACGGATAACTGCGGTCTTTCTCTGTTTTGCAATCTTTGTCAACCACTATTGAAAAAATGTCCAACACTCTGCATTAGTAATTTGCACAATTAAAATGTTCAAGCCAAAAATAATTCATGACTCTATATTAAAGTGACACCTAAATAATAGCAGACGCCCTTTATCCCATGCAACAGGTGTCCAGGGAGGTCAATTCTCAAAGTGATTTCCTCGGATAAAGAGCGTTCTAGCTGCATAAATTGGCTGTTTGAAAAACGCCTCGCCCCCACCATGCAGCAAAAGTCAATACGTTGTTGATAGCAAGCGTACAATGGGCAGGGGAGAACCGATAGAAAATCAAAGTGAAAGAACGAGTGGATCTTTGCTATCAGAACTGGTGCACAAGCCACATGCAACAATTAGCCTGATACTTCACTTAGATGCAGCTCCAGCACTGCTGTCTGCATCGATGGGTGGGGGTGGAAGGGAATTGGAACCAAAAAGTTACCAATGAGGGCCCTGACCTCAGCGGTCAGAGTAACAGATAAGTATGAAAACAAATAGGTGTGAAAGCTTGCTGGGCAGACTGGATGGGCCATTTGGTCTTCTTCTGCCGTCACTTCTATGTTTCTATGTTCTAACCTGGACAAATTTCTCCTCTCAATACTTTTCCAGTGCACCACAAAATAGACCAGTTCTAACTAGTGTGAATGTTAGTGAATTTTTCTGAATATTTGTGTTATTTAGGTAATGTAGTAGACTGAAGGAAGACCTGACCCCGGTGAACACAAATTCCGCAGTGTCCAGGCTCTGTTCAGATCAGTCACAGACTGTCTCTAAACACCTCCTGTAAATAGGTTATGGATCCACTTGTACTGCTGAAGGTTTTTGAAAGCCAAATTTTAGTAAATACATCAGGCATCTCCTTGATATTTAGAGTCCTAGAAGAGAGTTGATTGTTAGTCAAAGAAGGAGAAGCAGATAGACAAAGCAAACGTCACAAACAGTAAGAACCTCAGCTGGGTGATATCCATCATTATAATGACCAGGGAACTCTCCAGTGTTAAAAATGTCAATTCATGAATATGGATTCTGGTGGTCTCTTACAATTAATGTTTGGCTAGATGCCAGCAATTTCAGTAGACAACATTGCAGCAGGGTAAATATTAAAAGAGAAATTTGCTGGGTTAACATGTAGACAGTGAGTTCTTCATGTCATCAAACATACCGTATGCCCTGCCTCTTCCAGCAGTGCTTTGGTTTCATGGATGGCCCGTCTCATGCAGGGAGCAGGCCGGGTATATCCATCTGTGTCGTAGTATCCAATTCTCAGGGGAGTCGTACTGAGGTACACCTGGAAGGTCAGGAAGCCTCTTGTATTTAAAACCGATAAAACGTCAGCCACTTTAAATATCAGGCAGCCTTGCTGAAGACATGTCAGGGGTCAATATGATTGCACAGTATGTGAAAGCCAGCAGTGCAAAGACACAATGCAGGAAAGTTCTTCAAAGGAAAACAGAGTCCATCAATGTTACATCAGGCGTCAAGCCCATAACCATAATGAAGAAGAGTCTTGTGTTATTAGTACTGACATTCATCAGGAATTCTACACTTGAGCACCTCACATTATATTACGTTGGTAGTGATGCAAAGCATAAACTCCAGCAGCAGAATTAATTCATGCAGGCATGGGTTTAGGCCTAGGCAACGTAAGCAACTGCCTCTGGCACCAAGTTTCAGTAGGCGCTGGAGTGTCGCCGCCGCAGCCATGCTGATATCTACGCCTGCACACCTCAGTGCCATTTCGCTTGTGGACTGGCCTGGCCCCATAGCAGTAGCAACTCCAGAAAGAAGATTCAGCCCGAGGCCTGCAAGCCCTCATGCATTGACTGGCCCTGTGGCCCCCACTGAGGCTCTTCTTCCTGTGCTGCCTGAATTTCTTTTTCCAAACTGTGCCCGACCTGAATAAATCCTTTTACAGCAGTTGCTATTCACCAGACCCTCCAAATATCTGCAGTTATACTACCATATCTGCCATATTCACATTGTTATGCATAGGGTGAATTGACCCTCAAGATTTCCAGTTGTCTTCCTCACCTCGTCTCTGAACGGGATGGGAGGCACGGAGGGGTCCAGGCGGAACATGTGGTCACACAGGAGCGCCTTCATGCACAGCGCCAGGCTGTCCACGTCCCGCGCCATTGGCCCTAACCCTAGGAGCACTGAGATTAAATAGAGTGATGGTGTTAACAAGCTGACTCAACAACATGGATACTCAGTTCAATGCGTGATACAACTCAAGAGTCACGTCAGGCACAGCGGAGACAAGCAGTGGAACATATTAAGATGAAAATAAATGTTGTTCATTTATGTTATCAAAATTGTTTCTAAATGATGTACACTGCCTTGGGCAGATTTTGTATCTGATTTGGCGGGACATAAGAAATAAATGCAATGAAATGCATTTCACTTGGCTTATTTTGGCAGTACAATGGCATTCAGGTTATACATCGGCTATAATTCTGATCATTCCAGAGTCTGCTATTTCCTTCTGAACAATAAAGAAAAGGGGGAAACTATTTGAGGCCTGGTCCTTATTTTACTGTTCTTGAATGGATTTGAAGGCATTTTCAAAGTCAATCTGAATGCATTCCACAGCCGCAGTGGAGAAAAGGATGAGCTGCCCAGAAGAAGTAAATTTTGATTCTTGGCAAGAAATGGGCTGAAAAGAAGCAATCAAGGATTGCGACCCCAAACGCCACCCATTGTGTGGGTTCGATCAGAGAGGCCGGGCTTCGGGTGGTGATCCTGGACTGCAGTTATGAGCAGGGAAGACCTCCCAGTAGTTTTCAAAATTCCTGTTATTTTTTATTTTATTTATTTAATTAATTTTATATACCGGCAACCGTTTGCACATCGTGCCGGTTTACAGATAACTTACAACAAGGGTATATAGGCGGAAAGCCTTTACAAGGAACAGTGTATAACATAAGCTCGAAAACAGAGCAAATAACTAGATAACTTGTGGAAAGGAGGGGGTGGGGTGATCGAGACAGAGGAGGGGGCAGGGGAGGGTGAACACTGGTACATAAGGAAAAAATATGTACAAGGGTTGAGTGATTATTGACATATACATAGGTAATATACAAAATTGTATAAGTGCGTAAAAACTCAGTACTTGAGGTGAGAAAGTGTTATGACAGAAATTGGGTAATAGGTGGGGTTTTTGGATGGCTATCCTATGTTGGGAAGCAGAAGGTTGGGAAGCAGAAGGTCATTCACAACCAGACAAGATATCTTATTTATTTATTTAAAAATTTTGTATACCGTCATTTGCAAAAAAACATCACAACGGTTCACATCATAGAATCATAAAAAATCATTAAAAACATATAAAATCATAAAAAACAATAATTATGGAGGTTAAAATACAGTAGCATGTTCAATATAAAATAAAATTATTAATAAAAGGATGGATAAAAGAAAAACATAATAATAATCGTGTTTTCATTCTAGCTACTTCAACATATTTATCTATTTATGGTTATTCATCTCAGACTATACTACTATATACTTTTCTAAAAGATATCAACCACCATATTTAGCTATGTGGGATGTTAACCCTCATAAAATACCACCTTCTAGCATTCCCTTTGATCCACTACAGTTATCCTCTGCTCTTCCTTTTGATCCATCACCTGCTGATCAGCTGCTTGGGTCAACCTCCTGAAGGCCTCGGTATCACCTCCTGAACATCTGCTAGGATCCATGCCCTCCTGGGGACCTAACTTCACTTCCAAATGTGCCAATGAAGACCACATTTTCCTGTGGGGCCCGACTCCATCTCCTGATCCAACACTGGAATTTGCGACGTCCTGGAAGGACCCAACTCTGCCTCTTGATCTGATGCAGAGGTCCACGCCCTCCTGGGGAATATGACTCTGCCTTCTTATCCACTGCTGGGATCCAGCCTTCCTTGAGTACCACCTCCTAATCCATTGCTGGGGTCCACACCCTCCTGGGGGACCTAGAATTGTCTGATGATAAGCCGCTTGACAGTCAGTGTCCTGAGGTTTTCTTCCACTGTGGAAGGGGTTTCCTTTACTTGGGGTTTCAGCTCAACCAGGTTCATGGCTTGCTCAATGTTCAGTGATTACAGCTCAGCTATGCCTACGGCCAGTTATCTACTTTTGTAAAGCCTGGAGGAATCACCTTTTCTCAGCCAGAAGGCCAAGAACCAGGCAGAGAACGAGAGCATATGCAACTTTTTAATCTGCCCAGCTTTTTTCTCTCTTAAAAATCCAGTACTCAAGGGTTCTGATCCACCTTGTCGTTCAGGTTGCGGATATCTTTGTTTGATAATATGGTCTTTCTGTACATTCCAATATAAATCCCTCTTTTAGTCAAAGTTCTACAATTTAGGCTTTGCCATTATTTGTTTGAGAAATGATATTTAACTGTAAATTAGTAGCAATAGTCGGGGGGGGGGGGGGTTCTGGGGGTTGTCACATGGAAATCCTCTAACCCAAAACTCTGACTCATCATTTCAATAGGAGTTTAATCACTTTCACAGTAGGGGCCCGACAACCTTTTCAGTTTTACTGCATCCGGCTGGTGGCTCAAATTACAATGCCTCTTCCTGCTCAGGTCCATTTCAATGCCGGCATGCTCTTCCTGGGAGAGGGGGTTTCATATCTGTATGAAACGTGTTACTTGTTCAGTTTCTCCCCGCTAAGGGCCCCAGTGTAGCAAAGTGAGCTCTGCTGTGTGGACAGGTTAATGCACAAATGGATGCACATTTTTTGTGACATAAATGTGTGTAGAAATGTGAGTAAAACCGAGCATACAAATTAACGCTCCTCCTTATAAATCTCATGTTAATCAAAGCATTAGCTATTACTTCCTAATTCAGAGATGTTAGGATTCACGGCACTTACCCACGCTGACAAGGCTGCCAGACCCAGCCTCCCTGTAGATGCACCAACCTGCCTTACTTCAGAGCAGGCCCCACAGTGGTTCTCTGCCTTAGCAACAGGTCTCCTGATGTGCCTTGCTCGCCAGTGCGCGTTGCCTTGTACCTGTGGTCCTGCCCATTTCATGTTACTTTCTTCATCTTTCCCAGTCTTGCCTTTGTCTCTTGACTTGCTCCTGAGTCCCTGCCTTGCCTTATCCTGCTCCTGTCTGTGCTTTTCCCCAGTCGTCATTTCTCTCTCTCCCTTGGCCTGACTTTCTGGATTCTGACCTTGGCTCTGGACTTTGACCATCCATGTCTGCTGCCTTCCCTGACCTCCAGCCTGCCCTGACCTCTGCCCAGCTTTTGGATTCTTGTTCTTGCCACCACCGTAGGGACTCACCTAAGATCTGCTGGCTGCCAGAACCCAAGGACTCAACCTGCTGGGAAGGCAGCTGGTATGGGCAAAGCTGGAGGGTAATCCTTGATGCTGAGGGGGATTGGTGCAGTCTAGCGGGTGAACCCATTAAGCCCACCACAGGCTGCATCTGCCAGCTGACTGGGTGGGCTTAATGGGTTCGCCCGCTAGACTGCACCAATCACCCCTCAGCAACAAGGATTCCCCACCACCTGTTCCTTTGCTGGCGTTACAGTTTGCCAAGGCCATGGACCCAGTGGAACTGGCCACCCTACAGGCCATTCCTGACATGGCTCAATGGATGCAGCAGCAGCAGAATATCCTGGATCAGGTCACTTGGGTTCTGGAGAGACTGGTGATTCATCTGGATACAGCACCAGTTATGCCACCACCTGCTCTTCCTCCAATAGTCCCACTGCAGCAGGTTCCAACCCCAGCCACAGCTACCGCCTCCACCTTGGTTTCATTGCCAAGCTCTCAGAGTGCAGAGGTTTCCTTAATCAGTGCAGCATGCACTTTGACCTCCAAGTAGTGCTTTTTCCTACCAACAAAATTAAGGTGACATACATTTTGTCTCAATTGGGCAGCTCAGCATTAGCTTGGGCCTCCTGCTGCTGGGAAAGAGATGATCCTCTCCTAACTTGGATCAGCTCCTCTGGGACTCTACCTCACGTTTGATGAGCCTGCTTGCACCACATCCGCTGTAACAGAACTCCTCTAGATCTGTCAAGGCGCCGCCTCGGTGAGGGACCGTGTGGTCCACTTTCAGGCCTTGGCTTCAGAGCTCCAATAAAAGGAGGAAGCCTGACCTCAATTTTTCACCAATGCTGTAGGAATCCATAAAGGATGGACTCACAGGTCGAGACCTTCCAGTCACCTTGGAGAAGGCCTCAGCAGTCTGGCTGTCAGCTTGGATCTGCAGTTTCGAGAACGAGTGAGAGAGAGAGAGGCTCAACTAGACATCCCATCCACAGGCCCATCAGTCCGCTGCTCTTACCGTCGTCTCCTGAGAGCTGAAGGGGTAGAGGAGCCCTTGCAGATAGATCATTACAGGCTGTCACCAAAGAAAAACAGAGGAGAAGGTGCCATAATCTCTGCCACTCTTGTGTGGGTCAGGGGCACTTTGCAGCATGCAGTCCTGCTAAGGCGAGAAACTCCAGGACCTAGGGATGGTAGGAGAGGCCACCTTGGGTCGGCCCAGCTTGCATCTTCTTGAGGGAGCCTGCAGTCATGTGCAAGCTTTTCTAGATATAGGTGTGGCAGGAAACACAAGACCCCCTTGATCTTACACCAGGTTGAGAACTCACATTGATCTCTGATTTGAAGTTTTTTGTTATTGAATTTGACAATGATCTAACATAGGGGGGGGGGGGGGGCATTTTTCTGAAAATCTAACCCACCAGGAACAGAGATGGATATACAAACTACAATCTCTAACTCCAATTGGGTTCAACTGCAAAATCGGGTGGTCTGGCTTTTTTCAGCTTCTGATATATATATATATATATTCACTATGTTGATTTTGTCATGATAATCCTCTGAATACAAATGTTGTATCATTTTTTCCAGTTGGTTATTATATGATCTTCTAAAGGTGCTTGCAAGAAAAGAGATTCCCCTCCCGTTTCTCCTCATCTCCACTACTTCTTTTTTCTTTTCCCCTTTAATTTTTAATCATATGGGAAATGAAGATGATTACTACATTTTATTAAGATCTAAATCTATTACTTCATTCTATTCTGTAAAGCAATTTGATTGGTCATTGTCTACCATGTGATTTCTCTTTCATTGGTTTTTTCATCCTGATTGGTGAACCTTAAGCATGTGATTCCATTCACAATTTTGAGCTCTTTTCTCTCCCCTGATTGGATATCATAAATCATGTCTTTTCAGACTGACCAGACTTTTGATAGGCTAGGATGTTTTATGGCAAAATTGTTAAGCTTGCTAAAGACTTTCAGGTATTATGCAGGTTTTTTCAAAAAGGAGCTTCATGTTCTTTAACAAATGTTTGCATTGGTTTTGTGATTTGATTTTATTCTTTTGATTTGAATTGATGCTATGGTTCCCTTATTGATTCTGTCCTCATTCATGTTGTTTTTGCTTTATGTTTTTACAGTTGAGATGCCTTTGCTTTTGATGTCTCTCCCGAAGCAGCCTTTGGGCGAAACACGTGACCATGACGGGAAACTGACTCCTATTAATGTTATGGTTGTATGGGAACCCTCAAATAAAGTACTCATAAATTGATGTAAAGACTGTGTCTTTGCAAGTTTCCTGGAGGACAGTCTGATACAGTTGGACTGCACACCCTTATTTCATTTTGTATCATTTATCAAAAAAAAAAAAAAATCAGACACAAATAAACTGATAAAGAAAAAAAAAAAGTGGACCTGGGCAAAGTTTAAAATACTGCATCCCTTCCCCCAAAGGTCTGCTCCAGGCCCCCCATGCCACATTTTAAACCTTTCATGGGTCTGTCATGGGCAGGAGCGATCTCTTGCCCTGCTTGTCCTGGTTTTCAAAATGGCCGCTTGTCAACCAAAGGCCATTTTGAAATTCAGGACAGGAGTGTCTGGGGAATTGCTCCTGCCATAGAATACCCACGGATGAGGTAAGATGTGGTGTGAGGATCCTGGGGGTGGCTTGAGGGACTTTAGAGCTGGCTATTTTTGGTAGCAGTGGAGGTTTTGCCGCAGGGTGTGGGATGACTGCTAGCAATGTGTCCAATTTTTTAAAACAAAATGAACAAAATGTAATTGTTTTAAAAGCAAATTGAAACAAAATGGAAATTGTTAAAATGTCCTGTTTCACTTCAAATGAATGCATATCCCTAGCAAAGGAACTTACAGAGAATCACGTAATGTCTCTTCACCCCAGTCATACCCCAAGTCCAAGATTCAGAAACCCCAGTGAAAAACCAGGTCCAAGATCTGACACCACATCAAATGTCCCAAAACCTGGCATCTTATTCATGCTCCCCAAGTTACACAAAGAAGGAAAGTTGGACAATTAATTACCCCTAGAAATGGGTTCTTAAAGAAATATTTGTAATAGAAAATACAATTTAAAATACAACATATTAAAAACTATATACGGTAGAAGACATTCAAAATGATTTACCTGGTAATAAGCCTTTTAAGGGTGTTGGCACGCCAATATTACTGCAAGATATAAACCAAAAGAGCACAGTAAATGGACATTTTTATGATCTGACTGTACTGAATATTGCGTAAAATGGAATAATGCAAAGCAATATCAGTGAGAAGAAGCAGTCTCCAGGGTACACATCTCACTTATTAATACGTGCAACACCAAACAGCAGCATGATTCTTAATGTCAGGAGCACTCAGATAATTCAACATTTCAGGCAAAGGTCACAGAGCTCAATACCAAATTCTAACAGTCGTCAACTCTAAGCTTTTTTATATGTGCAAAGTGAACAGTGATTAAAGTGCAAATAGTCAATGAAATAATGTGCAAACGTCCAAAAACTAATTGATGTCAGTCGGAGGCATTAAACCGATCTCTTACACGAATCTAAAAAAAATCCAGACTTTTACTTTAGGTATTTTCTGACCTGACCGTATTTCACCACACACCTTCATGTAAGGAAAATCAGCATTGATATATTTTTGCCACCAAATCCTTGGACCTCTTAGTAGCAATCAAAAAGCAGACACACACATCCTAACTTTTATAGAGGCCGACAGACTAACCTGCAGAACTTACTTAGGTCAGCGTCTGTTCTGTATTGTTTTGCTTCAAATTCAAACGAGGTTATTTGACTCCGTGGCAAAAAACTTTCAGCGAAATGTTCCATGTGTTGCCACGTTTGTGAACTTAATACGTTTCCAGCCGTGGCAACGCGCAGAATATTTCACAAACAGATGGTCCCATCTGGGGCTGCACAGCCCACATGAGACCACCCTCTAGAGTAAATTAAAAAAAAACATTTCAGATAAACAGTGGCCCCCTACCTCAATCCCTAAGGAAAGGCCAAAAAAGTCCCAGAGCAGCTGGGATTTTAGAAGCCCCATCCCAAGCCCCACCCATTAAAAATGATTCTACAAAACATTTGCGACTCCCACCCCACGGGTCCCCCTGGACTCCCCAAGCTTATCCAGTGGCTGGAGATGCCTTCCAGGTGCACTAGCAGTATCCACTTGTTCCTGCCTCTCTGAGAGTCATTTTCAAAATGTCGCCGACTGATTGGTTCACACAAAGATGAATGAATGGGGGGATGCCATTTTGAAAATAATGCTGGGGGGGAGGGGCAGGAGTGAGTGGGCCTTACTTCTGTGCCAGGAAGCCCTCCCTCCCCCCAGCTATTGGGTAAGCTTGAGGAGGTGGAGGGGGCAACATTTTTTAAAGAGAGTCACAAGGGGTAGGGCTTTTAAAAGCCCCACTCCTACAGGACTGTTGTCCTCCCCAAGAGACTCAGGAATGGAGAATTGGGATGGGGAGAGGGTCCTTGCCGGGTTTTATTTGTGTACGTGCTTTTGAAAATCAGGCCTCATGAGGGCAATTTTGAACTGGCCATTGATGTTTGTACTTTGAACCTGCAGGACTGCAAGTTCATTTTCAAACTCCTCCTTGTGCAGTTTCCTATTGAAAATCCATCCAGTTTACAGAATGTGAGTACAAAAGTCCCCTTGGACTCTCACCTTCACGAGAGCAGGTGTCAAGTCTGCATGGAGATTTCAAAATGAAAGTGTAGTTTGATTCCCCTGACCCGTGCTCCCCGCCCCTTTTCCTACGCTGACAGAAGTACGCGTGCGCTGAACCCTCAGCTGGAGGAGAGGGGGGTTTTCAGAGGATAAACATCCATTTATCATCAGAAATCACTTTGAATATTGCCCCTTACATTTGGCATGTTTGAGGAAAATGGCAGAATCTTTTTTATGAAAAACAGAAACATCAGGTTGCTCAGCATTTTCAGAGAACACAGAGCCTCCCAAATATCCCCCACTGCTTTATAATATAGGAGGCAGCTAATCAGCAAATAGGAAAAACAGTGAAATCGGGTGCAATAGAGCAAACAATAGCAATCTGCACCCGGAAACGAACGGCCACAGCCTTTCCAAGCAAAAGATGATAAACTGCGCAAGAAAGACCCTTAAAAGAAATGCACATGAAAACGGGAAGATCTGCCTGCGTCTCGCACTTGCACGTGTCCCCCCGATGAGCACACACGTGCCGGTGCAAGCCCACCTCGCATCGGCAGTAAAAGGGGAGGGATGTGCAGGGCACTCGAGCGCGCGCCCAGGTCAAGCGCCGCATAACTTTACTTCTGCTTAAATACAATTGTTTCCAGGCATCTCTGAGCTGTTTGAGAAGTCTGGGTTTATTGGGGGGGGGGTTAACAGACTTAACTGTACACTGGGAAAACTGGTGGGCGAACTGGTGAAACTGGTCAAGGCATGGACGTGTGCCTGTATTAAAATCCCTCCATTTACACGGCTCAGACACGTAGGCGCGCCGGGGCTGTTTTATAGCGCACGTTCCTATTTGCGCGCATGTTATAAAATGGCCACTTATCTGGGCACGTGTGTATGTGTGAGGCCGTGTGCCCATTTGAAAGCTGCCGTCCCTGTGAATTAGCGTCTCACTACCGTTTCAGGACCTACGTAAGCGTGAAACAGAATAAATAATTCTTGTGATTGTTTTGCTTTCATGCACCCAAGGAACCAGCTCATCAGTGTGTGATAGTCCGATTCTTCTTGTGGCACTAGAGACCCGGTGAAATACTTTTGTTGTGATTTCAGAGGGGCATTTAAGCCGCCAGAAATATTTGTTGTAATGTAAAGCATAGAGGTTCTCCTAAAGATCTAGATGTTAACCCAACCTCAAAAAACATCTGATTAGTAGAGGTTAATTACTATATTATTTCACAAGTGGCTTTCTCCGTGCAAGGTTTGGCTCACAGAACCTACCTCAGCCTAGGTACGGTTGGTTTGAACCCAGATATTCCACAGAAGCTGGCAGGTACCCGAATGCTTCCTCCGAGATCTGAACCAATCCCCAGTATGGAGCCTCCACCACCAATCAGAGCCCCCTCACCTCCTGTAGATCCCGCAGGGAGCTTTGTATGGTTCACAGGATTTACAGTTTGCCCAAACAAAGGATTGCTGGTTTCAAAGCTGAATAAGGGAAACAGTGGAAATATTGTTATATTCAAAATACAATTCTATAAAAAAACAAAAAACAACAAATCTTTATGCGGTTTCCCCTTGAATAGCCTGAAAGCAGCCTTTAAAATATTGTCACAGATGACCTCATGGTCGGTTATGACATCACAACAGTGAACCAATCAGATATGGATGCTTGTAAGTCAGTGCATTTCAAACATTTGGGGTACAGGGGAACAGCTTAGATCATTTGAAAAGCAACCTCTTCAAAGTAAAGCATATAATCCATGCTGAGAGCACATTGCTGATTGCCAGATGCACAAGACAGATGTTGCAAATATAAGGACCCTTCCTCTAAGAGACCAAGAAAGGAAAATAAAAGCCTTGTGAAGGTTTAAATTGGGAAACAGGACATGAAAGAGCTTCGATATTTCCTTTGGTAGATTTTGAGAGCAATGCTTGAATGTTTTGTGCTTCTCAGTAGAGATGCTTCGGTGGGCACTCTCCATTTTCCCCGCATGTACAGAAGTGAGTGCACATCCCTACTTCTCAGAAAGGTTGCGTGCACCTGTGCCTTGAGGAGCAGGAGCTTGCTTTGTAGTCACTGCCACGGCCCTGTATCTTTTGCTTTCCACTGCAGATTCCTGCTGCTGGGTGCCACGAATTCCATGGCTTCCCTAACAAGAAATATTCCACCTCACCCAGGTCAGCCTGAAGATGCCGATCCAGCTCTGATTTGCTTCTGACTTTATCTCCGTGCATGGAATGGGGCAAATCCCATGCTGGATCAGCCTTTCCGAGCTGATCTGGGGGAGCCCTGAGTAATTAACATGAAGGGGGCGAGGTGAAAACCATGGCTGGTACTGTCGACGTCAAAAGGTTTTATTGTGTCTCGCTGTTCAATTCAACGTAAAAAGTCCCGTACTTGTTCCCTCTCTAAATACATAAAACCAGATGTATTAGTTGTTGCAAAACTTGATCCCTGCACTAGGTAAAATACTGAAGTATTAAGCGGTCCTTAGATGGACAGACAGACTACCACTGTGCCAAGGCTGAAGAGTTAATTATGTGGGATAGAAAATAGATGCTGGGTCGGCCTTGTTTGTAGTAAAAAGAAGAATGCTGCACTTGTATGAAATTGCAATGAGGGCCTGTGTCATGCTGGCAGCAGAAATAGGCCTAATATTTTATTTATTTACTTATTTATTTACTTATATACCGTCGTTCCAAATAAAGATCACAGCAGTTTACAACATGAAGCACATAACATACATCCACAATTACACTGACTTAATGAGGTCAAACATACATATTAAACATTGACACATACTTGGGATAAGGTATTTAGTTCAGAAGATAGGTCCTTTAGGGCGAATTTTTAAAGGGCCGCGCACGTAAAAATTGGGGCTCACATGCACAAGTGCCAGGCCCTGAAAAAGGGGAGGGCCAGGAGGGCGTGGTCTGGGCGTGGTCGGCAGGGACAGCAGCCATTAGCCGCTGTCCCAGGGAAGCGCACACCGGCAGCCGGCGCGCGCAAACTACTTCTGCTCAGGAGGAGCAGTTAAGTTGAAAAATACAACTTTTTTTGGGTAGCTAGGTAGGGGTTAGGGGTCGGGGTGGAGAGGGGAAAGGGAAGGAAGGAACTGGGAAAGGCCCGTTTGCATCGGCTCGCTAATTTACTAAAATTCACCCCCCCTGCGTGCAGCGCCCACACGTGCGCGCGGGGATTTTATGATATCAGTGAGTCCACGTGCGCGCGCCAGGAACTGCGCAAACACATGGACGCATGTGCGCTCCTTTTAAAATCTACCCTTGAGGGTGCCTGCTCTGTGTTCAGGTGATTTTAAGTCAGGTCATAGGCATTTTGAAATAACCATGATTTCAGGTCACGTTTGAATTTCTTTGATTCTGGGGTCAGTCTTAGATACTCGAGTAGAGAGTTCCATATGGCCGGGAGCCTGACCCCGCCCCCTCTCCTTTTCTCAAGCCACGGGACTTACACGGGTCGCCGGGCCTTTTTAAAATAGGCCCGGCGCGCGTAACCCTTTTAAAATCCGGCCCACTGTCTTAATGATTTGTCTATTTCTATTTTGGGGAAACAGAGGGAAAATGTTTTTTAATTCTACAGTTCTGTTATATGAGCTTGGCACATTGATACGTAGCGGGGTACCCAATCTAACTCTGGCAACAGAGGTAAAGTTGTTGTGCCAATAAAGATATTTGAATGCGAATCACATGGAGTGTTCTCCCTCTATGAAAGCCCCTCACTTCAGCACTCTGGAATTAGTGGATAAGCAGGAACCTTCATTTTTGGGGTTTTTATGTTGTTCTTTTATCAGGGTTTATTATGAGAATAATAAAAACAGGAGAAAATCATTGGGAAAAGAGGACTTCTTATTTTTCTGGGTAACTATTGTTTATTATGGTTGGACAATAAAAGAATATTAAGCAGATCCTCCCACTCAGCCCTCAGCAGCACCCCTCTTTCTCCTCCCATTCCCTGCCTAGCATGTCCCTTTCTCTCCCCACACCCCTGAGACTCTCCCTCTCTCTCTTCTCATTCCCTGCCTAGCATGTCCCTTTCTCTCCCCACACCCCTGAGACTCTCCCTCTCCCTCTCTCTCCTCTCATTCCCTGCCTAGCATGTCCCTTTCTCTCCCCACACCCCTGAGACTCTCCCTCTCTCTCTTCTCATTCCCTGCCTAGCATGTCCCTTTCTCCCCCCACACCCCTGAGACTCTCCCTCTCCCTCTCTCTCCTCTCATTCCCTGCCTAGCATGTCCCTTTCTCTCCCCACACCCCTCAGACTCTCCCTCTCCCTCTCTCTCCTCTCATTCCCTGCCTAGCATGTCCCTTTCTCCCCCCACACCCCTGAGACTCTCCCTCTCCCTCTCTCTCCTCTCATTCCCTGCCTAGCATGCCCCTTTCTCTCCCCCCACACCCGCACGGGGAATCTCCCTCCTTCCCCCCTCCTCCCTCTATGCTTCCTGAGGCTCCCACGCTCTGCAGCACTGCACTTCCTTTCTGTGGAAGAGCTTCTGCTGGCTGTGGCCCACTTCCCTTGCTGCATTAGCAGTACCAAGCACTCTACACTCCGGCTGCTTGGTGGAAGGGGGGGGGGGGGGGGGCGGGATTTGAGACAATACATCAGCGGCACTGGAACGGGAGGGCTTTCGCTGTGTTTGGGGAGGGGGGGGACAGGGACAGGTGACTTGGCCTGCACTGGCTTCCAGCAGTTACTGAAGACCTTGAGATGCCGCGTCTGCAGCTCTGGAGCTGCTCTTTAGTCAGCCTAAAATCAGGGTAAAAATTGGTTTAAACCAATTGTCATTCTTGGAAAAATCCGGGTGAAAATCAGTTTAAACTAAACAAAGGAGCTGATGCATAAGGGATGGTGTGACAAACCTGAGCAAGTCAGTAGCTTAGATCACATGGCCCGCTGCAGAGCTGGCGAATACATCCAGGCGTAAGGAGATTCGTTTTCAGCAGCTGGCATTGGGCTAAATGTCTGCAGATACAAAGTACCCACAGATGTTCAAAGCGGGCTTAGGCACATAGGCTACTTTGAAAATGTGCATCTGTCCCCAGTGCTTGTGCACGCATGGCAGGGAGTTACAGACGCTCTCGAGAGCAGGCGTGGCTTTCTGCGGGGTCACCTACGTGTGCACGCTCTAAATCAAAAGTGCGCTTTCCCCAGCCCCACTCCAGCCCCTGGACGTCTACTGTGAGTTCTGCGAAACGTCCGTGCATAGTTTCCCACACAACCTCCCTGGATATTACCACTGTGCGCGTGCACTGTCTCGTAATGCCCCACACTTCTTATTACAGAGATGTTCATGAGTTGCTGATACGATCCAGAATTATGTTTAAATTAATTTGTCTTGCTTACAGAGCAGTATATAGAGGGATAGCTATGTACTTCTCTAAGCTACTGGCTCCTTAGAGACCGTCTAGGATGGTTTGATCATCGCAACTGGAATTGCTTTCCCTTCCATCACCTCCTGAGATAAAACTAGAAAACATGAGGCAGATAACATTTCAAAATCAGGCTCCATTAACGATGTAAGAACAGAGAAGGATCATCTTAAATTCAGGAAGCTTCAGGTTTTTAACTGAATTATGTTCCACTGTATTTTAATGAAGGCTTTTTCTTCGGCCTATCGGGCAGATTTCAGGAGAGTAGTTTTTAAATTCTGTGCATTTCTTTTCCAGAAGACCTGGGTTTTCTCTGGGATTTTACCTTGCACCCGGCAAACAGCAAGGCAGAGGCCTTGGAGGTGAAACTACTGCTCCCCAGCAGTGGGGCCAGCTCCATCTTGCTGGAGAGCTGCTTGTTTATCCCTCGAGTAGTAAACAGTGGGTAAAGACTGCTGGTTTTGTAAGGACTTTTTGAAGACTATTAGGAATCTTCTGTTTTTTGGCAGCAAGGGACTTTTGTCATCCAACCCCTTGCCTCACGCTGGTTGCTGAAGGGAGTTTTCCTATGCCCCATGGGGAAAGGTTTCTGGAAACCGGCATAGATAGAGAAGGGGAGTGGCGAGGGGGTGCACTGTGGATAACGAGACCAATGCTTCTGCAGTCATCTTTACCTTGCGATCCCAGCATGAATCTTACTTGTCAAGTTAAAAAGATTTTTTCCGGTTGAACAGCATCACTGGACTCCGTGCGTTTTGTCTAAGAGTTGCATTCCTATTCAAGAAGACTCTTCTGTTGTGAGTATTTACCAATCAGTGCAACTGAGAGACAGCGAAAGGGCTGGGATGTGACGGAGATCTGAGTTAGCCACTACTACACCAGGGGCCCCAGGAGGTTGGCTCTCCCCTGCCCAGTGAGCCCTGGCATTCCCAGTGGCTGGCGTGGACCATGGGTGAAAGGGTCCGGCCTATCGACTAGCTGCCCGGGAATTGTGTGACCCCCCCTTAATCCAGTGCGCCCAACCCTGGGGTTGGTGGAGGGGGGTTTTACAAAATTGTGTTGATATCTATAATTTTACTGTACACCAGTTTGATTTTGTTTACAAAATTGGTATATTAAAATGAAATTACCATTGCCATTACCCCCAATGAGCCAGTCCCATAAAAAATGCCAGTATACAAAAAGCACTGTGCTGAGCATAAAGAAAGTAATCAGAAGCACCACCAGGAAAGTAAAACATTCACCTGTAGATGGCCTGCGGGACATTGGTTTTCGCAAATACAATGGCGCCTTGCTTCTTTAAGACTTGGACTATGACACTGTCCTCTTCTACCTCAATGTTGAGATACTGCACCAGGCCGCATGAACTGCGAGTTCCCTGCAAGGAATAAAAAAAACAAAAAAAACTTTAATTAATCACGATTCTTATAAAGAAGAATGGATCAAGAGAGTCGCTCTGATCGTTTGCTGATGTCTTGGATGTAATCTCCTTCTTTAAACAGGGAACATAACGGGCTGAAGTTCTGCTTGATTCTTTGCCTTCCTCTGGATCATCAGAACCAAAAATTAGCCAGAAATGGACCATCCAAAGAAGACTGAATTGAAATTGATGAGTTATGGACAGGCCTGATTTGTCAATAGGCACATAAGGCCAGTGCTTAGGCTGGCAATAATCTGGGGCCCGCAGGCTTGGCTGATTTACTGCTTTCTAGCTGTGCTGAATCTCTCTCAGCAGAGAGCAGGCCCCCTGCTTCCTGCTCCAGCCCTTCCTCTCCCAGGCAGCCTGCACGGAACAGAGAGGGGTGAGACTAGAGCAGGTATAGCAGAGCAAAGCAGAAGGGAGAGGTGAGCCTGGAGCCCACCCACCGCCTTCAAACCCTTGGCTGCAATGCCGAAGGCATCAGTGGACAGGACAACCAGGGAGAGAGACAAGGAGCGGAGGCTGCCTCGGTCAAACATCTGATCAGCGACCTACACCTGAGGCATTGAACCAAAGGGGGAAGGATGCACCCCTCCCCCAAGTAAGGAGAAGGTGAGACCTCTCTTCCGGCACTGACATGACCGCTTCGCCCACCGTCTGCCCACCAACACCTTCTAACCCTCGGCTGCAACGCTGCAAGGCACGCACCCTTGGCACGCGCACAAAGGGGTATAACAAAGGAGCTTACCCCTTTGTTCGCCCCTTCGTACGAGCCTGAAGTGAGCGCTTACACCACTAACCTGCACCTCCCTTCAGAAGGGCTAACTACATCCTCACCTACCTCAAGGAACCTGAAGTAAACATTTAAAACCCGCCCATACCAAACAGCTATAACAATAGAGGAATATATGGAAACCTTAACAGAACCTCCCAACACAAGCTAAAAAAAAAAGAGCACAAAGTTGATCTACTCCATGTTAAGTGACAACTCTTCTGTAGTCTCTGCTTACCTAATGTTTATTCTCTTATTGCTAAATGCTCAGTCACTGACAAAGAAAATTCCAGTGATAAATGATCTAATAGAAGAACTAAAACCTACTATCTTCTGCATTACCGAAACATGGCTAAAAGACAGCGATAATGTTCTCTTAAATCAAATTGATCACCCCAACTATATCTTTCACTTCCCCAGACACAAACTTAAAGGTGGGGGTCCATTAATAATCAACAAAAAAGAACGTAAACCCTACAAAGTGGAGATTAAACCCCCCCGTATGAGGTGGCAATACTAAAATCAGCACAATTAAATATAAGTACTGTCTATTGCCCACCTGGTACACTCCAAAAAGACTGCTCACCTGTAATCAAAATGTGCACAAAAGCGTTTCCATCACCTGAATCCACAATAATTGTAGGGGATTTTAACCTACATGTGAACAGCACACCAAAAACAACAGCATGTGAAATCTTCCTAGAGACTATGAAAGCAATGGGTTGGTCACAATTTATAACCATGCCAACTCATAAAGCAGGTCACATCCTTGACCTGATATTCGCCAATCACAATAACTGCACAATTAATTCATCACACCACTTACTACCCTGGTCTGACCACCATCTAATAAAAGCAAAAATATCCCTCCTCAACACACAGAAAACAGGATCACATATCAACCGACCAGTCACGAACAGAAAAAAGATAGAACCGAAAATACTTGAAGAAACAATTAAAAATAAGATAATGATCTTAAATTTGATAATGCTACCTCAGCCTTTGACTCCTGGGATAATATCATCAATGAAATAGCAGATACCTTATGCCTAATCCAGAAAAAAATATTCCAAAAAGAATGCAACACCTCCAAACATAAGAAACCCTGGTATAACGAAGAACTAAGACACAGTAAATAGACCCTGAGAAAATCCGAAAAGCAATAGGCGAAAATGCCACTCCATGGAATCCCTAGAAAAATACAAATCCATATTAACAAAATACCGTGAACAAAAAAAAAAGACTATTATGCTAAACAACTCCACGGGGTAATATTTAACTCAAAACTACTATTCAAAACAGTCAAAAACCTAATCAAGGACCCATCAACATCAATCTCGAATAACCACAACTTTATAAAGAACTCCTGCAATGAATATGCCACTTCACTACTAGACAAAATCAATAGACTGAAAATGCAATTCTCCACTGACTTACCAACAAAAGAAAAGGAAGAAAAACATGGGGAAGCAAAATGGAACACATTCGACACAATATCAAAACTCGAAACCAACCAAGTAATTACAAAAATTAAACCTGCCATCCAACCACTGGACCCAATCACTGCAAGTTCCCTGAAAACAGTACACAATGTAATAACTCCACTAATCACAACCATGATCAACCACTCGCTATCAGAAGGATGGGTCCCAGATAGAGCAAAACAAGCTGTGAAGAAACCCATCCTAAAAAATAAAACTGGCAGAATTGATGATTGGGACAATTATCAACCAATATCTAACCTGCCTTTCATAGCTAAAGTCCTAGAAAAAGCAGAGCTAGCACAATTAGAAAGCCACTTGGAAGACAATAATATTCTCTTCCCAAACTAATTTGGTTTCAGAAGAGATCACTCAATAGAAACCCTCCTCATTTCCTTAACCGACCCAGTTCTACAAGGATTTGACAATAATGAATCCTATATCCTGGTACTAAATGATCTCACAGGAGCCTTCCACACCGTAGACCTCACCCTACTATGCCATCAATTGAGAAAAATTGGAATAGACGGAAAGGAAAGTTTAATGATTGGTTCTCTTCCTTCCTAGCAGACAGATCATCCCAACTCAAATTACGCAATCACTTATCCAACATCTTCAAAAATCAATCCAGGCGTCCCCCAGGGTCTGCATTCTCGGCTACACTATTCAACATATATATTCTACTTCTATGTACATTACTAGCAGAACTAGGAATCAATTTCTTCCTAACGCAAATGACATACAGTTCTACATACCATTCAACAAATCTTTTCAAAAAACGGCTTCAACCCTGTCCTCCTGAAAAAACAGCTTCAACCCTGTCCTCCTGAAATTATATGGTTAAGGAGAAATTCCACGATAATCAAACCACCAGCCTTAGACCTAGGAAATTTTAACATTACACTCTCAGATCAAGTACGAGACCTGGGAATACAGATTGATGAGAACCTTTCAATGAAAAAGCATATAAGCAAGCTAATCAAATCAGGATACTCCACTGAGAATACTACACTGGCTCAGACAATACAAGACTTCCGTACAGTTTTACAAACATTAATATTCTCAAACATAGATTATTGCAACTCCCTATTACTAAGCTTACCATCAGGACTACTAAAATCACTATTTACAAAATGCCTCAGCTAGATTCTTACTAGGAACAAGGAAATTTGACCGCATCACCCCTTCACTGATAGAACTGCACTAGCTCCCAGTACAATGCAGAATTCATTACAAAGTTTTAACTCTAATTGTTAATAATATTAACAACATTAACCCATGTTTTATGGGAGTGCCTCTTCAACCATATATCCCGCAGAGAGCCCTAAGATCGCAAAACAAAGGTCTTCTAAAGGTGTCCACAATATGAAACACACATCTAACACAAATAAGAGACAGACAGAGTGCTCTCCATAGTGAGCCCTAAACTAAGGAACGCTCTTCCAGAGTCTCTACGCCAGATGACAGATAGAGTTTCAAAAGAAAACTGAAAAACTTGGCTTTTTAGAAATGCTTATGAACTAACATAAAACTCCAATATGCTGATAACATCCCTGTCAAAATCCCAGACTATGCTAACAGATTGAGCAATATGTATTCTATTGAGCAATGTTAAATGTGTACAGAGTGCACAGGATAACGAAATAGAAACCACAGGTTATAACTCTTCATCAAAGCACACTAATTACCATGTAATTAATGTTGATGTATAGACTCAGAGTACCCATAACACTGCTGAGATGAATTAAATTATGTACAAATATGACCTAGAAAATGTATTTGCTGTTACATTAATCTAGAATATGAACATTGAAACAGAATGGGATTGCTGACCCAGTAATGGAATGATGGTTTTGTAAACCGTTGTGATCTTATTTTGGAACGACGGTATATCAAACTCCTAAATAAATAAAAAGGGATCATTTTGGGGAGGTTAAGAAGGGGTGAGTGGGGGATGGGTGAGAATAGAGGCTGGGGGATCAGTAGGGGTATGAACGTGTAAGGGGAATGGGTAACGGCCCTGACTGTGGGTACGTACCAGACTGAGTGGGAGGTTAGAGAGGGGGTGCAAGGGGCAGCAGGACCACAGCACAATAGGAACAGTCACCTCCTCTCTTCCCCTCCCCCTTACCCCCGCAATTCAGAACCCCGTCCCTTGATCTTGGCTTCTATCCCCCCAGATCCTGCAACCCACTCTTCCTACTCCCTCTCCCCTCCCATCCTAGATTCTCCCCCTTTCTTGATCTTCCATCCTCAGTCATCTTCCCATTCCCAGTGTAACTATTAAGGCCCGGGTGAAGCCTGAGAGTAGATGGTAAAGGGTAAAGGGTACAGGTTAGTGAATGGGGAGGATACTGATACAATTCAGCCCCTCTCTTCGAAGTGTCTGGAATGGCCACCCCCCTGAGAGGTTTTAGAGCAGCTTGCAGCAATGCATCCTGGGACAGTCTAGCTTGGGTTTTGAAGTTATTGGAGGTGCTGGGAGTTTTGGCCTGAGTTTGGTTTTTCCAGCCTGCTCGTAAAACATTAATTTTGTGAGCTGGGTCGGGGATCTGCCCGTCTATCCACTCACTGGCGGGTATGGGTAAGCATCTGAGAATATTTTTGGCGTTTGAACTTTTATCTTGGTAGGAGGCCTGGTGAGATCCTGTGCCCCACCTGGACTCAGGAACTGGGGAACTCTGTGTTTGGGGCTGCCCAGGTCAGGGAGGACCTGCCCCTCTACACCCTTGACGAGGACAGAGAAGGTGGTGACCCGAAATCAGGACCCTCCAGTGTTTGCATCATTTTTGGGGTAAGAATTTGTTTTGGAAGGATATGGGAGGAAAGGCAGCCGGTGGGAGAGACCCAGCCAAAGGACATTTTGAGCTGCCGGTCCAGCCTGGATCCTTCCCATCAAGGATCCCAAGAGAAGTTCTAACCATAGGTGAAACCTTTCTCAAGATAACTGAAGGCACCGCACTGGGGTCTCCTGCCCTTCTAATGGATACCTTGCCTAATTAGGAGTTCTAGGTATCCCAGCCCTAGAGGCTGGAAGTTTCCTTGAGCTTGCTATTGGATATTCCTGCACAGACAGAGGAAAGAGACTGTAAGAGAAGTAAAGAAGGGAATTCTGAGGTTTATTCATCAGTCACTAACCCAGTGACTGCAGACTGGTTCTTTGGCACGTACAGAGCACACGGTGAAGGCACGTACTCCTCCCAGAAGAAAGATGCACCCCTGAAAGTAGAACATTCCCCCAACCATCAAAGGGAAACAGGTTGCAGCTAGCCGGGAGTGGTTTCCGCCTCCGAGAGACGTTCAAACTTTTATGGCCCCACCGGAGGGTAGTAAGTTCCCTGGGCCATTAATGTTTTCCTTCCCACAATCCTCCTTCCATCCCCAGTCCTCTCATCTTTCCTGATCCCATTCCTGGCCCTCCTCCCTTCCTCTCCCCACTCCCGAGATCTCCTTCCTGTACTGATACTTAAGATCTCTTTTCCTCACCTAGGAAAAACAAAATAAATTACACAGACTTGCAAGGTTAGAAAACTGCTTTTTTTTGTATATAATGTAAGATAAAAGCTGTAAACATTTGTCAATGTGCTTCAGAATTTTCAAAATTATGCCACAGAATCTCCCCCTGAGCTGCTGCAGGAAACTGGGGGGCTGAGCCTTAGACTTTGTACAACCTGTTTGCTGATCTTGGGGGTAGGAGACAACAGCAGAAACAGTACCTAGGGGTGGCCGAACCCTACATCTATACCTGGCTATGGATCTACCGACTCTGAGAAATCTGGGATTGTGGGGGATTCATGGTTTTCAGTATTTATTAAATTTGCACCACAACTGAGTCGGTGTTAAAGTCACAGAACTATTGGACAAGGTAAAAGAGGGGGTATTTTCTTATGGATGGTTTCATCCAATAAAATAGGTGGAAAATATCATCAGTTATTCACTCCTTTGCGATTATTCAGTGAGTTCAACCAAAAGTAGGTTGCATGCGCTTGGTGTGATCTTCCAGTAAGAAAACAGGTCTGATCTTTCTTTGGCATGCGACAGCCTGACATAGTCAGATATCTCTCAGTTTCTGGCATGCATCGGGCTTTTATAAGTCACCTATAAGTAGATAATTTTCAAAGGAGTTATGCATGTAAATGTAACATTTTGTGATAGCTTTTGAAAATTGCTATTTACATTCATCAAGTGCACTTACAGATGTATAACCTATGGATAATTCAATGGCCTATACTGTAGCAATCTTCAAAAGCCATTTATGCTCTTAAAATGCACTTACACTATGGATAATCCAATGGCATACATGGTAGCAATTTTCAAAAGCTCACTTATACATGTAAAGTGCATTTACCTGTGTAAAGCCCTGCTTTAAGCGTGTAAATCCTTTTGAAGATTACCCCCTAAAAGCCTTAACACACAGAAGGTACATTTCAGCTCGTTATACTCTTTCCTGGTCTGGCTTCCCTACGTGTTAGATACCACCATCGGCCTCACTCTCCATTCAGGAGCTGTTCCACTTAACAGATTCTGCTGAAATATGGCATCAGTGCACCTTCCTAATATACTCAGCGAGATCTGTCAAGTGAAATGGCCCCTGAAACGTGTGCATGGACGATAGAGAGACAGACGGATGGACATGCCCTCCACAACAGGAGCTCTCACTAGAGAGAAAGACACCTGAAAATGCTTCCCTCCTGTGCTTTAGGTATAAGCTTGCTGGAACATTACCAGAATAAAGAAACGCACTAGACTGAAGAGAGATCATTGGGAGACCCTTCTCCAGGTGCCTGTCCAGCAACTCCCGACGTGGTGAGATCCAGGGGAAGGCAAGAAGAATCGTGATCCTGGCTTCCTAAATATTTCCCAGCCTTATAACTCAAAGTCTAGGATACTTCTTCCCACAGAGATGATACGGCCTACAATTTACAAGTCTCAAAGGGGATCCTGTGGCCTGTTGGTTGCTCCAGATGTAAATAGCTCCCCCTACAAAAGCCCCGCACGGCTCTTTGATGTAGCTGGAAAATTCTACCTTGAGGTTGATGTGCTCCTTGATACTGACAGGCACGCCATACAGCAAACCTTTTTCTTTCATCTGTTTCACTTCCTGGAGCTGTGCTTTGCACTCCTGGATAAACTCCGTCACACAGTTCACCTCCTGGGTCACTTCCATGGCCTTTAAATTAAAAACAGTAGCAAAGGAAAATAGTATTATTTGATACGCTCAGGAACATGTAATCATCCTTCCCCCCCATATGTCCATCGTTCCCAAATGACTTTGTAGAGTGTGTTACAGTGCCCCACACTAGCATAGAGATCAAAACTGTGCTACGAGAGTGCCCTTCACTCACCTTCCCCATGTAGGTATAGAGGACGCTCTCTGGAGACAGGGAGCCCTCCCTCAGCTTCTCAGTCAAGGCTGGAAGGGACAGGGAGAGGATGGATTCAGAGTGATCAGAAGGATGCTGGAAGAGATACAAAGACAATGGCATTACATTTGAGTAAGAGGCAACCTAAAATCCTATAAATTGTACAAAATTGATTAGAACATAGCCTCAACAATATAAAAAAAACCCAACAAACTATGTATGAGGAAAGGTTTCTATTCCGTGACCCTATTTCTGGTCTTTCCTGATAACCAGTTCAGAGTGAAGATACTAGTGTGGCACCCCCATGGGTTGACCACTAGATGTCACTAGGTCCCTGTATAGAACTCTAATATCATGAGCCTTCCAACCCCTCAGCCCCTCCCAACCTGGAGGGCTGTGGTTGGACCACTCGCCCTATTTAGCCCAGCCCTTTCAGTACTCAGTGGGATCAGTTTTACAGAGCCTCTCAACAATGAGGATGTTTTGGTTTTACTCTCTGGTGAGGCCTCCCCGCTTTACCCTGCATGTTCAGTTGGAAGTGATAACTCATCGAGCACTCCCTGCCAGAAGGTCCTTCTCATACGGTATTAATTACAGAGACAGAGAGAGAGAGCAAGAGATTTTAATGTCGGATTCCCTTTTGGTTGGCTTACCGAATACGCTATTGCGAGCCTTAAAGCTGATACAACATGCTACTGCAAGACTGATTACTGTCTTGTGAGCATATCTCACCAATCATGAAATCTTTACATTGGCCTCCAGTTAAATGGAGATCTCAATTTACAAGATTGGTGGTGGTCCATAAACCTTTATATTCAAACATCAATGGTATGATGTCAAACACATTTACTTGGTATATTCACCCATGTTTGCTGTGATCCTCGAATGAAAAGGTGTTGGTTTTACCCTATATTGGTAATTTTAGATTGCAGAAAACACAATAGGTCACTATTGTATGTAGACCTAAACTATTTAAATTTATTTAAATTCTTTTAATATACCGATGCTCAAGACCAGGTCTTATCGTACTGGTTTACAATGGAACTGGGGGAGAACCAATAAACAACTACATAGAAGATAAAGTTACATTAAACAAGGGAGCATAAACATGGGCATTGGAAGAAAGGAAAGATTTCAAAAAACGAATACATTGGAGGGTATTGAAAATAATCAGCGAAAGGCAATTAAGTAGCGAGACCTAAAAGGATAACATAAGGTAGCTGAAATTCAGCTGGAGAATTTATCATATGCAATTATTAGCATAACATTTCCTGTGTAAGGAGGAACAGGGGATGTAAACGGGGGGTGGGGGGTGATGGCTGGGCAGGGACCGGAGCGAGGAGGGAGGGGGAAGGTAGGGAATGGGAAGGGAGGTGAGTCAATATTGGTTAATGGAGGTTCCTTCAACGGTAAGCTTGAGCGAATAGCCAGGTTTTCAGTTTCTTTCTGAAGGAGAGATGGCATTGTTCCTGGTGTATATCTGGGGGAAGAGAATTCCAATGGAGTGGACCCGCTGTCGAAAGTGCTCGTTTATGAATGGTGTTGTGGGCCGAGGATTTGTTTGGGGGAGCCTGGAGAGAGCCTTTGTATGCGGATCTGATCGGCCTTGTGGAAGCATGAAGTTTGAGAGGGATGGAGAGTTGGAGAGAGGATTGCTGGTAGACGAATTTGTGAATGATAGTAAGAGTCTTGAAGAGTATTCGGTAGTGGATGGGTAGCCAGTGTAGGATTTTTAGGATTGGTGTGATGTGGTCCTTATGACGTGTGTTTGTAAGAATCCTGGCCGCTACGTTTTGCAGCATCTGTAGAGGTTTAGTAGATGAGGCGGGGAGACCGAGTAGTAGTGCATTGCAGTGGTCAATCTTTGAAAACAGTATGGCTTGAAGAACTGAACGGAAATCGTGGACGTGTAGGAGTGGTCTTAGCTGTTTTAGGACCTGTAGCTTAAAGAAACATTCTTTTGTTGTGGTATTGATGAACTTTTTGAAGTTCAATCTGGAGTCTAGGGTGGCCCCAAGGTCTCTCACCTGGTTTGCTAGTGGTATAGTTGCATTGTTGGCAACGGGGTTATTGTCACTGGGGGAGATGACGAGGAGTTCTGTTTTGGATGTATTAAGAACCAGGTTGAGACTCGAGAGAAGGAGGTTGATGGAGTGCAGGCAATTGTTCCAGAAGTTTAGTGTAGTGGAGATGGGGTCCGAGATGGGGATTAGTATCTGCACGTCATCAGCATATATATAGTGGGTGAGGTTGAGGCTATTGAGTAATTGGCATAAAGGAAGTAGATAAATATTGAAGAGGGTAGGAGAGAGTGAAGAACCTTATGGTACTCCTTGTTTAGAAGGGACTGAGTGGGATTCTTTGTCATTTATTTTAACTTTGTAGTGCCTGTTGTAAAGAAAGGATTTGAACCAGAGAAGTGCAAAGCCAGAAATGCCTATTTCTTTTAGACAGTTGATGAGGATTGAATGATTTACAGTGTCGAACGCAGCTGAAATGTCGAGGAGAACTAGAAGGTAGGATTGGCCTTTGTCAAGGCCCATCAGGATGGTGTCCGTTAATGAAAGAAGGAGAGAGTCTGTGTTTAGACGTTTCCTGAATCCGAATTGAGAAGGGTAGAGAATATTGTGGGAGTACACTATGTAAACTATGGAACTATGTAAACTATGGAGTAAACTATGGAATATACTACCTTTGAATCTTAGGGAGGAGAGAGATATTAAACTCTTTAAGACAGGATTAAAGGCCTGGTTTTTTGTGCAAGCTTATATGGGATTTTAAGACGCTGATGTTTTGTTTTAATGGTTTTTGTATATTGTGATGTGTTTAATTTATGAATGTTTGTTTGACTGTAATCTGCACGGAATGCTTGGTTTGGAAGCAGCGGGATAGGAGAATATGTAAATGAATAAATAAATCTGGTGCATCAATAGGATGGTCCATTGCCAGCCTGGAGCCGGATCACTGGTCCAGAACAAGTGGCTCAGCTGGTGGCTGTGGTACCTGAGGCTGCCGAAGCACAAGTAAATTCAGAAGACGTACTCTCTTTATTCTTGCCTGTTGCAAGTTCAGCCTTAATTGAGGCCCGTTGGCCTGAAGATACTTAGTAATATGAACGTGTGTGCATATTTTGTTTTTTCTGTTTGTCTTTCAAGAGCTGAGAAAGAGTCAGCCCTAAAAGGCTATAAGCTTTAGACCTTATAGACACCTTGTCTAAGTGGGGAAGCATCCATGAAGCTGATGGCCGGCTTAAGAGCTAGGAGCCAGAAGCCTACAGTTTTGTGTTTTGACACTGTGTGAATTCTGACAAGCTATTTTTGTCCATTACTGATTATTCTGGTTAATTACAACCAAAGAAAGAAATTTGCAGCCATAAGGTCTCTGGTATGTTTGTTGATGGTTTAGAAGTTTAAAAGGAAAAATGTGAATCTGTTATTTTCACTTTCGAATAATAGAAGGACTAGGGGACATTCCATGAAGTTAGCAAGTAGCAGATTTAAGACTAATCGGAGAAAATTATTTTTCACTCAACGCACAATAAAGCTCTGGAATTTGTTGCCAGAGGATGTGGTTAGTGCAGTTAGTGTAGCTGGGTTCAAAAAAGGTTTGGATAAGTTCTTGGAGGAGAAGTCCATTAATGGCTATTAATCAAGTTTACTTAGGGAATAGCCACTGCTATTAATTGCATCATTAGCATGGGATCTTCTTAGTTTTTGGGTACTTGCCAGGTTCTTATGGCCTGGATTGGCCACTGTTGGAAACAGGATGCTGGGCTTGATGGACCCTTGGTCTGACCCAGCATGGCAAGTTCTTATGTTCTTATGAAAAAAAAAGAACAAAAAAATACATAAAATCTACAAAAGATTTCAAAATATTTGTTCTCATTGGGCTGGATTTTTAAAAGGCCCGGCGGCGCACATAAAGCCCCGGGACGCATGTAAGTCCTGGGGCTTGCAAAAAGGGGCAGGGTGGGGCCAAAGGCTCCAGGTACAGTGGCCATTTGCTGCTGTGCTTGGGGTCGCGTGCCGGCAGTCGGCCGGCACACGCAACTTACTTCAGCTCCAGGGCTGAAGTAAGTTTAGCAACAAAAAAAGAACTGAAAAAAGGTAGGGGGGAAAGGACAGGGGAGGTAGGGAACAGGGGAAGGCAGCGGGGCTCAGAGCGCGCAAGGTGCACAATTGTGCAACCCCTTGTGCGCGCCTGCACGAGCAGGTTATAAAATCGGGCATACATGTGTACACGCCGGGAAGCGCAAACATGTACGCCCACGCGCAACCTTTTAAAATCTACCCCTTTGTCTTTTCCTTCATTCTCTCCTGAATTAACTTGCTTTTCTCTTTTTCAGGAAGACTGTCTAACCTGTTTTCCCCCTTCCCAAATTGGGGCCTACTTGCCTGGTGTTCACATCAATCTTCTGTCATTTTTTCACCCTCAGGGAGATTTCCATGGCCTAGACTGTGTCTACGGGTGCCTCTGTAATTGAAATTCTAGCCTTTTCCTTCTGCTTTTGTGACCCTATGACCATCCATCACAAGCTTCAGACAGCTCCAGCTGCTGTCCAGTGTCTCCTGGAATTTCTCCAGGTCAGGCTCCATAGAGCATTTAGGGTTCACATAGCCAGAACTGCACGCAGTCCAAGGCAACAGAGGATTCTGGGTAAATCACAGTCTCCATGTTGGTCTCAGACTCAGGCACACATATCATTTCCCTCTTGTGCCACTTTCAAATGGCAAGTGGCACACCAAAGCACCAGAGAGGACACCAAGTCTGGGAAGATAAACCATGGCAAGTAGGCTTAGAAGTGTAGGCTTAGCAACTAAACCTTGGTTTGTATCGGGTGTAATGTCCTGTAGGATCAGTGATTTCCACAATTAGACTTCTCAGTATTTATAAAACTTTCAGATAAATTCTGACAAGCTATGTGCATGTAAGTCTAGTGAAAACACATTCTTGCCTCCTTAATTTGTTTGGTGAGCCTCTTTTGGGAACCCAAGATGGCCGCATGCTAAGAGTGGTGCTCCGTTGGTCTCCTTCTTGCCCTCTATTTCTTTTTATTTCCCAACAAAGTTCACCTTTTTGAAATGGGCAAGAGGAAGGTTAGAGCCAGAGCATTTCCCGATGCCTCGAAGCGTCCATCTCTGATCGGCCTGATGGACCATCATGCTATAAGGGCCAAGAATCCCATTCAGACTCTGTTGAGGTGTCCTTGGGAAGTCTGCCAAGAAGTGCTCTTTTGTCAGCAACCCCAGACCTTGAGTCTTCTTTCACTCCAGAGCTGCGTTGTCTATGCCCTTGCTCCCTTCGCACATTGCCGGTCTGATGTAGGAACTGAATTCCTGCGTTCTATTTCCTCTGTTTCTTCAAAGACTGGGACTGGTGGTTCTGTTTCCACTGAGGTAACATTTGTTCCTCTGGTTAAACCCCCTAATATCACGCTGGATATAATCTGGGAAGCTATTGCCAGTTTGTTTCACAGCAGCGTGATCTTACTAATTCACTTCATGTTTCTCAATATCCATTTACTAAGATTAAATCTCAAGTGGACAATTTAGAGAGTAAAGGGGTTGCTTTGCAAAAATCAGTCGATACTATTTCTGCCGGATATTCTGTTTTTGCAAAATAAGATGGAAAATTTAGAAAACATTGTGCGTGGTTGCAATATTAGGATTATAAATTTGCCTAAAAAATTATTTGTTACTCCAGTTGAGATGCTACGAAAATACTTTATGGAAATTCTATCCAGTAAAGAAAATCTGCTTCCACCTATTTCCAAAGCTTATTACCTTCCAGATTTGAAAGCTTGAATGATACCTCCCCAGTGGTTGCCCCCGTTGACTCCTCTCATCTTTCCTCCTTTCTTGAAAATTCAACGGAAGAAGCTGTGGTGCCTCCTATTTTGCTCGTCACCCTTGCCCTGGACTCTGACCGGCATTTTATTTTGAAAATGTTTTTCCGCAAGAGAGATGCTTCCTTTCTAGGTGTAAAGACTCCTATGTTCCCAGATGTGACCAGAGTAACTAAAAGGAAGCGATGTTTGCCTATGCGCCCTGCTGTAATTAGTTTGGGAGCCTTCTTGTAAATGTGTAGTTACATTTCAGGGTGTGAAATATTTTTTGGTTTTTTTTATTTTTATCCTTCCCAGCTAAATGTTTTCCTTAAAGATAAAATTAGACAGGATTCAGCTGTTCAGCCGGCCATATTTCTGGATTCTTGCCCTTAGCATGGTCGGCCTTCTTCCTTTGTATTATTTGAGTATTTCTTCTCTTAATTACTAACTTAATAGCTACAGGGACTGAATAAAACTCTTCTGCCTTTAAGAAGTGGGGATGTTAACAGGAGAAGCGCTGAGTACAGAGAGGGAGATTTGTAGTGGGAAGTCGCGGTTGGTCAGGTTTGCAGTAATTTTTTGGTGCAGAAGGAAGCGGGTGAAACCTTTTCTCTATGAAGACAGAGCATTCAACGCTGCTCCGAGATCAATGGCCGCCTATTTGCAGGGAGCCCCTAGGAGGAACATAGACATTTCATCATCTCTTTCATCCTTCAGAACTAAGTGGAGTTTGTGTTGTTGGGGACAAACTGTACGTGGGTCGCATGGGTTTTTGCCAGGGCATGAAGTTTAATTGCGAGGAGAGATAATTGCTGCTAAGTCAAGCTGCAGCTTGCTGTGAACATTTACAATGCGCAACCTGTGGCTCGGAGCTTGTGTCACACACCCTAAGTTTTGGGAAAAAAGTATTGGCAAAATGGAACCGGCACTGCCTGCGTTGAGGTGAAGCTATTTCCAGGGTCGGGATTCGGGTGAGTGGAAGGGGTTGTATGTCTGAAGAAGCCAAATGTTTACGGGTGGATTTTGCCAGGCACAGAGGGGAAGATGTTCCCTGTCCGGTGAAGGGAGCACCTTGGGCCCCAACCTCGCCAAGAACTGTTCAGACAAGTCCGCTAAGGAGCCAGTAACCCCTCCACCAGTTACATGTGAATCAAATCCTGTTTGACAGCAAAGTTTCAGAAGGGATTGCAGAGTTTGGAGCTGCAGCCTGCTCCTTATTGAACTGCCTGCCGTTTGGAGACCCACCCTATATAGAAAAAAGGGTCCAGAAACCACTGTGGGCGAGAGCTTCTTATTGAATACATTTGTGAAAAGCTTTTGCAAGCTCTGCCCCCTTCACCTGATAGAATATTCTCCCTGTCTTGCACACATGCTTATATATATATATATATATATATATATATATATATATATTCAAATAATATGAATGTGTGTCATGTGTCTGACCTCTGACCACTGGATCATAATCTTGTATGTCTAAACTATGTCAGATGATCTATTATTTTAAATGTGAACCGTTCTGATCTGGTGATTCTCACATCGAACGAGGGTATTTAAAACTACTAAATAAATTAATTAAACAAATAAACATTGTTTCCCTCCTCTCTCTCGCAGTCAGCCTTTCCCTCTTCTCTCACACATTGCTCTCCTCATCCTCCTCCACCCTTTTCTCCCTCATTTGTCCTCTCCCTTCTACCAATTCTCATTCATCTTCCCTCATCTCTATCCTTCCACCTTTCCTCTTTCTCTCTATTCTCATCCATCCTTCCCTTCCTCACCTCTCTTCCCCTGCTTCTCCTAACCATCTCTCTTCTCCTACATCTCCTCGACCTCGCTCACACTGCTTTTATCCCCACCCCCTCCCCTCTCACCTCTCACCTCTCTCCAGTTGCTCCTTACATTATTTGTGCTCCTGACATTAACCTGAGGTCCTTCTCCAGCTTTTTCTTCCATGAACACTGAACAAAGTTTTATGCATTTTACTTGTTAATCCATCTGGCCTCTGCACCATATTTGTTTGAAGTCCATTAACAAGACAATGGGTTTCAGGATATGATTTTATAATTCGTATTTATTATTTACAGAAGTTCTAGACTGCAGCTTTACCCCTCTAGGGTTTACCGCGGTGTACAGCAATGTTTTATGCAATATTACATAGGAGCACAATCACATAGCAAGCAGCAATTAAAATAAAATATGCAATCAGTGACATTTCACATAAAAAAATTCTTAAAAAAGAAAGTTTTCAGACATTTCCTAAAATGCTTATAATCAGAGATCAGGCAAATCTCCTGTGGGAGCTTATTCCATGGAATGGAAGCAATCTGGAAAACCGAACAGTTTAATAGTTGTATTTCTTAGACAGGGTTGTTACTGTTGAGTGTGTTCCATAATACAGGTGTAACTTTGCACAATAATGCACACAAACTTTGTTAGTTTGTGTGCATTATTGCAAATCCTGAGAGTCTGTTAGGTGCTATATTTCTCTTTCCATTTCTCCATGTTCACACTGCATGCAGAGCGGCTTTTTTGGTTTTCCATTCCAGTTTCTGTCTCTGTATTTATAATTTGTGGTTTTTCTGTACTTGATGAAGGTCAGTTCTGGGTGTGTGACAGAGGT
Organism: Rhinatrema bivittatum; assembly: GCF_901001135.1. Classification (NCBI taxonomy): domain Eukaryota; kingdom Metazoa; phylum Chordata; class Amphibia; order Gymnophiona; family Rhinatrematidae; genus Rhinatrema; species Rhinatrema bivittatum. Next base: position 117,648,501 of record NC_042624.1, read on the forward strand.
GAGATATTTTACTAGCATGTAGGCATTTGTATCAATCTTATTTGTTGTGTTTTCTCAATAGGATGTGCATTAGTGGTAAATTACTGTCTTTTCATAAGGAAGGTTATTGTGCCTGGTAGTAAAGGGAGTTTGTTTTGCTTTTTCTGGGATGTCATCAGAACCAGAATATCTTTTTTGTATGGCGAGTTGTACAGGGTAATGCCCTAGATCTGCTCTGCACTCATTGCTGGGGATTGAGGGGATTCCTGTGGATGCAGAGTGCAGGTTTACATTTAGCCCCGTGATGGTCACATGTTCAGTGTGTCACGCATGCGAGAACCATCTGTCAGGTGTGTCCCAGCCAAAAAAAGTTTGAGAACCACTGCTCTAGGAGACTCGCTGATTCCAAGGTCAGCTGCTTCTCTCATAGCTCAGTGCAGTCACCTCAGACAGACGTCTCCCCAGCACTGGCTCACCCCCTTCCAAACTGTGCCTGTAGCTCGCCTCCGCTTCTCCACAACCCTCCCACCACTCCAGTGCATTCCCAGTGACTGCAGGCTGCACAGGCTGCTGCTTTTATAGTTCCCCAGGCTCTGCCTACCAACTCCAGGGGAGAGGGGACAAGAAGAGACCCTTACTGCTCCCTAGGCTTAAAAAAATAACCCAGAAAATGAAGCCCTGGCCGAGACTGGGGAGAGCCACTAACCCAAAGTATTACAGCCGAGACTGGGGAGAGCCACTAACCCGAATTATTACAGCTCCAGGTGGAATCCTGCTTTCTCTTGTGGAGCCCGGGCAGCCAGAGCTGGTGCGAGGGTCTTAGGTGTCATAGGTGAACCTCACAGCCTAGCACACACTCCTGCTCCCACCCTTCCCACAGACACATTAAAATCATGCATTTATAGTAACAGCTTTTACATGAAAAAGAATATTCACTGTTCTAAGGTAAAAATATCACTTATAATATGTGTATTAATTACATGCACTACTGTACCACCAACCAGAAAACTCTGCAAAAAAAAAAAGACACCTGCAGTGTAAATGGGACTATTAAAAAGCAGGTCAGCTGTAAGAAAGCTTTAAGCAAACTGAACTACAATATAGTAAACTTCCCATACAAAAACAGCACTGTCAGGACTGAAACAATAGCAGCCTACCTATGAAAAGAGCATTGCAAATATTACACCAGGTCACAAAACCCCAATAAATACATCTATTACTAAGAAAGCAGAACAAGCCAAGCTTAAGAGCCCGTCTCGGTCTCAGGTGGCTGGCTGCAGCCCGTCTCTCGGGTCCTGGTCCTGGTCCAGGTCCAGGTCCAGCTGTGAGAGAGGAGGAGGGATGGGCACTGCTACAGAAATCTGCCCATTCAGCACCAGAAAAGAGCTGGGGGCAGGAATACAATGCAGCTGACCTCTGAGAGGCTCCCACCCTGCCTAACCAGTCTTTTAGTGTCCGGTGGCTCAGGACCTCTGACTGGACGCTGCACAGCATGCCCGAAAACCTGTCTGTCCGGACAGGAGGCCCCCTGACCACAGCCGCCCCTCTTCTCTTCGGCCTGGAAGTTTAAAAAAGAAGTCACGTGATGGGAGTGACCTGTCCGGCGGGGAAAGGCCGCTCCGCAGATGGGGCGATCTGCCCCTGGTGCACCGTTTCACCTTTGAGCAAGGAGTCCGCCATGTCCACCTCAAGAGTTACTGATTACCAATACCATCCACAGGAGCCCAGCCTCAGAATTAGCTTTAATAACTCGCAGGCAGCTTGGTGGATGGGGAAAGCAGAAATGGCAGTAAAGACTGATCTGAGGAGGGAGCATCGGAAGCATCGCTCCTGCTTCTAAAATCTAAGGTAGGGGGTGAGAGAGTCTGGGAGGATCCCAGAGGTTTAAGCTGCAACCTGAAGCCCTTGGCAAACTCGCACATTAAACTCCCCACTGACCAATAGGGAAGGATAGAGGAGCAGACCCCCGACCCCCAGCCTTCTTCCTAACGAGGACGGGAAGTGAGACCTAAAGGAATATTACAGCTCTGTTTCCGGCAAACTGTGCTTCGAGGACATTGCCAGATGTTTTCTGGGTGTCCTGGGCACAGTCCACTTTGTATTTCTGAGGACTCCGGGAGTCCTGGCTCCTGACTCTGTGGCGCCCCCGTCACTGTCTGGGTGCTCGGAGGGAGGGGACGTTTACCCCAGGTAAAAGGGCTTTCGAAAACGTCCCTCCCCTCGTGTGCGGGTGAAAAGTGGGGGCACCGTGCCCCGGGTAGGCACAGCCACCCACGTTCCCCTGGGGGCTGCATAATCTGGGATTTTCAAAGCCACGTGTGTTGTTTTGGTTGGAAAAAAATGAACTGCAGAAAAAGTCCGTGCAAATCTCTGCAAGGCCTTTCCCCTAGGCAATGATCCAAAAAAAAAAAGAAAGAAAGTGGGTGGGTGGGCAGCTTCTGTGCCAGAGCTGGGGCAAACTGCGCGGGCGAAAGTATCCGAGCAAGACCTGGCAGGGGAGTCTGCAGTCATGGGCAGGGGAGTCTGCAGTCATGGGCAGCGGAGCCTCACCTGCCTCCTGAAGTGCAGAAGGGCCTCCTGCATCTCCTGCAGGTTCTGCGCTCTCTCCCTTCTTCTCTCCTCTATTCTCCTCGTGATCTGCCTCCGTCGGGTCCATTTCACAATCACAACCGCCGCAACCGAGCCGCAGACGAGGGCACAGGCGAGGCGGGGGTCCACGTCTAACCTGGCCAGCAGCTTTCCGCCGTCCACCTCGGGGAGCTTCATGCTCCGATCCGCCCGCGGTGCCCGGGCCGAGTGACGGGCTCGGTGCTGGTCTCCTGCCCAAATCAGCCAAACTGCATTCCGGGAGCCCAGCCCAGCCCGGATTGCAGGGCAGAGCCGAAAACCTGGACCGGATTGGCAGTAAACAGTTGTGAACCAGAAGCTGTGTCCATTCAGCATCATTCAGGCTGACTTCATTGCAGGGGAATCCAGAAGATCTCTGGTCATTTTATATAGAGAAGAGAGGGAATTTAATTTTTGTGTGAGATCGGGGACTTCCAACTTCCTGAAGAGGACCCTGCAGCTGAGCTGAGCACAGGACTTCAGGCATCTGCTCCCACTTCATGAAACCGCCCGTGGAGCTGCTGATCTCAAGAAAAGGAAATCGGAGGTCACATGAGACCTAACGGAGAACTCGGGCGATTACTCGGACCAGAATTTAGGGGGCAGCTTCAGGTAGGACACAGAGTAGGACTAGTGATTTTCCTTTTATATCTCGCCACCTGACTTTCCTCACTTTCCCTTGTTAATAACATTGTCTTTCTTGTTCTTCCATTTGTCCCTTTGCTATAGAGTTTAAGAATCCGGATGCGTTGTGTTTTTCTATGCATTACTTGCAATAGCCACATAAGGTGGGTTTTATGCTGCTCTGTTCTCTGCTCCAGCCTCTCCTCCCCATGGCCTGGCAGAAACCTTAGTTATGTGGGCGCAGTACATGTGCCCCTCCCTAATCACACAGCCGAGAGGTGGAGTTATTTCTGTGGCCCCTCCCTAATCACACAGCTGAGAGGTGGAGTTATTTCTGAGGCTCCTCCCATTCAAGATAAAAGGTTTGCAAAGTCCTGCATCAGGAGAACAGAATGGAACCTTGTTTCAAATCTTAATCTGTTCTGTGTGAGCTTTTTGTCGGGCCGATACAGTATAGTGGTGGAGCGCACTGTTAACCGGCATTTGGACGCGCATTTTCGACGCACTAGCTTTACCCCTTATTCAGTCAAAAACGCGTGTCCAACCCCCCCCCCCCTCCCCAAGACTAATAGCGCCCGCAACATGCAAATGCATATTAATGGCCCTATTAGTTATTCCCGCGCGATTCAGTAAGTAAAATGTGCGGCCAAACCCACATTTTACTTTATGAAATTAGCGCCTACCCAAAGGTAGGCATTAATTTCTGCCGGCGCTGGGGAAGTGCACAGAAAAGCAGTAAAAACTGCTTTTCTGTGCACCCTCTGACTTAATATCATGGCAATATTAAGTCGGAGGTCCCGAAAGTTAAAAAAAGTAAAAAAAAAATTAAAAAAATGTAAAAGCAGCCCGCGGCTTGCGAGTTGAAAACCAGACGCTCAATTTTGCCGGCGTCCGGTTTCCAAACCCGTGGCTGACAGCAGGCTCAAGAACCGAAAACGGCAAAATTGAGTGTCGGCTGTCAAACCCGCTGACAGCCGCCGCTCCTGTCAAAAAGGAGGCGCTAGGGACGCGCTAGTGTCCCTAGTGCCTCTTTTTACCACGGGCCCTAATTGAAATATTTTAGTTTACTGAATCACGCGCACAGGACACTGGCCTGTGCGCCCGCTCTCCAATGAACTTTACTGTATCGGCCTCTGTGTTGGAAGAAGTGTTGAACTGCTGAACAGAGTCAAAACAGACAGCTTCAAATAATTTAATTCAATAAATATGGCCAGTCCAGAAGATCTCTTATTTTAATCCCCAAGGCCCCGATGTAATAAAATCTACTCGGCTTTGCACACGTTAGTGTGTGTTCATACAATTTTACTTCTGATGCAACAAGGAGTTATGCATAAAAAAACAAGCAGACAACGTAAGACTGCACAAAGTAACGCGCCTTCACACAAATCCCATGCTGGGCGTTAGCTGCTAGTCCCCAGTGCAAACAGGCTTTCCTCACCTGTTCTAAGTACAGAATATTTAACTCCTGATCAGAGGTGCAGTAAAGCTTCAGGGTGCTAGTGTTAGTCTCTGGGGCTGAACCTGGAGTTCATGGTGCAGGGATACTCTACTCAACGATTTATGTGCAGAAAACACGACTTGTGCACAAAGCCTGGATTGTGTGTGTTGCTGTATGCAGAACATGATTTGTGCAGCTGTATGCTGATGTTGCTATCTACCGAGATTTGTAGATCGGCAGAATACACATTTGTATAAACAAATAAATGCATGCACATAAAACATGAGCTAGGGCACAATTTTAGTGCCACTAACTTGTGTAGTATTCCTAATGTTTGTGAGGACAACTTGTATTCTCCTAGCTTGTCTTTTGTGCACCCAACCTTTTTAAGGCTCGTCTTTTATGCACACACATCACATTTTCTGCACACAGCAGTGCACATATACAAAACATGAATTTGTCTTTCATTGCACAAAACATGGTTGGTTTGTTTGTTTGTTTGTTTGTTTGTTTGTTTGTTTATTTATTTATTTATTTATTTATTTAACAGCTTTTGTATACCGGCATTAGTCAGAAACATCATGCCGGTTCACATTTTAACAAAAGGCGTGGAAAATACGTTATAACAAGGGATAGGGAAAAAACAGGATAACAATAACCAAAGAAAGGCAATGAAAGGACAGATCTCAAAAACTGAATTAGTAACAATTCAGTTTTTGCATGCAAATTTTTGTATGCAGATTTTGTATGCAGATTTGTATGCAGAATATGGTTTATACACAGAAATCGTGTTTCACGCACGCTACGCATGTATTTGTGTGCACGTTTCCAGGTTAATGTGCTTTTTAAACTCCTGCTGCATTGGCCTCCCATTAGCTTACTAAATCAGGAGTAATGTCTGAATAAAGAAAATGTGAGCTGAAGTTCCATGTGCACATTTGTTCTTTCATTGGAGTCTGAGACAGGTCTTCCGCTCCCTGGGTCGGCCAGGACTGCTGCCGAGTCATGGTCACCTCTAAAGTGCGCCACCTGGTGGCCAGATTCAGGGCCCATGGTTCAGGGATCTGGAAAGAGCACGGGGGGGGGGGCTTGGCCCTCAGCCAAGGAGTGACGTAAGGAGAATTTAAAGGAGTGAAAAAAAATCCCTGGGAACGAGGGACTGACTGAGCTGGAAGTCCAAAAGGACTGAGCTGTAAGTCCAAAAGGACAGGAGAAAGCTTCTGGATCACAAATAAATGAAAGGATAAATACAATTAAAAACTAAAGGAGGAAAGAGGTAGATTAGCCATTGCAGCACATCAAACGTGCGGCTGTGCCAGCGCGAGCATCGCCTTACCCCGGTGTTTTGTAAGCGCGATTGCTCGGCAGAGAGGCCGCGTGCGGCGTGGGATGATTAGCACTCGGGTCTTTTTCTGATCGGGTAGGCAGCAGGGGTCCTGCAAGCTCAGGGCTTCGCTCAAACTGCTGAAGACCTTTCTGAAGTGATCCCCCCCCCCTCTCCTCCCACACACACGTTTCTCTTTCTCCCTTATCACTATCCCCCCCCCCACCTTCTCTCTCTCTCTCTAACCTCCCCTCCACTAACCTTTTCTCCTTTCCTTTGCATTATCCTTCCCTCCCTCTCCCCCCGATGCCTTCCCTCACCTCCTGGTCTACTTTTGCTTCCTGATTGACTGCAAGGGACGGGCTCTACTAGGTTCCTTCAGTGCCCCTCTCTCTCTCCTTCCCTCAGTGATCCTCCTTCCCTCTCCCCCCTGATCCATTTCATTCTCTGTCCCCCATCCCATGAGCTCCCCCCCACACTCACTTCCACTCTGTGCCCTCTCTCCCAGTCCCGTGCACCCTCGCCGCCCGGTCTCACACCCTGGGGTCCCCTTTCACCTTCTCTACCAGTGCCCTGTGCCCCCCATCATCCTCTCTTTGACTGCTCTTTCCCTTTTCAGCCGTTCTTCCACCTCCACCACCACTTCCCCCCCCCCCCCACCCATTCTTTTCTCTTTTCAAAGTTTAAAACCAAAAATAATTGCACCGGCTTTGCACAAGTGACCGGGTGAGGCGAGACCACAGAGAGGTGATAGGAGCACAGGAGGCGTGAAGGTCCGGAGGGGATCCCCACTTACCTGGTCCGGAAGGGATCCCCCACTTACCTGGTCCGGAGGGGATCCCCCACTTATCTGGTCCGGAGGGGATCCCCACTTACCTGGTCCGGAGGGGATCCCCCACTTACCTGGTCTGGAGGGGATCCCCCACTTACCTGGTCCGGAGGGGATCCCCACTTACCTGGTCCGGAGGGGATCCACCAGTGAGGCCTCGGCCTACTCAAAGCCGATGCTTCATCCAAACCCAGGCCTAAGACCAGGGCCTGGCCCGGAGCCTGGACCCAGGCCTGATGCTGTGACTCAGCCTGAAGCCCAGGCAACGGGACCCGGGACCCAGCCTCCAGGCCACGCCAGGCCCTGGCATCAGGACCTGACCTTTGGGCTGGGTTGCAGCGTGGGACTTGTGTCCAGGCTGAGGCCTCACTCTCAGGGCCGGGTCCTGGCGACGGGGCCTGGATCGGTCGCAGATCGAGTCACGTGCCTGCCCTCCCCAGCAGGACTGTCAGCTTTGGAACTGCCCTCGCCTCCCGACTCCCAGCTCTGGCAGGTGCCTGTGCGATTTCTCTCTAACTTAGTAGCCCCAGTGCAAAGGTGAAGCTTCTTCAGCTGCTACAGGACACATCAGCCAGACTGGTATTCGAAAATATGATCCTATTTCTCCCGCTATTGTAGCCCCCTCTGTACCCCAGGGGTCACCTTCCAACCCTAACCCTATCTCCCCCCGCCTCGGGGATCAGGGTAATTTACTATCCCGAGGCGAGGAAATAAATCTGCGGGGCCGTGAGCTGGGGGCAGGATAACCCGCGGGGCCGGTACCAGGCTGAGAACGCTCCACACAAACAAACCACTCTCCAGGCTCAAGCTGTGCTCCAGATAATACAAAGTTTACTGCCGAATCTTCAGGATCAGACACAGAGACAGCGACAGTTCAGGTGGAGGCAGAAATCAAACAGAATCACAGTTACAGAAACCCTAACTCCTCTCCTTAGGTAACAGTTTCCTCTTTCAGGGACTCCGGTTCCTTTGCTTCTCTTCCTCTTAAGTCTTTGCACCCCTAGCCTGGTCCTCTCTCTGGTTTCCTTAGATAACAGATTAGTTCAGGGCTTCCCAAACCTTTAGCCAATGCGACTCCATTTTAGCACTGGAAAATTCACAGGACCCCAGAGGACGACCAAACCCAATCAGCAGGGGTGCAGTTTGCCTCCAACAACCCCTCCACTCACCTCCATCCCCCCCCCCCCCAGAACGCCTCTCAACCTCTGCCCCTCCAGCTGATCCCCTCTTACATCCCCCAGTTCCTCTCCCCTTCCAGCCCAGCTTCCCGCTCACCCACTCCAGCTTTTTACATCCTCCCCACCGAACCTCTCTCACCTCCAAGACATTTTGTAACCCCAATTGATCATCTGTCAACCCCTTCCTTTCTCTTTTCTCACATACCCTCCCCCAGAGTTGATACTCTCACCCCTAGCTCCTCTCTTGCATCCCCCCTCTCACCTTCCACAGCCAATCCCTCTCCCACTGATCCAACCCTCAAACCCTTCCTGTATCTGATCCCTCCCTGCAAACAGCCCCCATCCACACATCCCCCTCACTAGGATCAGCAGCAACACTTTCCTTGGGGCCTCAGACGATAAGTGGATGACAACTAATGGGAGGAGAGGGCAGGCTGATGGCAGGGGCAACAGTTTTCTCTTAGGTAAGCTCAGTGATGGGAGAGGATAGAGAAGAAGTGACATCCTGCACAGACCTGTGCATGCTCTGCCCACTCTTCCCCAATGGCCGGTCCAATGCCTGATGTTGATCTGCAGCTGGCAGCAGCGACATTAGTAATGAAAGTCAGCACAGGATCTGAGCACCAGCGAAAGCTCACAGGCCCTGCCGTGGCCCCAGTCCCTCCTCACACGTGGCTTCCTGTGAACGTGAAAACTCAAGCGAGGGCGGGACCATCGCAGGACCTGAGAGCGCCCGCCAGCTCAAACACCCCCTGCTGATTTCCACTACTGCTGCTGCTGGGGATGTCTGGAGGCCTTTGTGACCCCGGCTGGAGGTTTTGTGACCCCATTTGGGGTTCCGACCTACAGTTTGGGAAGCTCTGGATTAGTTACTCACACAAATGTCCTGCTCAGCTCAAGGAAAAATCCTTCTGGTGCAGACTTAGGATCCTCCGAACCCCAAAACAAGTTCCCTCTGGCGCAGCTTGGCTTCCTGGCCCAGAAAAGTTCCTGCCTCAGTTAAGCACAGATTTTATCTTTTAACTTCCAGGCTGCACTGCACTCTCTGCTTCTCCTCTGCTCTGAAGCCTCTGGGGATTTTTAGGGAAAATCCCTGCAGTCCTGCTGCTCCCTTCCGAGATCCTGGGTGAGGATCACAGCTCCATCCAACTCTCTTTCCTTGCAATCTGGAACAGCTCCAGGGTCTTTTATCACCTCTGCTCCATGACCGAGCCCCTCGGGGGATGAACCCCTCTATCTGTCGAGAAGGCAGGTTACGTCTCCTGACCCATAGCTGACCCAGGGCTCCGGAACGATCCTAAGCTGGTTCCAGATTAACCTCGTGTGCCGTGCACATCCTGGGCACTTCCAGTAGATGCTGACGCACCCCTTACAACCCCTCAAGGCTCCCATAAAGAGGAAATCTGCATATTTACCATGAAACCTTTCAGCACAGGGGCCACACTATGAAATGGTTACATTGGTTACCAGTTACTTCTAGGATCAGATTCAAAGTCTTAAGCTTCGGTTTCGTTCTCTCTCAGCTGGGTTACCACATTATCTTCCTAAAATGCTAGTTCCTTATGCGACCTCACGCTCACTCTGCTCTTCCCAAGCAGCTTTTCTCCCATGTGCCCCACCAGCAGTAAACCATTTGGAATCCATCAGAGAAAGCCCATTCAGTTACCATCTGCCTTCGCTTCGGAACTCGCTGCCCTTTGATATTCGTTTCATCTCTGACTACTTTAGAATTCAGGAACGCAGGTAAGGCCTGGTTTATCATTAAGGCATTTGATTGTTTAGTTTGGAAAGGCTTTTGCTGATATTTCACTAAGGTATTATACTGATTTGACTAAGCTGTAATAATTGTTTGTTATTGCTTGGCATTTGCATCTGTTTTATGTTTTGTTTTATGATGTGATTGTTTTGAATTATCCTGCATTATATTTTGAGTTTCTAATGTACTGCCGCTTGGGTAGCATGTTTTAACAAGCAGGAAATTAAATTTTAATAAATGAATGAATGAATAAGTCAAAGCAGGGCCTGCTACTGCAAACGTCTGACGTGGCATACGCAGGGTCATTCCATTTCCCTCTTTTCCCAGGTCAGTCTCTCCACCTCTTTCATGAACCGAAGGCACAGCTCCTCCTGCCACGGTAAGGCCACGCACTGCACTGCCACGGGCAGCCCCACGCCTCCTTCCACGGCCTGCAGGGACAGAAAAGGAATCAGTCGTTTCAATCTTAAAAAGCAGGCAAAATGTTAAGAACGTCTCGAGTGCATTCCTGATATAAATGGCAACTCTGCATCAGTCTTGGTTAAAATATAAATCCACGTTTTCAAGTGTCTGCTTTGGGCCACTGTGTCCAGTGACGCCTTTGAGAAACGTTACAGTTGTGCTAAAGAGGACTGGTGACCTGTGCCAGGATTTTGCCAGATGGATGGCTTCCGGTGGCTGAAGCGGATGTGCACTACTTCCTATTGCACCGTGCCCATTCACCCACTCTGGCACGAGGGTGAGTGACCACGGAGGCCGTGCAGCCACAGCCCTGCCTTGCTTAATTAAAAGACAGAGGGGAAAATCAATAAGGGCTTTCTTGACTTCCTCAGCATCAGATCCAAGCAGTGACTCTCACTCACTCTCTCTCTCTCTCTCTCGGATTCGAGCCGTGCACGCTGTGGCAGAAGAACGCAACCCAAGCGAAACACATACGTCATGGGAGCTCTGCCTGAGCCCAGAACCTGTTCAGCCCGGGCGCTAGGCCGCAGCCGTTCCAGAGACAGCAGAAGATCCAAGGCAAAGCGATGTTCTTGCACCCACGGACATCCTTACTAGCCAGATCCAAACAGCAGCTGTGTCAAGGGGAATCTAAACCAACAGCAACAGCCTGGGGCCACAGAACAAAAGGGGGCAACTGGGGACTGCTCCAGAGACCCCCCGCAGACGTGGTAAGAGTGTGGGAAGGGTTTGGGGGGGTGGGCATTGATTTTCTGACTTGAAAGTCAATGAAAAATCTGGGGTTTTGTTTTGTTTTTAAACAAAACATGAGCATTTCATCCCATTTGTCACTTAAAAATGTAAAGTGAATTTAGTATTTTTATTCTGCTTTTCGTGGCTGGCGAGTTACCCCATAGAGGAGTTTAGATAAATTAGAGCATTACATGACAGGCAAGTCTGCATGCACGGTGGTGCGTTGCTGCAGTAGATGATGCCTCTTATGATTTACAAAGAACAACAATGAATGCACACCCCTAGTTTTGACGGTTAATGGTATTAAACTATCCACTCACAACTAAAAGAGAACCGGATGACCATCAAGAAGTGGAAATCTGCCCCCCCCCATTAGTGTCACTGAGGGGGGGCAAAGACTTCTGGTACTAGGCCACAAAGCGTTTGGGGAACCCACCTCCGCGTGCCCCCCCCCCCCCCCCCCCCGTTTCCAGCGCAGACTGACCTCTTTCAGGAGTCTGTCCCAGGAATCGCCGTAATGCCCCTCGTAACTCCTCAGCTCCTCCTCATCTTCCCGCGTCACTCTCGTCACAGGCACGACACCAGCCGGGAAGTTCAGGACGTTGTACAGCATCGTGTACGAGATGGCAGCTGGAAGAGAGAACACAGCCAGGCAGGCGTCGTCAGTCCCCGTGGTGCGGGGCTACTCTGGGGGAACGACTCTGGGCTGGCAGCTGTCCGGAAATGCCTCGTGTCGCTTGCTTTTCTCGCCCTATAGCGCAGCCAGCGTTATTACTTGTAGTTTTAGCCTCCGCGACGGGAGCAGCCACTTCTTACCAAACAGCTTTCCAGGATAGCCGATATTAAAGGCAGGGCCCAACATCGGGCAAAGCAAAACGTCCAGGTCCAGCCGTTGCCACTCAGTTATGAACTCCTGGCAGTACGTCTAGAAGGAGAGAGAGAGAGAGGCAGAGAGAAATGGGTTTACCTGTCAGGAGCGCTGTTAGAAAGAGGCTGCTCTAGGAACATTCAAGGGCAGGTGCTGTGGACTGAATTTTGATTTAATATGCTTTTCCAAATCCAAGCTCAAGGCGAGCTACACTTAGGTACACTAAGTAGTTCTCTGTTCCAGGGGGGTTACGATCTTAGCGGGTCATTTACTAAGCTGCTGTTAAATGTTTACCATGCATTGAATGCTTCTCCGTGAAAATAATGCACAGAATTTGAAATTCTGCACGTTATTTGCAACCAAACAAATCCAGCGCAAGGTGGATATGCTAATTAGCTGATTTAAATGCAATTCAACTCATTGATATGCAAACTAAAGAAGGAGACTTGCGTTAAAGTTGGCAAGCCACATTATTTGCTGAAAATTAACCACACCTTAAAAAGTGTACATAATTTCCCCCAGGAACATCTGGATCCTCACCCATGTTCCGACGATGCTCGTCCCATAAAATCCCTCCTCATACCTGAGTAAAAATGATCCCTAGTGGTCTAATAGGACCCCAGTCCCCCTTACACCCGCAACCAATCATGACACGGATAATTGGATGCAAAATTGTACTGGCGATAAAGAAATGGAAGCTCCTTCAGTGGAACTCAGATTGCCAGCTAATCATTCCCTGGAGGAGTTCAGTTGTTCTGCCATTCAAGCTCGCCAGCTAAGAGGAGGGGATAATATTTGACAGATCTTACTGTATATTTTTCAGTGGCAATCCCTGCAACCTTTGGGACTCAACCAGGAAACAGAGTGGCAAGTTTGTTTTCTGATCGGAGGAGCTTCCCGCAGTTGTGGGTGATATGAGGCTTATTATTATTATTTTTTACATCGTCCATGCTTTATAACACAGAAAGAGGCTTGGCATGTTCCTGGCCAACGGTAAAAGAGTTAATGCCTTTGATCAGTAAGGTACTTTTAAATGTTTTCTTTTATAAAGCTATATATATATAATAATAATAATATTGCTAGCGCTCCGAGGAATCATTATGTCGCGACTGTGCCTATCGTTACGTGATATAATGACTTCACCCAGAGCAGAGGGAAGGGCTGCAGGCAGGGAGGGAGGAGCACGGGCCAGGGAGAGCAAAGGCAGCACAGGTAGGGGAGGGGGTCTTGGGGGTTCCCGGCCCACCAGCCCTGCAGGCAGCAGAAGGGAGGGTAGGTAGGCAGGCGGGGCCTCAGCTACTGCAAGGGATGAGGGAGAGGACAAGGAAAGGGGAGGGCCAGATGAGAGGGAAGAGGTGGGAGAATAAGGAGGGAGGGAAAATGAAAGGGGAAGGGCTGTGCGGTCCCCCCAGCCAGCCCAGGAAACAAAAGAGCCGACCAGGGGGCCACAGCCAGGACCTGCCAGCAGCAGTGAATCTCACTGGCTCGGCCCAGCATCTTATAACTTGAGGTTGCTGGGGGAGCTGAGAAAGAACAATAGTTTTTCTGTTTTGGTTTTTTTTTAGGAAAGAAATATTTGCTGCACAAGGCTTGAGTGGCTCACAATTCTGCATTTCAGTTTATTTTCACACCACTCGGATGCCGCGTTGGTCCACATGAAGAGTGAGGCTACCTGAGTGGAAGGGGCCAGAAGTCAAAGAGGCGAGGAGAAGAGACACAACATTGCCCATCACCAAGAAGAGCAAAGCAACGCTTCCATGGGAGGTCATTTCTGGGATCTATCAAGGTCCTAAGAGGGAAGCTCGGGACACTCACAAGACAATTCAACCTAAAATGATTGAAGACTTTGCTGCTAAACTGAAGGGGGTGAATAATCACAAGAGTGGGCGGCGCAGCGCTGCAAACTGCGCGGTTACTTCTACCCGGAGGTAGCGCCAGCAGCCACAGCAAAGCTGCGCTGCTTGGATTTACTGCAGCAGGATAAGGAGATTTGCCCCTCATTTCTCTGCCTGTCGTTTTTTGGACAAGAATTAACGTTTGTAGAGCCTCTGCCCGTCCGCATCCCTGGGACCAGCTCAGTACGCGGATAGAAACGTAGACGGTGTTGGGAGGGCAATTATCAGATCGCCTTGTTCTGCCTCCCACGATGGCCCCTCCAGGGGATTTAACAGCGATTTAAGAGATTTTGAACTCCCCTTCTTATCTAACCCATCCGATCTCCCCCCCCCCCCGTTGTAATTTAATCTCTGATTCACAGGGATGTTCAGGCAATGCCCTGCTTATTCGGGGTGGACCTAGGGAAGGCAGGGTCAGCTCCTGAAAGCGAATCGAGAAATGTATTAAGCCCACTTTTCCCCCTTTGTTTAATGAGTTTTATTTCTAGGAGCCTCCAAAATCAGCCCACTTCCCTGGCAGCGTCACTGCTGTCCCTGGCTAACCCATCCCATCCCCCTCTATACACACACAGCCCCGTGCATGGGTGATCGCCCAGATAAATACAGGAAAGTCAGTAAACAGGCTACCTGCACTGCGGCGTGCTGCCTCCAGAGCTCCTCCACCGACCTGAACAGGCAAGGGACATGTTTCATTAAACAAGGACTGCTTTCCGCAAGCCATTTAACTGCGCATTAACAGCACCCACTTCTTTTAAGAAGAAAAACCTGACGGACAAAGTTTGCAGGCTCTTTCCCCCTGCATGCTTCGCCCCAGGTTTGAAAGTGAAAGAATACACCTGCTTCTTTTCATCGGACCGAGAGCACAGTAAGCCATAGTTCACGCCCAGGACTGAGTCCTCTGCCAGGCTCCATTTGTTCATCATTACCCTGCTAACTCATGTAAGTGGGAAAGTTACTAAGGAGTTCAGCCCTCTAGAAGGGCTGAAGTAGGCCAGAGGAAGGTGCCATCTGTTCACAGCTCCTGCACTGGGAGGTTCCTGCAGTGGCTGGAGGTTTCACCCCTGTGTCACTCGGCCTGACAGACTCGGAGCCAAGTAACATAAATTGTTCGGAGGAGTGAGTGCCATTGGGAGGAGAAGAAAACCATCACACTACCCATCTAGTGCTCACCTAGAAGAGACGGCGCAGGAGGTGCCCATCCAGTGCATGAAGGAAGGGGAGTGGTGTTGAGCTTGGAGACCACAGTAGAAGGGAGGAACCTTGCTAACTGTGATAGGGGCCCTTAATGGGCATAGAGAACACCCCGGGGAAAAGTCAAGATAGCAGACAATTGTATTTAATGTTTCCGTTGCAATAAGAAAGACTGTACTGTGTGTCAGACTATTTCTCTTGAGGAAGTGATTCAGTAAAATTATGGCTTGGAGCACCAGTAAGGAGCGCTGACCGTTTATTGACGCACCAGAATAGCCACTGCCAGCATTTGGAAGTTAATCTTTCCGCCCAATGGAGAGTCCACACTGAGGAGCCGGGGGGAGAGTAAGTCAAGGAGTCAGCCTTGGTATTGAGTATGGACCCCTCACTTTAAGGAGGGGATTACACTACAAGGGTTTCCCCAATACAAACAAATATAGTTTACAAAAGGGCATATCTGTTAATTGTCTTGTACCATCAACGTGCAGGTCTCATACATGAGCTGAGAGATCGTGTCGGATCGTTACACAAGATACTCGGCTATAAAGAGGTACAGGAGGGCTTTAAACCAGGAGTATCTGGAACCCACCCGGCCAATCAGGTATTCAGGATAGTCAGAATCAATATGTATGAGATAGTATGCAAATCTATCCCATGAATAATCACTGTGGATATCCTGAAAACCCTGCTGGGTGGATTGTCCCTGAAGACTAAGCTGAGAACTACAGCTCCCTACCTCCCTCCTGCTCTATAGGGCCTGCAAAGGGCACAAGTGCGTTTCAGCTGACGTCTTTGCGCCAACTTTTGATGTGAATGTATGCACACGGTTTTACTTTGAAAATGCCCAAGGAAAAAGTACCTAAAATAGGGATCTACACCCACTTCTTCTGTAGCTACTTCTTATCTACTTTTATTTAACTCAGGACTTTTCATGGGCCACCTAAGGAGAGTGACATCTGGGCAGGTAAAAGCTCACAGGTTGTGGAGTTATCCACCGACTTTCCGCTCCACACAGGCCCGGCTCTCAGTGTCTACAGATTTCTTATTTACAAAGTGTATTTCATTTAATTAAAAATAGATAGATAAGGAAAATAATCCTCCTCCTTGAAGGATTGACCCTTTGACTGGCATGAGATGGCGCAGCGCTGGGGGTTAGGGATCTCTCCAGCAATTAATCTAATAATCTGAAGGGCCGTGCACATTAGATTTTCGGCCATTTGACTAAGAAGAGATTCTGAACATCTTACCTTACTCCGCAGTGTGATTTATAATTGCTGGCAAGCCTAGGGAACTACAGGGAGACAAAAATATTAGAAGGCATTCAATGCTATCAGTCAGTTGAAGAAATGTACTACCAGCTGGTGAAATATTGTATTTTAACCAGGTTTCCCATTATTTCTTTTAGTGCCACTTTGACTAAGGATGTTCTCCTGGAGCTCGTAAGGAGTTCTTACTGGTTTCAGGTCAGGAGTTGCCACTCCCGTTCCCAGTGGGATCATCTCTCCTCACAGGGGTTTAGTCATTTTGCATGATTGCGTCACACTAAGAGGAGCCGGCAGGGTGTGTGAAAGTGGTGAGGTGCACGATTAGTATTACAACTTCCCATACAAAATCACAAGAATGCTTCCAGAGTTTGAATTATTTCCAAAACTTACAGAGATATGGTCAAGGCTGATAGAACAAGGAAGAAGAACATTTTAAAAGGTCCTCAAGCCTAAGAGCTGAACTGCAGCAAATTTTAATAATATTAGAGAGATTCCATCTATGCCGGGGCTAGGCCAGAGTTTAGCTAGAGGAATTATAAACAGCATGGAAATGCAAAAGACTAGGGAGAAAGATACTGATAAGGAAAGGAGTCGTAAATGCAGTCAAAGCATATATTGAGGGTCATGTTCAGTAGGCTGCTTAGTAGACAAGTTAACCAGATAAACTTAGACAGATAACTTCTACTGCATATTCAGCGGGATAAACGTTCTGCTGAATATACTCGCTTAAAGTTATCTGCCTACATGTAGCCGGATAACTTAAAAACCTAACCAGCTAAGTTTGGGGATAGTCACTTAGGTTTTTAAGTTATCCAGCCTTATGTGACCGGATATCTTTCTATTTATCCGGATATCTTCCAAAGAAATCTTGGTAAGTAGTGCTGGGAAAATCAATTGAAAAAAAGGAAGTACGGTGGTCTGTGTCCTGTATGTATTGTTACGCACAAATACCTGCAATGCATTAAAAGCACGCACCTTTGCTACCTATTTTATAAATGTACACGGATATATTTGCTGAGCCAAAAGAAATAACTTGCTCACATAAAGCCCTTATTTAAAACATGTGCATGTAATTTGCCGATACCTCTACCAGTTCACCCAGTCCTTCTCCAGGTCATCAAGACCCTCCTAGTTCTTCACTCTGAAACCCCCCCCCTCCCCCGTTCATCCAGACCTCCCACCCAGCCAGTAGCATCCAAGTCTGATATCAATTGTGCAAGATAATTAGCAGAGGTTGTCCAATGCATTCGATAATAGCAACTTATGCGCATTCCTCTTGGGCCCACCCTGGAACACTCCTACGCTGCTCCGTGTTTTTGCACAGGGAAATGTGCGCGTGAAACAAAAAATATGTTGTTTATAAAATAATACGTCTGCAAGTATAAGCTATGTATGCACATATCTGGTCATTTTACGCGAAATTCCTTTGAAAATTCACTCCTATGCCCTCAAGAAATGAAGACTGACTTAATTTTTTATTTCGTTTTCTATCCTGCCTTTCGTGGCTGGTCAGTCACTTCAAAATGGATAACAGGGCAAATAAGTCTTGACATGCACATGGCTTAAATGTGTTGCAGTTGTTTTGAGGACAGTTGTACAGGGGATGTTGTGGAATCCACCTCCAGGAGTGGCGCAGGATAGCAAGGCTGGAAATATTTATTTGTTTTTATTTAAAAATGTTTTATATACCGGTTTTTATTCTAAATGTAATCAAAATGGTTTAGGTGTGGGTGATCTAGTGAGGCTGGAACAAGGAACAGGTGCAGGCTGGACTGCGGTTCAGGTACACTGAAGCTGCGTGGAGGTAAAGGTAAACTTAGGAACACTGGAACTGAGTGCAGGTAGGGGTGGAACTGGAAGCAGGTAAGCATGGAACTGGAACACTGGAACTGAGTGTAAGGGTGGAACTGGAACACTGGAACTGAGTGTAAGGGTGGAACTGGAACACTGGAACTGAGTGTAGGTAAGCGTGGAACTGGAACACAGGAACTGAGTGTAGGTAAGCGTGGAACTGGAACACTGGAACTGAGTGTAGGTAAGGGTGGAACTGGAACACTGGAACTGAGTGTAGGTAAGCGTGGAACTGGAACACAGGAACTGAGTGTAGGTAAGCGTGGAACTGGAACACTGGAACTGAGTGTAGGTAAGGGTGGAACTGGAACACTGGAACTGAGTGTAGGTAAGCGTGGAACTGGAACACAGGAACTGAGTGTAGGTAAGCGTGGAACTGGAACACAGGAACTGAGTGTAGGTAAGGGTGGAACTGGAACACTGGAACTGAGTGTAAGGGTGGAACTGGAAGCAGGTAAGCATGGAACTGGAACACTGGAACTGAGTGTAGGTAAGGGTGGAACTGGAACACAGGAACTGAGTGTAGGTAAGCGTGGAACTGGAACACTGGAACTGAGTGTAGGTAAGGGTGGAACTGGAACACAGGAACTGAGTGTAGGTAAGGGTGGAACTGGAACACGAACTGAGTGTAGGAAAGGGTGGAACTGGATGCAGGTAAGCATGGAACTGGAACACTGGAACTGGATGCAGGTAAGCATGGAACTGGAACTGAGTGTAGTAAGGGTGGAACTGGATGCAGGTAAGCATGGAACTGGAACTGAGTGTAGTAAGGGTGGAACTGGATGCAGGTAAGCTTGGAACTGGAACACAGGAAAGGCCTTAGAAGGCTGCAAGGCAGAGGTGGCGAGAGCAAGGAGCAGAATAGCACTCGATGCCGCAGCACTGAGGGGAAGAACAGAGAGGTTTAAGCAGGGCATGAGTCTGGCTGGGTTGTGGGCAGGAGGGAGGAGCTTGGCCAGGCAGGGTCGGGAGCTCATGGAGGTCCTCTGGTGGCGCGGAGGCTGTAGGACAGGCAGAGCCCAGGCACAGCAGGGTTCCGAGCAGGTTGCGCTGGGGTCCCCTGATGGGGGGAGGCTACGCAGCTGCCTGGACCGTAACAGCAGTGTGCATGTGTAACAACAGTGGGCTAATTCTAACATCCAGTGTGCGACTCGGAGACAGTCTGCAAGGAAATGATTAAGAGACGGTTTAGGTGCAGCAGGCTCCTTGTCTGCCTTGTAGTGTCTTGGTCCTTGCTTGTCATGGATTCTTTGTGATTAGTTGGTGTTGATTGTAGTTCATTTTGGGGTACTTTGTGATAGAAACGGCTTCTTGAGTTGTAGTTCCTTGGTTTCCTGCTTGCTGCTGCGGTTGGGGAGTATCTGCTGGTGCCGCACGCCCAGACAGCCATTAACTCTTTGTGTTCTGCTGCGCTTCCTCGGGAGACTCTGGCCCTGGCTTTCTTTCTTTCACTCACGTACTTTTAAGGGGTGAGGGGGGGCAGCTGTTGTTTTCAGGGGGGGTGTGGATGGCTTAAGGTTTTCTTGCATCCGGTCACAAAGAACAAATATTTTCTTAGGTCGTTTTCCAGTTGTAAATCATTGAATGTGGTTTATATTTTGCAGTGCCCTTGTGATTTTTTTTATATGTTGGTAAAACAAAGAGAGAATTGGGAGTAACACAAAGCTGTATTAAGGAAGCCCCAGTGAGAGAACCCTGTAAGCCTTGGAGGTTCAGGGCTTTTAATGCCTAGGGATCCTTTCTAATAAATTATCTGGAATATGTTTCCTCAACTTTACTTTTTACCCTGTGGAATACCCCCTTCTGTTTTGAGGTCTCAGGCCGTACCGTTGCTGTGTTATTTTTCCCCCGATCGATTTTGCTGTGAGTGGTTTGCCTGCTTTGCTTTTACGTAAAACGATGCTTGCCCACAGTTGCATTTATTCAAGGAACTGTGGCCAACAGCAATGCAGGTCATGAAGGCCCGGGAATTTGCATTTTCGCTGGCCAGTAATGAAGGATGCAATAGCACAGCGTGCGGCCTTCACCCGGACCTTTGAACCTCTTCTGCAAGAATAGAGAAATCCCCCAAATCCTATAGCGTGCACTGCAGCCTGCATGGGGGTTGTAGGCCCATTGCTTCTCCTAGGATTGTCAAATACTGTAAGTCTCACAAAAAATAGTAAAGATGCGTCTATGACTGTGGCCATCCTCAACTCAAGCATCCGGGAGAAGGTTTTGTCCTTTATTACTCATGATTGTCTGTATATAGCAGTGACAGTGTGCAGAGACTCGATAAAGCAGAAAGCTATCAGCAAAGAGATAGAGAGAAGTCAGGTGGGCGCAGGCAGAGGTTCTATCTATCCTCCAACTGGGAGACATTCTGTCATGTCAAAAACTCCAACCTGTGCACACCAAGATCTGACAGATTTGCTGAAAGAAGGAAATGCATTGGACTGCCAGAGTTTTAGACGTGACGAGGTAAAATGCAACTGATTTTTTTTTTTCCAGCACAATAAAAGGGAGTCTCCCTGGGAAAGAAGAAGGCTGGAGAGCTGTGATGGGGGGGGGGGGGGGGGGGGCCCACAGTGGGGTGTAACCAGGGTCAGAAAAGAGAGGGCAAAACATTGAACTTACCACCGGTTTCAGGAAAAAAGCCAGAATCCTCTTGACCAAACGCGGAAGTTTATACAGAAAGACCTGCTGCTTCAAGCTTGAATCCACGACGTCCACATCACTAGAAGGGAACAGAGGATAAGTCCCACATGTACAGATGCTTCTGCTTTACCTTACAAGATAAAGACCGGTTTGAGTTTGAACGATGCACAGGGCCCTGCCTAGAAGTTAGTGCTGCTCGAGTTTGTTTGATGTGCTCTGTCCATTCCCTCTGCCCTTCCTTAGCCAGTCTGAATATGGGGGGGGGGGGGGGGGGGGGGGTTATTCTCCTCCTACACAGTTATCAGTAGTAATCAGGTTTGGTAAATTAATATACAGTATATTTGATTGGGGCAATCCTGAAAACCGTGTGTTTGGATGCAAAAGCTGTGGATACTTTTCCCCTGAAGATTTTGCACCAGTTCTCAAATGGCAAGGGCCCAGGGAAAGAGTCCCCGCAGAGATCCGCACCCGCTTTTTCTGTGAGAATGTAAAACTCCGCGTGTCCTTGCCTCCCCCAGCCTCACACTGCCCCGGGAGCAACTCCGCTCAGTCCGGGTGAAAGTGCCCACGGTGCGGCACACAGGAGGCAAATGGCCATTTTACAAGGGTAAAAGGCTTCTGAAGCTTGTCCCACATCGATCTCTTACGGAGCATTCTTAACTGCGATGGATGTGGTCAAGCCCACAGTTTTCTCTCTCTGGGGAGGTTTGCATCCCCCTGGCCGCCATCTGAAGGATCCTGTGCAATGCATTGAGCGGGAGAGCGCGGAGCACGATATTCCCAGAAAGTGTAAGAGAGCCGCTCTCTTTCTGGAGGGCGTGCAATGTTTTGGTAGGTGGCGAGAGAAAAGAGCTCCTGATTGGAAGCAGCTGATCGGTAACAGAAGAGGAAACGAGAGCCTGCTACAAAGAAATCGATGAGGTTTGCCATGCCAGGAACAAAAACGGAGGCTTCTGTCCCATCAGGTCCATCTTTAAAAACCTCAGAGGTACTTCTAATAGTCCCTTTCCAGGAGGAATATATAAATCAAGAGCTGTATGCTCCAGCAAGCCGCCAGTTATAGTAAGAATCCGGGTGGGCTGATGTACTTCTATCCCCTCAGAAAATGCCATTATTATTATATCAGTAGCAAAGTTGAGAGTCAACAACAAGAAAACTTTCGCGGTAAATCCGGTATGCAAATACGGTTCCGTGGAGAAGTTGTGGATCTTATTGGGCTTGCGCCAGGTTCTCAGGCAGCAGCCTCCCGGGGCCTCCGGGAATCTGAATTTCTCTTCAATCGGCTATTTCTGGTTCCAGCCCTTTGCCATCTGGGGGGGCTGATTCTTGACAGGGAACTTTTTAGTTTCCAGCCGGTTGTGAGCTTGTTGGTGAGAAACCTCGCTCTTTAAGTTGTATGGCCGCCTCGGCTGCTGTTAGAATGCAGGCGGATACCCCCTCCCCGGTGTACTGTAGGCCCGAACGGATGCAACCATCTGTATTTGATGTTTTCCCTTCTTAGGAATGCTGCAGCTTCTCTTAATTCTTGCCGATTCATTAAGGTAGCCTGAGATAAGTCAGCATATACTGATATTTCTTGGTCCTCCCAGGACCATCTCGTTTGTTTCCTGGCGATGTTTGCGATCTTTTCCTTCATAGCATAGTCATGATAGCAGACAGTAATATCACGTGTCTGATTGGTGCCTGCTGCCCGGAGGGCTCTATGTGCACGATCTAATTTAATACTGTCCTGTATTACATCTTGGTGCTCTGTTGTAGAGTGCAGTAAAAATAAGCTGAAACGCTGAATGAGCACCGTGCAATCAGAATTTTCTGGTTTTTCCGGGAAACCCCAGAACCTGAGATTTCCCCCGCGGGCCCTGTTTTCCAGGTCCGCTAATTTAGCTTTCATGACCGAGTTTTCTTCCTGCAGGTCTGCCAATACCTCGTTCTGTTGTTTGGATGTCTCTTCCTGGACATCCATTCTCATATCGATATCGTCGACCCTTCTTCCCACGGAGGAGAGCTCTTCCTGGAAATCACCGATTATCGCCGCAATTTCTTTTTTATAAGATTTTAAGTCCTTCCTCAGTGCCCCAAACCATTCTCTAAATTCCTTTCTGGTCGGGACTTCATCCGCACACAGGGGCGCTGCGCCATCATGCACCGCGCCGTCCATCGCAGTCTCGGCCTCGCCATCTTGCTCTCCTGCCTCGTGGTCTTTCCCGTGCGCTCCTCCCTTACGGCATGAGAAGCACTGAAAATCAATCGGTTTCTTTTTCGAGGTCATCCTGATCGTGTTATCGGTCTCTTGCGTCGTCGTAGCAGCGTTTAAGGCTCGCAGATGTGCCCAGAAGAAGCAGCTTTAATCGGCTTGCGGAGGAGCTCCCTTTTCAGGCAGCCATTCAGCCCGATGACGTCACTTCCTCCCCTATGCAGATTTTCTCATAACAATGATCTCACTTCTGTTAAGAAAATGGCCGAGAGAGATTGCCCATAATTAAATGTGGGGTTAGTGCCCATCTCTCCTTACTCAGAGAAGTTCACGTTCCCATGTTTGCTTCTTTGGGTAAAGCTGCTCATCAAGTGTTTTATACTGCAAGAATAGGATATGTGTGGGTGCTGGGGGGGACGGGGGACAATATACCCACTCCCCACTGAGCCAGGGGGAGGGGAGGAGAACCTCCCATCTATTTCTCACTTACAAAATTTAGGCACCTGGCAGAGGTGCACCCCCCAAAGAATGAATGGGAATATTGTCCGGGTATCTGCTCCCCGGGTTGGCTGGGGCGGGAGCAGGCGGAGGTGGAACCTGAATAATGTTTGGGGTGACCTGGAGCGGCCACTGCTGGAAACAGGACCCCGGGCTCGATGGACCCTCAGGTCTGACCCAGTATGGCTTATGAGAGGCCGGGTTCTCAGCCAATGCTCTTCAGCGACTCCTAGCAGCCAGAGTCTGGGTCCATGCCCATGCACCTCGGAGGGGGCTGTGGTGCCTGACCCCCACCCCCCCACCCATCACTGCAGTGGATGCACTAAAGAAACAGAGGGAAGAGAATACAGCAAAACCCCCCCCCCCCCCCCCCCCCAGGGAGCTGCCCACAGAGGGTCACAGTGCCAAAATGCCAGGAGAGAAAGAGCTCATGAAGAAAGTTATCCCAACCCACGAAGGCTCGAGTAGTGAACGACCTCCTATCTTAATTTAAGGCTTTAACTCACAACTTTTCCAGTAAAGCTGAGCCTCCGTCTGCAAAGATGCCTTTGATGAAAAGTTCGTTTAAGGCGTAATCAACGCGAGGGGGAACGAACGATACGAGCTGTAAGGTTCCAAAAGCAAACATTAGCGATCAGACGTCTTCAAGCAAATATTGGTTCAAACAAAGAAACAAAAAAAAAAGTGTTTTATTTATTTAACAATATTTCTTGGCCGCGCCCTGCAGACGGCAGCACACACATAGTAATTAAAAACCAGCCAGACCTATGCAAATGATTATATAAACAGAAGTGGCTGCAGAAAGATGTCAGACTGCTGCTTCTTAGCGCTTCTGCACTGCAGATTAGCCACTTATTTCAATGGCTCCCTTAAATAGGTAGGTTTTAAGTGCCTTCTTAAACGCTTCTCCTCGTTTACTGTGCATTGCACACCTGGGCAGGGAGAGAGTCCCTAGGAATATGGGATATGTATGTGAGCAGTGAGTGAAGACACACACAGGAGCAAACTCGCTCTTTCCATGAACCAGAATTACCTGCCCCTGAAACTGTCTGAGGGGGGTTAAGATTTAACCAGCTCCATCCTGCTCTCAGCACCCAGGGCTACCTCATTAAAGCTGATAAAACAGGGCGGCCAGCTCAGAGGTTCACTGGAGAGTGCTTCGCTGACCAGGAGCCGGGTGCCCTCAGCGACCTGACCTGGTTGGCAGGGCCAGATTTAGGATTTGGTCACCCATTAGGCAGGACTGGGGAGGGGGGAGACCCTGGAGATCAGTTACTGGGTGAAGTCTCCTCCCAGAGTGCCGTGGCAGTGCCCCTTTGAATTGGACTGGCTATTTGGCATCTCCAGATGTTGGCGCCCTAGGCTATTGCCTCTGTGGCCTCCACCTAAATCCGGGCCTGGTGGGCTGGTGAAGAAGCAGCAGTGGATTAGGCCCTCCTAGATGCCTGGCCACGGTGGTCAGCCGTGGATTTAGACAGGAAACGAGGAGACTGCTGACAAGACAAGAAGTATTTATTTTAAGGTTTTATATGATAGACGGTTTCTTTATGATTGGTTTAAATTGTATGGTATTTTGTTTTATTATGAAAAATTGTATTTTATGTTTTATTTTATTTAAGAAACACTGTAAACGGGTGTGAAGGTATACACCAACATCGCTATAGAAAATTAATAAATAAATAAATAAAATAAGACACGAGGGAGCTAACAGTAGGAAGGGCAAGCAGAGAATCCGTGCTGGAAACCTGTTAACATACAGTGGGACTCTAATGGTACCGAGTGTAAATTCAGGTCCTTAATTTTCACAACGTACCTTGTGCCCTGCCTCCTCCAGGAGCTCCTTGGTTTCTTGGAAAGCTCGCCTCATGCTGGGGGGTGGGAGGAAAAAGCTGTCCGTGCCATAATATCCGATCTTCAGGGGTCCGGACCTGGAGTAGAGCTGCAGAGGGGAGGAGTCACTGACTGAGGCGGCTTCCCAGCCTTCACGCACCTCCTGCCATCCCCACAAAGCAAGCCACATGCACATTTTCAAAGCAAACATCATAAGTTCCTTATTTTTTGTCGATCCTTTTTTTAACAAAACGAAAATCAAATACAGAAAGTAAAAATAGATTAAAATAAAAGAAGGGGCATGAAGTGGCAGGTAGAAAGCAGCAAGCCAGATTAAAGCAGGTCATTGAAAGTGCCGAACACAACCAGGCAGACCAGAAAAAGTGAAAAAAAAAAAAAAAGCTTTGTATCTAAAGGAGATCTGGGATTAAGTTCCTTTGCAAGGCTGTGGCACATGAGACCTGCAGCATCGCCGCCAGCCTGGGCACACCAGCTCTTATTTTACGAGTATTTTTTGTTTTGAGAATGATGTTGCAGACCCTATGGGTGGTCTCGACAGATACCGGGCTTGATGAACCATTGGCAGATCTTATGTACTTATGGTCCTTTCTCACTGGACGAGTGCTGCAGGGCTCTGTACCGGGACCGGGTGCTTTTTCAATATCTTTGTCAATGATCTGGAAAGGGAAGTGGTACGTGAGGTGATCTCATTCACAGATGACACAGAATTATCCATGAGCCGATTGTGAGGCATTGCAAGAGGACCTTGGGAGACCGTGGGCCTGGGCATCCAAACGGCAGATTAGTTTAATGTGGATAAGCGCAAAGTGATGCATACAGGGAAGAAGAATTTCAATGATAGGTACATGATGCTGAGTTTTATATTAGTAGGGACCTTCATTTTTAGTTTTGATTTCATTTTGCCTGGGAAGTTCAATATTATATGAAAGGATGTCAGTGGTATTAACACACAGGAGAAAAATCAGTGCAAAAGTCATTTCTCTACTGATTTCTTCTTTTGTTCTAACATTGAAATTCCCAGGCAAAATAAAAGAAAAACTGAAAATAAAGGTTCTAGGAAAAGGATTGTGCAGTGATTGTGGACAATACTTTCTTTTTGCCGATGATACCAAAATCTGTAACAAGGCAGACAGCCAGGAAGAAGTGGAAAACATGAGGAAGGATCTAGCGAAGCTCAAGGAATGGTTCTAAGGTCCGGCAGCTAAGATTCAATTCTAAAAAAATGCAGAGCAATGCATTTAGGATGCAAAAGCCAGAGGGAGAGGTGCAGTACTGGAGGTGAAATTCTTCTAAGCACAAAGGAAGAGCGGGATCTAGGGGTGACAGAATCTGATGATCTTAAGGCGCCCAAACAGGTGGATAAAGCGAGGGTAAAAGCCAGAAAGATGCTCGGCTGCACAGGGAGAGGAAGGGTCAGCAGAATAGGGAGGAGATATTGCCCCTGTATAGGTCCCTGGTGAGACCTCACGTGGGATACTGAGTACAGTTCTGGAGACCCCACCTTCAATAGGATATAAACAGGATGGAGTCAGGCCAGAGGGAGGCTGCTAAAATGGTCAGTGGTCTTTGTTCTAAAGCATAGGAGGACAGACTTAAAGATCCAAGCATGTGCACCCCTAGAGAAAAGACAAGATAGGGGAGATAGGATAAAGACATTCAAATCTCTCCAAGGTTTCCATGCACAGGGGGTGAGCTGCTTTCAATGGAAAGGAGGCTCTAGAACTAGGGGTCATAGGATGAGGCTGAAAGGGGATAGACCCAGGAGTAATCTTAGGAAATATTTCTTTACAGAGCGCATGGTGGATGCGTGAAACGGCCTCTCAGTGGAAGTGGTGGAGACAGAAGCAGTATCTGAATTCCAGAAAGCCTGGGATAAATACAGGGGATCTCTGAGGAAGTGATGGGAATCATAAAGCTAAATTAATTTGACATATGGGCAGACTGGATGGGCTATCAGTCCTTTTCTGCCATCATGTTTCTATGTTTCTAAATCCCTGGCCAGCGAATGGCAATCGTCAAAAAGCAAACAGAATGTTAAGTATTTTTAGGAAAGGAATGGAAAATAAAACAGAGGATATCCTAATAGATTTGTAAAATAAGACTTCCCTTTGCCAAAACCACGTTGACTCTTTTGCATTAAGCCATATATATCTAAATGTGTTTTTAAGAATAACTTGAACTTCTACCATTTTTCCTGGCACTGATGTCAGGTTTACCAGACACCCCTGGAGCCCTTTTTAAAGATCTATTGGCCACCCTCCAGTCTTCAGGTACAGTGGATGTTTTAAAACAGAGGGGCTGAAATTGGTCCTCGGACCCCCCGACCCCTCCCCCCCAACACACACACACAGACACACAAGCACACGCACACACAGACACACACGCACACTATTTGGGTGTTCAGGATATCCCCAATGAAAATGCATGAGAAATACCTACATACATAGGAATCTTAGTGCATGCAAATACATCTCATGCATATTCATTTGAGATATCCCGAAAACCCAATTGACTGGAGGGGAAGGCCACGAACAGGTTTGAGCACCTGTTTTTAAGGATAGGTTATTACTAGTAAACAGGTTTACAGTTTCATGTATGAGATCTTAGAGGACTCTGGGGTGGATGGATGCCATACTGTTCTGGTTCTTTGTTTCTCTTTGGTTTGTCAATTTGATCGATTACATCCTCCATTATCATAGAGATTTGTTATAGTGCAGGGGTGGCCATCTCCAGCCCTCAAGAGCCACAAACAGGCCATGTTTTCAGAATATCAACAATGAATATGCATGAGATGGATTTGCTTGTAGTGGAGGCAGTTCATGCAATTCTATCGCAGGCATATTCCTTCTTGATTGGCCGTACAAACATGTGGCCGTACAAGAAAATAGTACAGACCAGTCCTGATGTCGTGCCATTCAACATTACACTATGGCGCTGGTCTCAGGGCTGACATCCTCTTTCTCACACACACACACACACACATATACTAACATGTTCACTCTCACAGACATATATGCTCATTCTCTCACGCAAGTATGGCCATCCATACTCTCTCACATACACATGGCCACACACACTCTCTTTCTCTCTCTCACACACACACTCTCTTTCTCTCTCATACACACACACACTCTCTCTTTCTCTCTCATACACACACACTCTCTCACACATACTCATACACTTTCTCACACATACTCATATGCCCACACACACTCATTTATGCTCATTCTCCATCTCCTTTCTCAAGCCCTATAGCAACAGCAGCTTTCTTCTTCCCCCCACTTGGAAAACAGGAATCCTCCTTCTTTTTCTTTGGCTACTCTGGCTAGCTCGACCTGAACTCCTTCCTGCCACGCAGGCCAATGGGATTCTTCTTGGCTTCTTCCCGCCCGTGCAGCTGACGTTACCCACACAGGCCAACAGATGCTTTTTGTTTCTTCTTGATTGTGCAGCCAATGCTCTGCCTCTTTTTTTGCTGGCGCAGGCCCACGCAGGCACTGCCCTGCTGGACCTGGAGTTTTCTGCTTTTGGTCCAGAAACCCAGCAATTTGTGATCCCCATGTTGAGTAATGTGTGACCGACCCCATGTTGAGTACTGTGTGCAATTCTGGTCACCCCATCTCATAAACAATTCAGCAAAACTGGAAAAGGTACAGAGAAGGGAGACTAAAATGATAACGTGGATGGAACCACTCCCCTATGAGAAATGGCTAAACAGATTAGAACTCTTCAGCTTGGAGAAGAGACGGCTGAGAGGGGATATGATAGAGGTTTATAAATAGGGAATGATTAAGAACATAAGAAGTTGCCATACTGGGTCAGACTGAGGGTCCATCAAGCCCAGCATCCTATTTCCAACAGTGGCCAATCCAAGTCACAAGTACCTGGCAATTACCCAAACATTAAGTAGATCCCATGCTATTAATGCCAGTAATAGAAGTGGCTATTCCCCAAGTCAACTTGATTTATAGCAGTTAATGGACTTCTCCTCCAATAACTTCTCCAAACCTTTTTTAAAACCAGCAACAATAACTACCTTAACCACATCCTCTGACATTGAATTCCAGAGCTTAATTGTGTGCTGAGTGAAAATGTTTTTCTCTGATTTGTTTTAATTGTGCTATTTGCTAACTTCATGAAGTGCCCTCTAGTCCTTGTATTATCCAAAAGAGTAAATAACTAATTCACATTTACCTGTTCAAGTCCTTCCATGATTTTAGACTTCTATCATATCCCTGTCAGCAATCTCTTCTCCAAGCTGAACAGCCCTAACCTCTTTAGCTTTTCCTCATAGAGAAGCTATTACATCCTCTTTATCATTTTGATTGCCCTTCTCTGTACTTTTATAATGTATCACAATCCGCTTGTGATTTAACTACTCTGAATAATTTTGTATCATCCGCAAATTTGATAACCTCACTCTTCGTATTCCTTCCCAGATCAGTTATAAATATATTGAAAAGCACTGATCCAATTACAGATCCCTGAGGCACTCCACTGTTTACCCTTTTCCACTGAGAAAATTGACCATTTAATCCTACTCTCTGTTTCCTGTCTTTTAACCAGCTTGCAATCCACAAAAGGACATCGCCTCCTATCCCATGACTTTTTAGTTTTCTTAGAAGCTTCTCATAAGGGACTTTGTCAAACACTGTTGCGTCCATCGGTCTTCGACGGCTTCGCTCTGCTTTTGCATCCCTATCTCGGCTCCTCCCGCTTACCTGGGCAAGATGGCTACCGCAGCGTCATCAAGCCGGCTTTTCTGGTGTCCTTGGAACGGCTATGGTGCAGCCGTACGCCATTGCTCCTCCCAGGTACCTGCTAGGGTGCGCGCGTAACCCACTAAGTACGCCCACTGGCGCGAACCTCGAGGGCGTTCCCTCATCTGACATCACGCCAATCCGGATATATCTATTTCTCAAGATTGCTAGCTCTTTGAGTTGGCAAAGGCTCGAATAGACTTGTACTGTTCCTTTCTGTGCTACTCTGCCGCTTCTCTGCTGCCTGCAGGAAGCTTTCCCTCTGCCCTTCAGGGTTTACTACTAACTTGGGTACCTGTTCCTCGGGGGCCCTCTGTTCTATTTTCAGGTGCCATTCAGGGCTCCTCGAAGGCCTGCTCTCCCTGCCTCACTGCCTGTACCATCGACAACTATCTGGTGGAATCCCACCCATAACAGCTAACACCGAGTGAGTATTCTAACATCTCATCTGTCTCATCCACAGTAACTCCTTGCTGTGGAACCTACCTAGGACAGAAGGGCTCCCTCTGCCGAGGCCCCTGAGACTACAACTCACCACTGCCACCTGGTGGCTACTTCAAGCTGTATAATAAAAGAGTTCAGTTCCGGTGTTTTGTGTATAAGAGTCTAGCCCAGTGCTGTGGCTCCTCCCCATGGGCGTGGTCATCTCCACAGCACACAAGGATCCACTAAAACACATGTAATAACAACAAACACCTTCTGAAAATCCAAGTACACTACATCTACCATTTCACCTTTTTCCATTTGTTTATTAACCCCATCAAAAAATGAAGTAGATTCTCTTGGGTAAATCCATGCTGCCTGTGTTCCTTTACACCACGTCTTTCTATATGTTCTGTGATTTTGTTCTTTAGAATAGTTTCTACGATTTTTCCCAGTACTGAAGTCAGGCTTACTAGTCTATAGTTTCTCAGATAATCCCTGGAGTCCTTTTGAAATATTGGGGTTACATTAGCTACCCTAGTAATAGATCTTAAATTTAATTTTTTAGTTCTCTAAGAATCCTGGGGTGTATGCCATCTGGTCCAGGTGATTTGCTACTCTTCATTTCTGAAAAGCTATCCCTCTAAATGGCTAAACGGCAACATTGAAAGCTGGGGGCGGGCAGGAGGCATTTCCAGGAGGAGTGGAGGTTGTGCCACTGACCTGTACTAAAGTTAGCCACATAAATATATGTGGCTAACTTTAGTACATACAAATATACCTAGCTATCCTAAAGTTAGCCACATAAATATATGTGGCTAACTTTAGGATAGCTAGGTATATTTTCCACTGAATATACCTTGTTAGTTAGCCAGACAAATGATTCTGTCTAACTAGTCGAGCCGCTCAGCGGCCGAATATAGGCCCCATAGTAAATGATGGCAGATAAAGACCAAAATGTTCCATCCAGTATGCCTAGTAAGTTTTTTTTATTTTAAAGGTAATAGCAACTGCTGCTCTATGCAGGCTACCCCCAAGCCTTCCGTTAAGAGTAGCAGCACTTCAGGATTTACTGTTTTTGCCTCCTTACCTCATCTCTGAAGGGGATGGGAGGCACAGTGGGGTCCAGGCAGAACATGTGATCACACAGGAGCGCCTTCATGCACAGAACCAGGCTGTCCACGTCCCTCGCCATGGGGCCCAGCATAGTTGGCACTGGGATTACAAAATAAAATAACGTGGCTGTAAATTATCCACAAAACACAATGATATCACACAGGCATTTGTTAGTAAACAATGTGGTTTGAGAAATATTTCCAAATTATTTTTTTTAAATTCTCCAGAAAAATATAATAAAAAGCAACATGATGAAAACCAAACATTGCTTTAAAAGTTCTCCATATTCTTGTTGCTGAGTAATAGTATAGAGTTGGAGCAGCATCTTCTCTGTCCTAACCCTGACTGCAGAATTCAGAGAGGTGGTTGCACTCATAAAGACGACAGTAGTAGGGTATTGCTGCCCTGTTAATCAAGGACTTTGAGAGAGAGAGAGAGAGAGATTGCTTTGTCCCCTTAACTTATAATTAAGAGCCAAACTCAATCAGTTCTAGTTGATGCAAATGAGAAGCCAGAGATTCCCTTATGTGCTAGGAATCTTACGATGCGTTCTAGTGAACGTGTGGAAGCTGCTAAGGGATCAGGCTTCTTTTTTGTTATTTATTTTAAATGGATGAAACTCCTTAACATTTTAAATCTCAGTCCCTAAGGGATACCGATTTTGCAGGAAAACTAAGATCATATTACCTGCATAACTACAATAAAAAAGTCAGTAATGGATAATGAACGATTCCAAAGTGAATGGGCACATGGTCTCAAGGAAAAAGACCCAACTCTTCACCATTCATGAGTGCGGACCCTGTTCATGAATTTCCAATGCAAAGTTGATACATCAAGACAGTGGCATCCATACAGTACAGTACCCAATGCATCAGGAGAGCAGCTCCAGGTAGGTCCACTGTTCGCTAGTCTAGAATCCTTTGCTCAGACATAGAAAGGCCATCCATAACTGCGAGAAGGTTCCTGGGCAGGCAGTTAGAGTTGTGTACTCTTCTATCTAGTAAGTAACTCCATAGGAAGGGTTATACTAGCCTCAGTTGAACTCATTCAATACAAATACCTTGGCTATATCTCACAGTTTCTGAATGCAGATGTTTACAGCTGTGCACACCAACACCAGTGCATGCAAGATAAATATAAAGGTAAATCACCTGACAGCATGCCACTCATAGGGCCAGTTACTCCAGACAGACTGTGGAAAACAGAAATAAACAAATACAAGGATTGGTGTTATAAAGCAAAGCAAGGCATTCCAAGGTTAACTGGATGAACGTGCGTTAGTCATGTGGCTCAGCCAAGACACCTTTACTGCTAGAGCATGTCAAGATTTCCTCAAAGGTAGGCAATACTGTGCTGTATTTGTTTTCAAATTGCAGAATTATTCTTATTGAAAATTTTACCCATTTTTTTTACAAGCCTTACCCATTACTTCTTGAGTGCTACTTATAGCGCCAAGTGGATGACGACAGTGTAGACTCAATCGCTGAATTCCATCGATAGGAATTCTAAAACCATGTCTGAGCGATGACGCATGCTGTAGCAGATCCTTTCTCACATATCCTATTGCGTCATTTCAGATGAGATCGCATTGTTATCTTTTCTCCTCAATTCCAGCTGCATTTGTTGATAAATTCCGCTCGTCTCAACAAGTTAGATATTTTTCATAGATGGTACCATTTACACGAGTGTCACTTTAGGCTGCTGGAACTTTACTAACTTGCACTCTTAAATAATTTTAGTTCACTGTAACATTTCCCTGCAAGCAGACAATACCGCTTCCTTTTTATATGTGCAAGGCTCTCTAAGGTTTTGCTTAACAAAGTGCACTTCTTGTATTTTTTCCCAGATTCCCTGTGCTCTCTTTCCTTTCACGCCCAGCATGGCCGGTGACCCGGGACCTACCTCAGCCTATATGCCGTCGGCTTGAGCCCGCAGAGCCCACAGAAGCTGGACGGTAGACGGATGCTCCCTCCGGTGTCGGATCCAATACCGAGAATGCTCCCGCCACCGGCAATCAGAGCCCCCTCTCCTCCCGAGGAGCCGCCCGGTGTCTTCCTGTGATTCAGCGGATTCAAGGTTTGTCCAAAAATTGAGTTGCTGCAGTCGTAGCTGAATGGGATCAAAGGCAGGGCTCACTTTTTGAAGGAGGGCCATGCTCTATTCAATAATTCTGGGAAACGTGTCATACTGTGGATTAGTTCCTTTAAAACATGGGATTCGGTGTGAGAATGCAAGGAAGAAATATATTTTTATGTTTTGCTAGAGTACAACCCTGTGCAGAGGGTATCACATTGTCCTTAATTTAAGTGGTAGCTTTCCTATTAATGCCAAGCTTGGATTTTCCAACAGGCACACTAGCAGGCCGATGCTATATAGGGCGCTAAGGTCAGCGCGCCGCTGAATACATGGTTGGATGCGCATTTTAGATGCGTTAGACTTATGCCCGATGCAATCCCGGGATTAGCACGTCAAAAACGCATGTCCAAACTAGCGCGTAGCTAATAGCATTCATCACATGTAAATGCACGTTGATGCGGCTATTAACTAGTACACCAGATGTAAAAATTTACCGCACACTGGACGCACACGTTTTTACCCTCAAAAATGAACACCAGCCCCGGAGCTGACGTTACGTTTTGAGGCGCCCCAAGCCATGCCCAGAAAAGCAGAAAATACTGCTTCCCTGTGGTTCCTCCGACTTAATGTAATTACGATACTAAGCAGGAGGAACTAAAGAAGCAACAAAAAAATCTTTAAAGCGGTCAGGTTAGGGAATGGACGCTCATACAATCGCGCGTCCGTTTTCTTAATCTGTGCACAGCCATGTCCCCAGGGCGCCCGATGCCATGGTCGCGCTAGGGACGCACCGTTTATCCCTAGCCCGTCCTCTGTAGCAGGGCGGGTTATTTTCCTATTGCATCGAGCGCCCAGGAGAGGATGCACATTGTAGCACATTGGCATTGCATCGGCCTGTAGGTCTGTGCCCAGAGCAGTCGAATTCTGGGGAGCAGAAGGCCCACTGAAGATTTGTGCTGAAGCTCACTCAGCAGAGAACGGCTTTCGGTTTCCCACTCCATCCCCTCCTGTCCTGTGCGGGCAACAGGAAAGGGGACATGAAGGCAGAGGAGACAGCGGGTAGCAAATAAAAGCCATTCTGATGTCCAGTCCAACTCCTTTTCTCCAAGGGAGAAGATGGGCCTGGAGCTAAGAGAGCAGAGTAAAGAAGGCTGTGTCTTTGACCTTCTGCTCTGCTGACCCTTGTCCTGGGGGGGGGGGGGCGCTACAGTACCATCTAGGGGTGACAAAAATCCTAAATTTGTCACTGATTATTGGAGCAAGGAATTAGCTGTGCTAATCCCTGCAATGGTGGTAACTTAGTATCCCTCAATTGCCCCCAAAAATGCAATTAGGTAAAGTTTGTCTTAAAAAGACAGAAGACAAAAGAAGCAGATCAGTAAAAGTGTTACTTCTAGCGTCAGAGGCGCGTGGACAGAGTGTTATTAAAATAAGAACAGTTACCTGATGGTAGACTGAGAGACGTTGGTTTTTACAAATGGAACGGCCCCCTGCCTTTTGAGGACCTGGACTATTACACTGTCTTCTTTCTCCGGGACCCCGAGAAAATATGTCAGACCACAGGGCGAGGCTTGTCCCTAGGAAAGCAACAACAGACAAGTCAGACTTGCAGTGCTGCCTAGGGTGGATCTCAAGTATTTTCACCCCAAGACGTTAAACTTCCAGACAAGTCCCTAACAGGAGAGAAAAGAACGCAAACTCTTTGTAGCTCCGAACACATTTATGTGACACAAGATTCCCAATTTATAGAGGCTGCTGTCTCCAAAATGTGCAGGCACAGGGAAGACAGACTCAGCGAGCACATTTGCCTTTGCAACAAAATCAGCACTCTGGCAATGTAGAGAACGTAATTTAGAGTGAAATCTAATATTGGTCGTCACAGAAACGTAGTCTAAATGAGAAAAACGTTGTTGCAACACACATTTTGTATTTTACGTTGTTTAATGCATGGAAAGCCGACAAGGCTCAGCATCTGCTACCTTATAACCAATGTGTTCCTTCAGACTGACTGGCACCCCGTACAGCAGACCTTCCTTGTTCTGCTCTTTCACTGCTTGAAGATGACTTCCACAATCCGGAAGAAAAGCTGTCACACAGTTAACCTCTTCGTTTACTTCGAAGGTCTAAAATACATAGAAAGGAAAGGAGGGTAATTTTCCAAGGTACTTCCATGGGTCATTCACACGAGGAAACGTCTCACCTGATATATCCTGTCAGTGCGTACATATACCCAGATTGAGCAGAGGCATTGCCGGGAACGGGGTGGGCAGAGGTTGGCACTTGTGTGTGTATTTCCTTGGGAAAACCATGTGCACCAGTAGCAGGCATAAATGTAAAGGACTGTAAAATCAATGTAATCCACCGGGGGACCAACGACCTTGCTAGAAACAGCATCCTAGCAAGACAGAGAGATTTCCAGACTCTGCGGAAACAGACTGGGCACATGGCGAAGACTATTGCCTTTTCATAAGTGATACCCGTTCACTGAAAGGGAAAGGAAAGGTTAAGCCATACAGATAACTTCCTACACGGCTCAAAACCTGGTGTAAGGCAAAAGGCTTTGGATATATTGGGGTCTGGGGCCATGTATGGAACAGTAAAAGGCTCTGTCCGTGGCAGGAAAAAGGATCCTAAGTGAGAAATTCAGATCATGTGTCAAAAGGCTTTTAAACTAGACCACAGGAGTGGCAGAAGGAAGTTGTAATGACATCCCCAACCAAAACAGGAAGTAGGTGGAGAAAGTAACAAAAATCAGCTCAGTAGTTCACTTTTAAACAGAAGAGCAGAGAAAGTGACCAGGAAGCGCAGCAAGCTGAGAGCACAAATGCCCGTAGTCTGGGCAATAGCATTCCAGATTTCCAGCCCATAATAATCGAGGCAGACTTGGATGTTCTTGCGATTATAGAGGCGTGGTTCATTGAGCTTCAAGAATGGGAAACACCCATACCATACTAAGTTCCTCTTTGCGCCTTCATGTTGTTGTTAATTGTTAATTGTTAAATGTTTCAATGTAAACCGCCAACGAGGCGACAGTTTCTTCCTTGAAGACCGGTGCGATATGTATACTTTACAGGAACATCGGTATATAAAAATAAATAAATAAATAAATAAATAAATACCAGGCTACACAACCTGTTCAGACAGACAGTCCAAGTAACTGAAATGCAGGGGACATGGGGAAAAGAGGAAGCACTGTGGGCCGGCTTAAAAGAAGATGATGGCATTTCCATTTGCACGGGAGTGATCTACAGGCCTCCAAATCGTACAGAAGAGCAGTACAGAGATCTGGCTCAAGACATCCGACAGGTGGGAAGGAAGGGAGAAGTGTTGCTGGGCGATTTGAATCTGCTTGATGTGGATTGGGGTATCCCTGCTACAGAATCTGCAAGAAGTAGAGAGATTGTGGATACCCTTCAGGAGGCTCTGCTCAGACAAATAGTGATGAAACCGATGAGGGGAAGAACAATACTAGATCTGGTACTCACAAGTATCTCAAACGTCCAAGTAGGTGCCCGAAATTGGAGCGGCCTCGGAGGAAACTTTCCTTCCGTGTCCCCCCACCTTCCCCTCCCTTCCCCTATCTATCCCACCCCCCAGCCCTATCTAACCCCCCCCTTACCTTTTGTAGGGGGGGGGGATTTATAAGACTTAGTTCTTGGGCCACTTTTTGCACAGATATTTTGAATTGTAACATAGTAATGACAGCAAAAAAAGGATCAGATGACCTACCCAGTCTGCCCAGCAAACTTATTATGGTAGTAACTGCTAGAGATGTGAATCGTGTGCCAGATCGTCTTAACGATCAGATTCGGCTGGGGGGGGGGGAATCTGATCGTTAAGATATGTGAATTGGAATCGTTTCCGATTCCAATTCACATCGCTAATTTTTTTTTTAGGGAGGCCCGCGCCGCTAAAAAAAAAAACAAAACCCACCTGACCCTTTAAATCGACCCCCCCTCCCGACCCCCCCAAAACCTTTTAAAATTACCTGGTGGTCCAGGGGGGCCTCGGGGAGAGATCCAGGGGGGCCTCGGGGAGAGATTTCCCGTTCCCAGGCATCAGCTGTTCTAAAAAAAAAAATGGCGCTGATGCCCCTTTGCCCTTACCATGTGACAGGGTATCCGTGCCATTGGCCGGCCCCTGTCACATGGTAGGAGCACTGGATGGCCGGCGCCATCTTAAGGGCAACCTGCTCCGTGCAGGTTACCTCCATGTTTCTGTTAAGGGTAGTAACTGCCGCTCCGTGCAGGTTACCCCCATGTTTCTGTTAAGGGGTAGTAACTACCCCTCCGTGCAGGTTACCCCCATGTTTCTGTTAAGGGTAGTAACTACCGCTCCGTGCAGGTTACCCCCATGTTTCTGTTGAGGGTAGTAACTACCCCTCCATGCAGGTTACCCCCATGTTTCTGTTAAGGGTAGTAACTGCCGCTCCGTGCAGGTTACCCCTATGTTTCTGTTAAGGGGTAGTAACTACCCCTCCGTGCAGGTTACCCCCATGTTTCTGTTAAGGGCAGTAACTGCCGCTCCGTGCAGGTTACCCCCATGCCTTCTGTTAAGGGTAGTAACTGCCACTCCGTGCAGGTTACCCCCATGCTTTCTGTTAAGGGCAGTAACTGCCGCTCCGTGCAGGTTACCCCCATGCTTATCAGTTCCCCAGACTGTAAAAGTTGTGGCCCTCATTGGTTGTTCTCTGAATCCAATTCACTTTTTCCCCCCTGCCATTGAAGTGGAGAGCAATGTTGTGGTTGCATCAAAACCATCAAGGCTTATTGTTGGTTAAGGGCAGTAACCACCACACCAGCAAGTTATCCTCAGCTTCCCTCTTCTTATTTCTGTCCCCTAACCTTTAGGGATCCACAGTGATTATCCCATACCCCTTTGACTTCATTAACTGTTTTCTTCTTTACCACCTTCTTCAGACGATCATTCCAAGCATCCACTGCACTCTCTCTGACCCCTAGTTCTACTGGTTTTTTTCTGAAAAAGTTCAAAGTTTGTACATCATTAAAACATTTCAGATATGTGAAGGTCTATATCCTATCTCCCCTGCACCTCCTCTCTTCCAGGCTGTACATATTCAGGTCCTTCAGCCTCTCCTCTTAGGTCTTCTCATGCAGACACCACACCATTTTGGTTGCCCTTTTCTGGAACACCTCCATCCTGTCTCTATCCTTTTTGAAATGAGGTCTCCAGAACTGAACACAGTTCCCCAGGTGCAGCCTCTCTAAGGATCTGTACAAGGGCATCATCACCTCCTTTTTCCTGATGGTTATTCCTCTCTCTAAGCAGCCCAGCGTTCTTCTGGCTTTAACTATCACTTTATCACATTGCTTCGCCATCTTCAGATCCCCAGATACTATTAGCCCAAGGTCTCTCTTGGTCCATGCACAACAGTGTTTCACTCCCCATCTTTCGGATTACCACACCCCAGATGCAGGACTCTGTACATCTTAGCACTGAATCCCAGCTGCCAAATCTGTGACAATTATTCAAGCTTTCTTAAATCACTTTTCATTCTCTCTACTCCTTCAGGTGTGTCCACTCTGTTGCAGATCTTAGTATCATCTGCAAACAGACAAACTTTACCTTCTATCCCTTCCGCAATGTCACTGACAAAGATATTGAACAGAACCGGTCCCAATACCGATCCCCGTGGCCCTCCACTTAACATAGTTCTCTCTTCAGAGCAGGCTCCATTTACCATTACACGATGTCTCCTATCAGTCAACCAGTTTGTAATCCTCGCCACCACCTTGGCGCTCACTCCAAAGCTTCTCATTTTATTCACAAGCCTCCTATGCAGGACCTTATCAAAAGCTTTGCTGAAATCCAAGTAGATCACATTGAGCGCTTTTCCTTGATCCAATTCTCTTATCACCCAATCAAAAAAATCCATCAGATCTGACTGACGGGACCTTCCCCTGGTGAAAGCATGCTGCCTCGGGTCCAGTAAGCCACCTGATGGAGATACTTCACTCTCCTTTCCTTCAGCGGAGTCTCCATTAATTTTCCCAGAACTGAGGTGAGGCTAACCGGCCTGTAATTTCCAGTTTCCTTTCCTCCTACCACTCTTGTGAAGAAGGACCACAACCACACATCTCCAGTCTCGCAGCACCCCTCCCGTTTCCAGGAATCTATTGAGTAAGTCTTTCAGCGGATCTGCCAGAACTTCTCTGAGCTCCCCCAGTATCCCTCAACAGACCTCCATGGCCTTCTCTGCTTTCAGTTTTCCTAACTCTTCTGTAAATGAAGTTTCGTCTTCCCCGTCCCAATTTACAGTCCTTCTGCAAGGTCTTGTTTAGTGAACACCACACTGAAGTATTTGTTTAATATTTCCACCATTTCTTTGTCTCTCTCCACCCATTGCTCCTCATCAACTTTCAGTTTCACTTTACCACTTCGGACCTTTCTCCTTTCTCTGATGAATCTGAAAAATGTTTTCTCTCCTCGCTTTACCTCTTTGGTAATTCTCTCTTCCGCTTGTTTCCTGATTTCTTTCTTTGTCTCCCTTGGTTTCACCAGGTATTCTTCCCTGTGTTCCCCTTTTTGGGATCCTTTAAACTGTTTGAATGCTCTTCTTTTTACCTTTATTTTATCAGATCTTTTTTTTTCTCTTACTTTTGTTTATTTTTCTAACATATAGATTTGTTGCCTTTGTAATTGCTCCTTTTAATGTGGTCCACTGTTGTTCCACCTCACCTATTCTCTCCCAATCTTCCAGTTCTTCTTCCAGATACACAGCCATTTTGACAACGTTCATATTTGTGAAATTCAAAACTTGGGTCTTAGTGTAACTTCTTTGTATCCTATTTGCGATGTCAAACCATACCGTCTGATGATCACTGGTGCTCAGGTGGGCACCTATCTCAACATTAGAGACATTATCACCATCGGTGAGCAGTAGATCGAGTATCACATCCTCCCTCGTGGGTACCATTACCATTTGCTTGAGTAAAGCCTCTTGAAGGACATCCCCTCTCTCTCTACTTCTTGCAGATTCCACAGAAGGGATCCTCCAATCCACATCTGGCAGATTAAAATCTCCAACAATTCTCTCTTCTTTCCCACATTTTGGATGTCTTCGATCAGATCTCTGTCCAGTTCTTCTGTTTGAGTTGGTGGCCTGTAGATCGCACCAGTAAAAATGGAAGCACCATCTTTTTTTTTTTTTTAGGACGGTCCATAATGTTTCTTCCCTGCCCCACGTTCCTTGCAATTCAGTTGTTTGGACATTGTTTTAGACATAAAAAGCTATTCCTCCCCCTTTTCTGTCCTCTGTCCTTCCTAAACAAGTTACAGCCCGGTATGGCCGTATTCCAGTCATGAGAATCAGTGAATCAGGTCTCCATAACAGCAACAATGTCCAAGTCCACCTCCACCATTAGGGCCTACAGGTCTAGGATTTTATTGCCCAGACTCTGAGCAGCTGTAATCATAGCTTTCCAGCTGCTCTTCCTAGTTACGTTTTCTGCTTTTTTGAACTGATTGATTTTGTTACTTTCTCGTCCCACTTCCTGTATTTCTTAGGGGTGACCAGGCTCGGCGCCACTGAGTGTGCAAACCGTGCAATTGCACAGGGCAGAACACCTGATAGGACGGTGTCGGGAGCAGGGTGAGTCTGGGACAGAGAATGAATGAACGGTGGGGAGGGAGGGTGGTAGCACAGTAATTGTTCACACAGGGCAGCAGAAAAGTTAGCATCGGTGCTGGGGTGACCTGCTCATTTCACCAGCTGCCTCCTGCCACCCCCGTTCTCCAGTTTAAATGCCTGATAATGTTGTGGACTCTTAGTTACAGCTTGTCTTTTTTTTTCAGAAGATGTTTTAAGCCATTAATAGTAGTATCATATTGTACTTTGCCAGTCACATGAAGAAATTGTGAAGTGTGTCCCTCACCTTTCCCAGATAAGTATAGAGGACACTCTCTGGGGACAGAGAACCTTCCCTCAGCTTCTCAGTCAGTTCCAGAAGGGACAGGGTGAGGATCAATTCACAGTCTACTCCAGGACGCTGAAAAAAAGATAGACAAGTCACTTGTGTTATTTGTGTATGAAACATTGTAATATAATTTCCACAAAATTAACAGGGTTTCAAAAAAAAAAATCATCTTGGGAAAGGACTTATCCAGCTTTGAAACCTTCTGGCAGACATCTAGAAAGGAACTCAAGAGAACCATGCAAGAGCCCCAACCCTTTCACTTTGAGGATCCCAACCTATTTGTAGAACAACCCAAGTCCCAGAAGTCAAGAAGATAACGCCATCTGCAGAAGAAGTAGTGGGCAGGGCCCCTGGTCACCACCTCAAAAGAACTCTGGGAATCAAGAGAAAGGACTGACCTTAATCACAAACAGTTTCCACAATCAAGGGAGATAAGTGATAGTGAAAATTGGGACCTGGTAGAGAGTCCCAGATCCTTTTGATGAGCCAGAAGGGAAGATAGGACCTCAAAATGGCCCTAGAAATGGTACAGTTGATTGACAGTTAACCCAAGGAAGGGTTCCCACTCAACTCCTCAGTTCATTCTCCTTAAAAAGTGATCCCTTGTATAGGATGGCAAATGGGGAGATTGAGGGTGAAATTTGGGAACAGCTATTCATACTCAAGCCATACCGAATTCAGGTTTTGGGACTTATGTAGCAGATGGCAAGACCTGAAGATAACTCTTTACCTGATTTTATTGACCAGGCATTTACAAACAAGTAGAAGAGTTTTGTAAATCATGCTCTACCTGTCATCTAACCTCACAATAAAAGTTCCCTGTAGCCCATTAATACTGTTACCCATAACAGATACACCATATGACAGGATGGTAAGACCCACTAGAAAAGTCATCTCAGGGCTACCAGTTTATTCTAGTAATAGTGGACTATGCCACCCGCTATCCAGAAGAAATTCTTCTCTGGAACATAAAAGTGACAGCCATAGCAAACACATTAGTAGAAATCTTCTCACGAATTGGCTTACTGAAGGAGATCCCAACAGATCAAAGAACCCCCTTTATGTCAACCATGATAAAACACGTCCAAGGCCTAATAAGAGAGAATATCTGTCTACCATCCCCAAACAGAGGGGTTAGTAGAACATTTCAATAAAACATTGAAACAGATACTTCAAAAGGCCACTGATGGAAAAGACTGGGGTCGCCTCCTATCCTATCTCCTCTTCGACTTTTGGGAAGTACCCCAAAACTCAACATCCTTCTCCCCATTTGAGATATTGTATGGACGATGGCTCTGTGGAATCCTCAACATGGTCCAGGAAAGCTGGGAAGAGCAACCGGACTCAGGAAGGAATATTGTGGCCTATGTCCTCCAAATGCAAGAATGGCTCAGGAAAGTGGGTAAGGCCATGAAGGAACATCTGGAAAAAGCCCAAGCTCACAGGCTACCCCTTATAATCGATCCACTGTAACAAGAACATTTGAAATTGTTTGCTTGCTTCCCATGACAGAAAGAAAATTACTTGCAAAGTGGCAAGGATCCTATGAAATTGAAGAAAAGTTTGGACCCGTAAATTATCAGATTTCTAAACCCAATAAGAAGAAAAATGTACAGCCCCTCCATGTTAATCTGCTGAAGAAATGGGTAGACAGGTCTTATAATTTGATCCAGCAAGAAGATATTCAAGAGGACTTTGGGCCTGAACTCCCTAAATCAGGTAGACCAGAGATCCAGTTTGCAGCCCAGCTATCACAAGGCCGACAAAAGAATCTTGTTCAGCTGGTGCACCAGAATAAGGATGTGGCTTCTGAAACTCCAGTGCAAACCCAAATAATGAAACATGACATCATTACAGAACCAAGCATCGTAATCAAACAAATACAATATTGATTCCTGGAAGCTCCACAGAAAGTGATTTTTCAGGAAATTGAAGAGATGCTACAGCTTGAGCAAATACAGGAATTTTATAGCCTCTGGTGTTTGCCAGTGTCTGGTCTTAGTTCCAAAACCAGACAGGACTATTTGCTTTTGCATAGATTTAAGAAAACTCAATGATAAGTTTTGTGTAGATGCCTATCCTAGACTGTGAGTTGATAAAATAGGGCAGTTCTCGCCCTATTCAACCTGTTATCTGGAAACCGATGTGATATCTCGATCGAATGTCGGTATACAAAAGAAATAAATAAATAAATAAATAAAATAAGCTAATTGAAAGACTAGGGAAGGCCAAATTTCTCTCAGTCTTAGACCTCACAAAAGGTTATTGGCAAGTACCATTGACCCTGACTGTAAAAGAAAAAATGGTCTTCTCTATCCCAGAAGGGATCTTTCACGTCATAGGCCTCCCATGTGGTCTGCATTGTGCTCCTGCTAACTTTCAGTGCCTCGCTTACTGTGAACCCACAAAAGATATGCCACTACCTACCTAGATGACATTGTGGTCTTTAGGGAATGACTGATCCTACTAACTACAACGCCTGTAATCAGTAAACAACACTGAAAGATGCCCACTTGACCACAAACCCAAGAAATGTGTTCTAAGGGGACAACAAGTCCAGTATCATGGGTATTTCATAGGCAGGGAACATATTTATCTACAAACTGGAAAGGTGAAGACAATAGCCAGGGTGGGATTCCTACAAACCAAGCAACAAGCCAGGGTGGGATTCCTACAAACCAAGAAACAAGTCAAGTCCTTCTTGAGTCTAGTGGGCTATTACATAGAAACATA
Source organism: Rhinatrema bivittatum (assembly GCF_901001135.1). Classification (NCBI taxonomy): domain Eukaryota; kingdom Metazoa; phylum Chordata; class Amphibia; order Gymnophiona; family Rhinatrematidae; genus Rhinatrema; species Rhinatrema bivittatum. The sequence goes on from NC_042624.1 coordinate 117,692,725, forward strand.
GAAACATAGAAATGACGGCAGAAGAAGACCAAATGGCCCATCCAGTCTACCCAGCAAGCTTCACACACTTTTTTCTCTCATACTTATCTGTTTCTCTTAGCTCTTGGTTCTATTTCCTTTCCACCCCCACCATTAATGTAGAAAGCAGTGATGGAGCTGCATCCAAGTGAATATCTAGCTGATAAGTTAGGGGTAGTAGGGGTAGTAACCGCCGCAATAAGCAAGCTACACCCATGCTTATTTGTTTTTACCCAGATTATGTTATACAGCCCTTATTGGTTGTTTATCTTCTCCCCTACCGTTGAAGCAGGGAGCTATGCTGGATATGCTTGAGGTATCAGTTTATTCTTCTCCCATTCTGTTGAAGCAGAGAGCCATGCTGGATATGCATCGAAAGTGAAGTATCAGGCACATTTGGTTTGGGGTAGTAACCGCCGTAACAAGCCAGCTACTCCCCGCTTTGTGAGTGTGAACCCTTTTTTCTTCTCCCCTGCCGTTGAAGCAGGGAGCTATGCTGGATATGCGTGAAGTATCAGTTTTTTCTTCTCCCCTGCCGTTGAAGCAGAGAACTATGCTGTATATGCATAGAAATAGAAGTAACAGGCTTATTTGGTTTGGGGTAGTAACCGCCGTAACAAGGAGGTTTATACCAAATTTTGCCATGATAGCTGAGCTTCTAACAAGAACACTCAGAAAAACACTCAGAAAAACATCTCCCAATAAAGTCCAAAGGTCAGATAATACAACTATGGCATTCCAAACCCTGAAAGACAGGATCTTCCAGTTCTGAGCAGCCCAGACTTTGATGAGATTTTTGCCATACAAATGGATGCCTCAGATGTGGGCCTAGGAGTGGTACTACTAGAGAGGAAGGAAGATGGAGAACACCCAATAGTATATAAAAGCAAAAAACTACTCTCCAGAGAGACCAGATATTCAATAGTGAAGAAGGAGGTACATGGAGAGTGGAAGCTTTGCAATACTATCTGCTGGCCCAAAGGTTCACTCTAATAACCGATCACAAGTCCCTCAAGGGCTGTATAAAAGTAAAGAAGCCAACTCATGCATATTTATGTGACCGTCCCCCTCCCCTTCTGTACCTAATGACCTCCCCCCCCCCCACCGCCCCCCAAACTTCTCTCCCCCTCCTCCTTCCTCCCGTATCACCCCCCCCCAAAATCCCTCGTATCCAACTGTCCCTATTTCTTAAATTCTGTAAATAGTTTTGTTGTACCTCTGGTTTTTATTCTTAAATGTTTCCTGTGAACCTTTGTTCCTTGTAAAGGCCATGCCTATTTGACAGCTATGCTGTCATTGTTTAAATTTATCTGTAAACCGATACGATGTGCAAACGGTTGTCGGTATATAAAAATGTCTAAATAAATAAATAAATACTGAGGTGGTTTCCAGCCTTACAACCTTTCTTTTTCAGGGTAGAGCACTGACCAGGGCGAGATAACATCAGTGCAGATTTTGTATCCTGAGGTGCTTCCAGGTGTAATGCAGAGCTGAGGGGAAGGATATGTAAGGGAGAAAGGGGGAGGGAAGGTACCCTCACCTTAAAAAAAACCCAACAACCCAGGAAACAGAAACTTGCTGACTCACTGGGTGGGGCCTGTTTTCTACAAATTAAAACAGGATGAGAAGAAACAGGGAGGTGACTGCAGGGAAAGAAGAGAAGCCCAGGACTCCTCAAGCAAGCACCAGGAAACCAGTCGGGCACCTTGCAATACCCAAGCCACAAGTGAAAAAACGCCTTGTTAGAAACCAGGAATCCTACCCAGATAACCAGACCGGAGCAATCTCCAGAAGACCAGGAAAACCTGCAGAATGAAGCAAGTCAGCAGCTGGAACGCTTTCTTTATTCAAACTTCTGTGCAATCTGAAGGCAGCCAACAGTAGGAACTGAGCCAAACCTTTGTGTTTTTGGAAAAGAGAGAGTGGGAGAAGCTTCTTCAACGAATATACAAAATGAAAAGTGTCTGTGGGGAGCTTTTGTCAAAAGAAGTAAATCCTTAGCCCGGAGAAGTGAAAAAAGGAAATAGGGAAAACCCGATCCGGAGTCCCACTCAGTCATAATATCATATTTCTTAGCTGTAATTTCCAGGATGATTTATGAGCCAGCATAGTTGAGAATCTGTAATTGTTTTGTAATGTACATGGTTTTTTATCTCTGATCTGTGAACAGTGTTTGTAGGCCACTTAGAACATGCTCTAAGCTTCAACGGCAAGAGGAAATGTGGAAAAAAGGATTTGCTATCACAAAGAGGGGAGTAGCTGGCTTGTTACGGCGGTTACTACCCCAAACCAAATAAGCCTAATACTTCACTTTCCAAGCATGTACAGCATAGTTCTCTGCTTCAACGGCAGGGGAGAAGAAAAGAGGGTTCACACTCACAAAGCGGGGAGTAGCTGGCTTATTACGGCGGTTACTACTCCAAACCAAATGTGCCTGATACTTCGCTTTCGATGCATATCCAGCATGGCTCTCTGCTTCATGGCATGGGAGAGGCTGATACATCAAGCATTTCCAGCATAGCTCTCTGCTTCAACAGCAGGGGAATAAGAAAAGCTGAGGCTTCACGCATATCCAGAATAACTTCAACTGCAGGGGAGAAGAAAAAAAAAAAAAAAAGGATTCGCACTCACAAAGCAGGGAGTAGCTGGCTTGTTACGGCGGTTACTACCCTAAACCAAAAGGGCCTGATACTTCACTTTCAATGCATAACCAGCATGGCTCTCCGCTTCAACAGCAGGAGAGAAGAAAAACAACCAATAGGGGCTGTATGACATAGTCTGGGTAATGCGAATAAACATGGGTGTAGCTTGCTTATTGCGGCAGTTACTACCCCTACTACCCCTAACTAATCAAGCTAGGTATTTCACTTGGATGCAGCTCCATCACTGCTCTCTACATTAATGGTGGGGGTGGAAGGGAAATAGAACCAAGAGTTAAGAGAAAATGATAAGTATGAGAGAAAAAAATGTGTGAAGCTTGCTGGGCAGACTGGATGGGCCGTTTGGTCTTCTTCTGCCGTCATTTCTATGTTTCTATGTTTCTATAAAGCAGCCTAGAAACTGTATTAATAAATAAATTGATATCTCCTTAGTAGATCATTACGTTCCTCTCAGGGAGCAGTAAAGGAATTTAGGCTCTGCACTACAAGACATGGAGCATTCCAAAATGTAGTCCCAAAATTATTAAAGTTGGATATTCACCTGTCTGATGGTTATTTGAGTTTTGGACATCAGAAAGCTTTCTATTAAGATGTGCAATGTATGGATTGCACTGCTGGTGACATTTTAAATAAAAGAATAAAGTTTTGTGCTGTTAGCTGATGGGCCCAGTGTTATATTTGTGATTATTGTATGTTGTTATATTTATTATTGTAACTCACCATTATCACTTCATTGTTTGGCGAGTAATAAATGTGACAAAATAAATATATTTTTGAAAGGAAAAAGGAGGGACTCTTGTTTGAATTTACAATCTAAGGTTAAAATAAAGAGAAAAAGTATTGCTAGCTTGAATCAAAGAAATAGGATTTGTTTGGTAGGGGAGTGCTGTCATTTTAACGTGACAGGAGGAAAAACTCAATGAAATTGGTTTCATTTTTTGTGATACTTCCAATCTGAAACAATACAAAACTCAATGAAATTTCTTTTGGGGGTTTTTTTTTGTGTAATTTCCAATCCAACCACAAGGAGGCCCAGCCTTCCTCCAGGCTCCAGGCCCCTCCGGACTCCCACACCCTCTTACCAACATCTGCTGGTGCCCCAGCTCCTAACCGAGCAGGACAGATCCCGCTTTCTTCTTGCCCTGTCAATACTATAATGCAAAATGGCACCAGCTATGTCAGCCAGCGCTATTTCACATAACGGCCGCAATCCGAATGCACGATGGCATCAGCAGGGTGGGAGCAACTGGGGTTAGCGGCAGCCCCCTTAGGACCCGGGGGCATGAGCAGATGATGGTGTGGCCAGTGAAGGGGGCCACAGCAAAGAAATTTAAGAAAGGGAAAGGAAAGCAGGCCTGACTGCCCAGACGCCTGCCTCCACCCAACTGGTGGCCCAGTTCCCCCTTCCACCAGGGTCCCCTATAGAAAGTCGCTGGCCGACTGGTACCTCCTTCTGCCATCCCCCTCCCCATCAAGCCTATCCAGCAATTCTGCCCCCTGCAGACCCCCTTAAACGTGCCCGGGTACCCAGAACTGGCGTCCAGCTCATGGCGAGGCCCAACGTTGCTCTGACATCCTAGTGTCGTGAGTGAGGAGATCACCTCCCGTTTCCATGGGAACCAAGGCGAGCAGCCTCAGTAAACCCCCCTTTCAGTTATGTGCGGAAGCTAAAGAGACTAAAAATATAAAAGAGAAAAAGAAATCCGAGGCCGGCTACAGTTTTGGTGAGACGAAGCACATTCATGCACTGGAAAGTAATGGGATTCCTGCACAATTAAGCTGTGAACCTTCCCATCGCAGCCCCATAATCGGGCTGCCCTGTGAAAGCTGCCGGGATCATGTGCCCAGCGTCAGGACTGCTGATGGTGATCGGGTCTGAAGGAGGGACTCGGCCCGTTCTTCTACCTTCTGTTCTGTGGAACCACCAGGCCACCAACTAATTATTTCAGCTGCCTGCACCCCGCAGGGCTGAAGGACTCCAGAATCACCGAGAGCCATTCGTTTTCTAAGGGAAATTGCCCTGAAGAGCAGGGAGTGTTTCCCCCCACCCCCCACCCCTAGAGCTCACCTCAAATACGTGTGCAACGTCTTTTAAACTTATCTCAAAGGAGTTAAAAGCTGGCACCTGTACTTGTGAAAACTTGGTGGCCTGCACACAGTTACCCCTTCAGAGGGGCTTTTCTTTTTATCATTTGGCTTATTTAATTACCATTTCAGTAAACTGCTGCCTTTTAAAATGCATCCTCTGTTTATACCTCACTTTGGTGACGCTGTTTGCCTGCCATTCTGTTGTGTCCGTCGGTTCCCCACGCCCTCTCTCCGCCCTCCTTACCTCTTTGGCTCCTCCCTCTTCGCCCGCGGGAAGATTGGCTGCTGCGGTGTTCTCCTGCGCGCGCAGCGTGGCCCCCGACTGAAGTACCGGCGATGGCGCGAACCTCGGGGGCGTCCCCCGAAGATGACGTCGCCCGCGACGGATATATAAGGTCTTGGAATTTGCTAACAGACTGAGTTAGCAAGGGTTACTCTACCTAAGCTACTCTGCCTCCTCGGACTTACCAGGGGTACCCGCTCCTCGGGGGCCTCGCTCTCTCCTTTGTTTTTCAGGTCGCAGTCTGGAACCGGCACTCGCTCCTCGAGGGCCCTCGTTCCCAGACTTGCTCCGTATTCTCTTCTGCCTGGAAGTCATCACTGCCAACTACATCAGTGAGTTACCATCGCTCTCTCAGAGCTTTCCCTGGAACCAGGTACTCGCTCCTCGAGGGCCTACTCCATTCCAGCTCCTGGGCTTCTGTGAGACATTGTGTGAGTGTTCTATCAAGGTTCCTTACCTGAACTCTGCATACCCTGCCTGCTCACCATATTCAGTTTCTCTACAGCTCAGCCTCCAGGGATTGCTGTTCCAGTGCCTGAGGGACTACAGCCCAGCCGGGCACTTCCAGCTCACTACTGCCACCTCTGGTGGTCCCATATACTGTCTAATAAAAGCACTAGTGTGTGTCTGTCTCCTAACTCTGAGCCTGACCGGTGGTCCTTCTCGGGATCTTCCCTCCCCGGGGTCGTGGTCATCTGCCACCGGTCCAAGGATCCACTCACAACTCTCCTAAATACCAACAGATTGCCAACTCCGAACACAGCACATTCTTAAGTAAAAATGTTGAGCTGTGTATTTCCTGGGTTTAGTTAGTGGGGTTTTTTGGTTTTTTGGAGCTGGCAGGAAGACGGCAGAAGAGCCCCCTCCCAGCGTGGCATTGGGGCTGTGTGGGAAACCTCGTAAGTGAATGAACCAGCACTCGTATGCTCTCTTCACTGGGTTCTGGGTTGTTTTATTTCTGCTGGGCTGTTACCAGGGAGGGGTTAAGGTACAGGACACCAGAACAGCTGGCAAAGTCAGGCTGTTTTAGCAGTTCCATATTCTGCTCTGTAAATCCCTTTTTTAATTTTATTTTTTTAACTTAATGTGGAAACTCATTCTTGCCCTGCTAGAGCTCACCTGAAATACTTGTGCAACCCCGAATCTCAAGGTCTTTTCAACTTATCTCCAAGGCGTTGGAAGCTGGCACCTGTAGGGTGCACGCCCTGCCCCAACATGCCACCCTCCTGTAATAACCCCACCCTGACGCCCCGAGGAACATTACCACACGCTCCCTACCTGCTCTTTAAACTTTAAAAGTGCACTTTTCAGTTCCTGCAGGCCGTCGTCTCTCTTCTTTCTCGCTTCCTCTATCTTCTTTTGGATTCGCTTCCTTGCGAGCCACCTCAGGGCCAGGAAGGCTGTGGCTGAGCCGCAGATGACGGCAGCCAGGATGCCAGCAGGGTCCTTGCCCGCTGCAGAGAGGAGCTCCGGCCCGCCCGTCGGGAGCATGGTGCAGCCGCTCTGCCCCGGATCCCTCTCTGCGGCGGCGGCAGCAGCCTGACACCCAGGCAAGGGTGGAGCCCTGCACCGACTCCCTCCAGCTCCGCCGCATGTACGTAGGAGGGGACCGCGCGTTCCTGGAAAGCGCCTCCTCGGAGGCTGCTTGGAACTGGCGCTGGCAGTTTGCACTTCATGTTTGGGGAAGGAGGAGTAGGCGCTTTGGAGCTGCCCTGAGAAACTGGGAAAGGCTCCTGTCCCCTACCCCCAAGCGGTCTGGCAGGGTTTGCCTCGATTTTGTGAGCGTGGTTGTTCTGATAGAATTGCTAATTTTGGGACGAGATCCGTGAGATCCTGGTCCTGCCTCGCTGAGGATCTTCCCACCCTGCCTGCAGGAGGTGAGGGAACGAGGACTCCCGGGCTCCTGTGTCGCCCCCTTCCTGACCAGGACTTTCACTTTTCACATCGTCCCATTGAATGAATGCAGAGACCCAGGTGTCCACGATACGCGTTCAGAGGGTTTTCTTCTCCCTCACTTGCAGAAATTGAATGCAAACGACTAATAATTAAACACAGCTTTACTAAGTGAACGTCATAAACATTAACATAGTAGAAATGTATATATTATATATATATATATATATATATATATATATATATATATATATATATATACACTGATTTAATATTAAACCTTGGAACTGCTAGAATCTGTTAAGACTAAACAATTCTTGGTGTGGTTAATGTTTCTTAGCCCCAAGAAAAATGGGATACTTGCAATAAAAAAAACCCCCAAAACATTGCAAAACAGAGCTAGAGATCTCCAGATGATGCAGGTTAGGTTGGGTTTCTTCCTTTCTGCCACTCAGAGTTCTCAGTTTGCTTTATCTTGCAGTTTATGTTGATCATTTTGCTCCTTGACGCTTAACCACTTCAGCTTTCTGTGGGAAGCCAACAACTCATGCATCTTCTCCAGTTGGGTAGGATGAGCTCTGGACACTTGGTGCCAGCCTTCCGTCCCAGCCAGGGCCGCCCGTGCCCCTGCGGCACTCTCTAGCGTGCGCTTCCCACCAACTCAGTCTCTTGGACACTGGGAGCCCGCACTTGGTGGCACTCACTTACTCACTGCACTCTCAGGGTTCAACCTCAGACCCTCTCCGTGGCTCTCTTAGATGCTCTCTCTGCACCACCTGGAGATCTCTAACTCTGTTTTGCAATGTTTTAGGGGTTTTTTTTTAATTGCAACTATTCCATTTTTCTTGGGGCTAAGAAACATTAACCACACCAAGATTTTTTTAGTCTTAACAGATTCTAGCAGTTCCAAGGTTTAATATTAAATCAGTGTATATATGTAAGATGCATTTCTACTATGTTAATGTTTAATTTATCACGTTCACTTAGTAAAGTTATGTTTAACTGTTAGTTATTTGCATTCAATTTCTGCAAGTGAGGGAGAAGAAAACAGGGTTTAACAGGGTCAAGAACCTGCTATTAATTAAGTTTACTTAAGGGAATAGCCACTGCCATTAGCAATGGTTACATGGAATAGACTTAGTGTTTGGGTACTTGCCAGGTTCTTGTGACCTGGTTTTGGCCTCTGTTGGAAACAGGATGCTGGGCTTGATGGACCCTTGGTCTGACCCAGTATGGCAGGTTCTTATGTTCTTATGTCCCCTCCCTCTGGGGCTATAGCACCTGCCCCCTCCTCAGATGAAACTCACTCCTGATTGGCTGAGATCCCTTGCAGGGCCACATTGCTCGCTTTGAGGATTAGTTGAAAATCCTCACACATTGCAATATGCAAAACTGATGCCAAGAATGCTGAATAAAACCATTGTCCAGTTCAAGGAAGGTGTAACAGGGTCACAGAACCTGAGGTAGGGGCTGGCACGTATCCTACAACACTGGGAGGGACAGCAATTTTCCTGGACACAAGAGAGAAGCAGAGTTTTGAAAAAGATTTTGTTTCTTTTTCTTGGGAGGACATTTTTTTCCCCTGGGAGAAGGAGCTGAGGAGAGCACGCGTTGCTGTCTGTGGGACCTGTCTACCCTAGGGGTCCTTGGAAATATTAGAGGAGAGGTTAAGAGGCCCAGTACCCTGGTTCTCCTAGCGCCTACCAACCTGAGGAGCGCTCAGGGGGAGGAACAGGACTGATAACTCGTTTCACAACCGCGTCAGGTTGTTTGAAGATTAAACGAGAAGCTTCCTGTGTTTATCTTTCAAGATCTGGTTACAGTGAATTTTAATAGCCCTTATGCAGGATAATTAGCGGGTGGAAAATTGTGCGAGTTGCCAAATCCTCGAGCGTCTCTTTTAAAAGAGCAAATCACATTAGTTAGTGTTGGGTCCAGCCCCACAATGCCCCAAGACTGCACCCTTTTCACAAGTATATGCATGCGTGTGATAGTGAAAATGCGTGCACCTTTCCAGCTTTTAGAAAACCCCGATTACGCAAGTAGAGGCTACTTACGTGCACGTATGCAAATTGTTACCCATGGAACGGTTTGAAAATCGCCTCCTCAAATCCACATCTATAAAGAATATATGATTAAAAAAAGTTCAAGAAACCCTTTAGGGGTTCTGACACTTTACTAGCTTCATATTTCTCAAGCACCAAAATGAATTTACACTCGCTGGCACTGGATTTCCTATTCTTCCCATAAATAAAAGGTGATTGTGTGTTGGATGATTTTGTCTGTCTCGGTGCCACTGACATTACGGTCAATGCCTGTGCCCCTCCTGTCATCCACTCACTCCCTTACACACTGAAGCATAGAAACCCAACACATTTGCCCGGGTCATATCAGCTTTGGTGTTATGTATTCAAGGCTGTATGCCAAGACCTTAGCTTAAATCTTAATGCTTTGATTTAATAAAGATATAGAGCTATAGGCTCCCTGTCTGGTTTTGGTAGGATTATGACCACTGCAATGTTATTAAACTATCTGGCATATTCCCCAAAACTGCCATTTCTTCAAAAAGCGACCTCAGTACTTCACACACCTGCTCCGTAATCACACGATCAGGCCCAGGGGATTTCAGACTAAGAAGCTACCATGGACTGCGGTTTGGGGCTGTTTGGAGCTCGTCTGGTGCGCACCACTGCCGGCCCCAGCCGACTAACCAAGCCTTAGAAGAGATATCCATTTGGGCTCGCTACCCGGATTGACTTCCTGATCACGCCAGCTCATAACCGCCGACCCGCAGTGGCTGCCCGCTACCGCATGCCGCTGCTGTATCACGACTGAACAGCGATCTTACGGCCCACCCACCCGCGGCTCCCATGCCGGTGTAGGAGAAGCCGGGAGCCTCGGTTCTCATTAGAACAGGCCATCTGATGACGGCCTGCCGCCCCCCGTCATGATGATCAGTCTGTGTGCTGAGCTGCAAGCGTGACAAAAAGATGACGCCATCCTAGCAAGAGACATGAGCAGAGCTACGAGCAAGAAGAGAGCAGGGCTGATAGGAGATAGAAGGTGGCAGGAGATAGAGCTGGCATGGCAGGACATAAGGGCCGAGCTCTTAACCGCCAGCAAGCAGAGAGCCAGGCTGGTACCCTAGGGATTGAATCCCATCCCCTATGAACTTCTGAGAACACATTGAGTCTCCGCGGTTTTGCAGCGGGATTCATGGCAAGAGCCCATGGCGACCAGCTGTCACCAGCTCACCACCCCGACCTTCACTGCCTGCACCTGCCTGCCTAAAGACCATCTACTGCTTACTGCCACCTGCTCTCAGCCGGCTGCCGCTCCACCAGACTACCGACCCGCCATACATCCAGGAAATACTACAGCCTGCCGAAATACTTAGAACAGGGAAGCCGCACGATACACGAAATAAGAGGAATCCTAAACCCAAAGTGATGGAGCTAATTAACAGAACAAATCATACAAAAGGGTGAGGAAATAATGGTAATATAATGAACAACACCATCAAAAAACAATCCAAAGCCAACAAAGTTACACACCCAACGACAAGCACCAAATCGCAAAACATCAAAACAGGAGTACTAATCTCCTTACTACTAGTGAATGCACAATCACTTTAAAAAAAATCCAATTCATTAATGACATGATAGAAGACCAACAACCAACTATATTCTGTATCACAGAAAGCTGGCTAAATTAATTAATTTTCAGGATAAGAGAGAAAAATACGGGTTGGTACCAGAAAAAGGAATGAGAGCAAGTGAGTTAGCTCATTCTGTGTTTTCTGAAAATAGAAGAAATTAAGTACATTTGTTGTGAGCTGATTGATAGCATCATATTAGATCTTGTGGAAGCACTGAGAGGAGAGGATCACCTTGCTGGTGGCTGAAGAAAATCAGTAAGTAAGTACAGCTTTGGGAAATTTCAGAACTTAAAAAGTTTTGGGGAGAAATAAACTACTGGGGTATATTCGTTAGTGTATGTGTGTGTCTGTAGTAAATAGCTAGTCAGAAGGCAGGCAGAAGCCAGGAGTTTGTGTGTCTGTAGTAAATAGCTAGTCAGAAGGCAGGCAGAAGCCAGGAGTTTGTGTGTCTAGTAAATAGCTAGTCAGAAGGCAAGCAGAAGCCAGGAGTTTGTGTGTCTGTAGTAAATAGCTAGTCAGAAGGCAGACAGAAGCCAGGAGTTTGGGCGTTTTGTTTCCCTCCCTCCTACCCACCCCAGCTCATCCTTTTATTTATAGGTAGGAGACACGTTCACATTAAAAAAAAATCAGCCTTTTATCTATAATATAGGATTGCCCCAGGCCTTATCAAGAGTTTAATCATTCCCTTGCAGGTCACTACCAGATAAATAGTGAATACACTAATAAATTTAAAGGACTCAGATTGTAAACATCCCTACTCCCATAGCAACCTAAACCTAACTAGGATCTGAACAAAACTAAGTTGAAGGCAGTAGTCCAGCAGCAAGAGGAGGGCCTTCCAGTCTTTTGCATCAAGTGTCACATGTATGACCTTTTACCCACTGATGAGAGGTTGTATGTGTGCACGACAATGCAAAGAGCTCCTCAGAAAATAAGTCCAATATCTGGAGCTGAGGCAGACAGAGAGGTATATAGATGAGAACTTCAGGGACATAGTAGGCAAGTCCCAACTCCAGTCTGGCAGTCCTGATGCTGCCACGGAGAAGGAAGGTCTCATGATCAGAGAGCATCAACCAGCTGCAGCAGGAAATGATCTTGTAGCGAGGACCTGCTCTCCAGGTGATGCATTGTCCTCTCACACCGAGGATGTTTCTCCCAGGGTTACTGCCCAGGATGGAAGGGTTAGGTCAGGCATCATAGTCGGTGATTCGATTATTAGGATAAACACCAAGGATCCCTAAGATGGTAATGAAGTGCTGGGGTAACCTGTACAGAGCAGTAGTTGCTACCTTGAAAAATCTTACTGGGTCATTTGAGTCTTTTTCTTCCATCATTAGCTATGCTACTATGTTAATTTCCTTGGCATTTTGCATCTCTATATACCACGACAAGCCTTAAGATAAAAAATAACCATTCCAACCATCCAAAGCACTGATCTGAGTGAGGTAAGAAACTATGTTATATCAATAGATGCCTTTACTCACTATGTTATATCAATAAATGCCTTTACTCACATTGTTAATTGTAAACCGGGTTGATGTGATTCCTATCATGAAACTCGGTATAATAAAAATAACAAATAAATAAATAAATAAATAAATAAATAAATAAATAGTGGGGCCTGAATTATAGAATTCAATGCTGCTGGCGTTAACATGTCTTAACTAACAGCAAAAATTCAGAAGTGAACTTAAAACTTGGCTCTTCCTCACATAAGAAAGCAATCTAGGTGATGACTAATCAGTTATGATTTGGATTTTATTGTATTTTATATATGTTATTGATAATAATGTTGTTACTGTATTGCTTTATGGAATTATTTTATGAATGTTTTAAATTTGTAAGTCATTGTGCTCATTGCCTGGAATGATGGTATACAACCACCAGTAAATAAATAAATAGCTACATTTTGCAGTACATTTAGCTGAAACTGTAATTTCATGTTACTGATCACACTGGTTTGTTCCAGTTACCCTGTGCAGAAGGCAGTAACAATCTAACCAGCTGTATCCTGAGCATACCCCGTCCAAACCTGAGAGATCCTTTGTAAAACCTGAAGTTGGGTGTATGGCAGCAGTTGTGTGCCTTGCTGTCAGTCCCGAAGATTCAGCTCCCTCTACAGTGGGGTTTAAGCTCCAGGGGAAGCTAATGAACACCCAATGTGACAGGATCCTCCATCATAGAGTTGTCAATACAGTATCATGAAAGAGTACCATGGGACTGTCAGTGCAGCAATCACTCAGCACAGAGTGAAAGGCTACCAGCTTGAAGTTTAAGTACCAACTGCACAGTGTTACTAAACACTTTCAACAGGTCACCATTAACTATTCTGTCTATTGTACGGACTGTGGTGTTTATGCATGTGAGGTGTGTGAATAAAGCCACGCCAGATAGCGTGGACCTCACTGATGGGTGTACAGTGTTGGTTATTCAGCTGCGCTGCACAGACAGAAGATACAGAGATGGAAAGGTGAGTTACCCTAATAGGGTTCAATTCAAAATCTAATTGACTTTGGTAACAGTTGTGGTTGTTAAAATAAAATATAATATAATTGACCAATTGCTTAAGCACCCTGAATAGTGGCTATAGAAACTTCAGGAAAACTCCTTACCAATAGAGCGCACACCCCTAATGCTGGGTAATTCTCGACACATCTTCTGCCCATAAAAAGGAGAGTATTCAAAAAGGAAATTAATCTCAGCATCCAGTTTCTATCAGGATTAATCATGAATGAGGCCCATAATGTTGCGCAGGAAATCACCTCCTCCTGACAGCTCTCCAGGATAGCCGAAATACTGTTTCTAGGCTATCAGTTCTAATCAGATGGATTGAGTTGGTTTAGGTTTAAAAGTAGAAAGCTGATAAATCCTAGAGGTAGGGGGAAACATCTCTGGGGGGACCTTTAATATTTACAGCAGATATTTCTTCAACGTAGCCGCGTGTAGCATTAGTGTCCTATGGTTGTAGCACTACCAATGTTACCATGCCTTGATTGGTAAGAGGTATATATGGCTTTAGCCCATGTACTTCAAGCCTGGAGATCACTGGCATGCATGTGGACGGGGAAGGAAATATCACTCTGGCACACCACCAGCACCACCTCCTATCTGCTTGAATTATGTGCAGGTAATGAGTTGTTTGGACAAAATTTAGTTGGGCAGTGGGATGGGGTGTGGATTTTGAAATCTCATTTTCTGTCCGGACAATTCCAAAAGATACCCAGACTAAGCTTTGAAGGTCGACTTTAGTAGTGTCTGAACTCCTCACCATTTTACAATGCCCAATGATCACATTTTGCCCAATATTTTAGACTGAGTCAGATCTATTTACTTCAGTCCCAAAGCTCAGATCCTGATAAAAGGACAATTACCTCCTTTTCTGGGGATCTTGAGCAGAACATAAGAAAATGCCATGCTGGGTCAGACCAAGGGTCCATCAAGCCCAGCATCCTGTTTCCAACAGTGGCCAATCCAGGCCATAAGAAACTGGCAAGTACCCAAAAACGAAGTCTATTCCATGTTCCCATTGCTAGTAATAGCGGTGGTTATTATCTAAGTCAACTTAATTAATAGCAGGTAATGGACTTCTCTTCCAAGAATTTATCCAATCCTTTTTTAAACACAGCTATACTAACTGCACTAACCACATCCTCTGACAACAAATTCCAGTTTAATTGTGCGTTGAGTGAAAAATAACTTTCTCCGATTAGTTTTAAATGTGCCATATGCTAACTTCATGGAGTGCCCCCTAGTCTTTCTATTATCCGAAAGAGTAAAAAACCGATTCACATCTACCCGTTCTAGACCTCTCATGATTTTAAACACCTCTATCATATCCCCCCTTAGCCGTCTCTTCTCCAAGCTGAACAGCCCTAACCTCTTTAGTCTTTCCTCATAGGGAAGCTGTTCCATCCCCTTTATCATTTTGGTTGCTCTTCTCTGTACCATCTCCATCGCAATTATATCTTTTTTGAGATGCGGCGACCAGAATTGTACACAGTATTCAAGGTGCGGTCTCACCATGGAGCGATACAGAGGCATTATGACATTTTCCGTTTTATTCACCATTCCCTTTCTAATAATTCCCAACATTCTGTTTGCTTTTTGGACTGCCGCAGCACACTGAATCGAAGATTTCAATGTGTTATCCACTATGACGCCTAGATCTCTTTCTTGGGTTGTAGCACCTAATATGGAACCCAACACTGTGTAATTATAGCATGGGTTATTTTTCCCTATATGCATCACCTTGCACTTATCCACATTAAATTTCATCTGCCATTTTGATGCCCAATTTTCCAGTCTCACAAGTTCTTCCTGCAATTTATCACAATCCGCTTGTGGTTTAACTACTCTGAATAATTTTGTATCATCCGCAAATTTGATTACCTCGCTTGTCGTATTTCTTTCCAGATCATTTATAAATATATTGAAAAGTAAGGGTCCCAATACAGATCCCTGAGGCACTCCACTGCCCACTCCCTTCCACTGAGAAAATTGTCCATTTAATCCTACTCTGTTTCAGTCTTTTAGCTAGTTTGCAATCCACGAAAGGACATCGCCACCTATCCCATGACTTTTTACTTTTCCTAGAAGCCTCTCATGAGGAACTTTGTCAAACGCCTTCTGAAAATCCAAGTACACTACATCTACCAGTTCACCTTTATCCACATGTTTATTAACTCCTTCAAAAAAGTGAAGCAGATTTGTGAGGCAAGACTCGCCTTGGGTAAAGTCATGCTGACTTTGTTCCATTAAACCATGTCTTTCTATATGTTCTGTGATTTTGATGTTTAGAACACTTTCCACTATTTTTCCTGGCACTGAAGTCAGGCTAACCGGTCTGTAGTTTCCCGGATCGCCCCTGGAGCCCTTTTTAAATATTGGGGTTACATTTGCTATCCTCCAGTCTTCAGGTACAATGGATGATTTTAATGATAGGTTACAAAGGAGTTATCCTTAATGCCCTTTATGGATTGATTTGGCAGTACAGCGACTCGTTCAAATTATATCTTAAGGATCTTCAGGTACAATGGATGATTTTAATGATAGGTTACAAAGGAGTTATCCTTAATGCCCTTTATGGATTGATTTGGCAGTACAGCGACTCGTTCAAATTATATCTTAACCATCTCCGCTATCGTTTATATGTTTGAATTAATGACCTGTCCTTTCTCTTCTTCCTCTGCCAAGTTCTAATCACCCTGTTATATGTAACTGCCTTTTTCTGCACCATTGTTTTAGTTTATGTTTACGATACACCCTTGTTTTATGTGAACCAGCATGATGGGACTGCGTTCTCGAATGCCGGTATATAAAAACCCGAAATAAATAAATAAATAAATAAATGAATGAATTAGAGAAATCTAATGAAATTGGTTACGATTTGTCAATGCTTGATTTAAATTGTCATTGCTGGATAGCATAGAGGATTCGTTATTTATGCTGCCTTCTCTTGCACTGTGAAATATTTAATTAAGCAAAGGTTTTATTTATTTATTTATTTATTTATTGTAACCTTTATTTATGAAATTTTCCTTTACATAAAGCAAACAACAGAACATCAGTATAAAACAAGCAGAAACTCCAAGCTTCCCACATAGATAAGCATGGGTGAAAATGTACCCAAATATGGGGTCATAACAATATAGGGAAGAAAAAAACAAACAGTCCTGTAGATGATGACTAATAGAATAACACCATCCATCTACTCATCCTCCCCTGATCCCCCCCAACCCCCCATCCACCACCTTCCCCTCAGCGCAGTCTTGTGCAGGCTTAGAATAGAGACATATCTCTTGTGGGTTATAGTAGTTATCAGTTCTGGTTTATCAGTTCTGGTTTATCAGTTCTGGTTGAGGCAGAAGTGAAAGAGAAAAAAAAAATAAATGAAAAAGGTCTTGGATAATGTCATCTGTTTAGGCTGTGAAGTATGGAACTTGTGCGTCTCAAAATCTCCCACGCTGAGCACGAAGCAGTGAGCAACTTCCGCGGCGTTTGTAAAGCCGTCCTCAGCACCTTCCGTGGCCCAATGCCATCTAAAGGAAGAGGAGTTAGTTATTGTGGAAGGGTCGCATGGTTGATAATGGAAGAAAATGGTCATGCTGACGAGGCCAAGATTTTACTGCGAGCCCTAGGGTTAAGGGACAACAAGTACGGTTTCCAAATAGCCAAGTATTGGTCATAGCGTTTGGTAGAAGGAGACATCTTTGCCGATAAATGCTCATTGATGGCCAACCTATGTAGCTTCAGTCGCCATTGTGTCAGCGACGGAGGTTCCTTTGCAAACCATTGGGTGAGGATTGTCTGCGTTGCCAATAAAAAAGCTTTGCTCAAAAAACTGCATTGAGAGAGTCTGTGTGGTGCAGGCAGCGTTCCCTTAATGAGATGTAGCAAGCACATTCTTGGATTCACGGGCAAAACTAAAGCTAAGAGATGGCCAAGATATCGGAGAATCTTAGAAAGGTTTTATTTTTATTACAGAGGGTTGACAATCCATTGAAGTTTTACAGCATCTCTGAATGTACAAAGAGTGTTAAAAAAACAAAACACCTTAGGGGGTGAAGTGAATAAGTGAAGTCTCCCTCCCTGTTCACTGATCAATATTTTAATTCGCATAAAACATAGAGAGGGCAACTTGCAAAGGCAGAAAAACAGTGCTTCACCCTGCAAACTGCCTGCCCTGCCTACAGATGAAAGCGCCACCCGCTTTCCTGGCGGCGGACTCCGGGCAGGGTTAGCTTTTGCACGCAGAGCATGTGGGTAAATTTCCCTAGGAGAAAGTGCTCACGCCACTTGCAGGTGCAGGTCTGTGGCGTGTGGACCTTTCCCAACTCCATTTTCAAAGGGAACTTCCTCCTTTTGAAAACTGGCGGAAAGCAGCCAGCGACATTCCCTCCTGGCACGCAGTCTGCCCGTCTCCATCGCAGGAGATCCTGGTGCCAGGGCAACACCGAACCACTGACTCCTGCCAGGTGGACTCTGACCGTACAGGAGCTCACGGATGGGGGTGCACGGCGCCCACCACTGCAGCTTTCGAAACGCTATACGTAAAATCCCCAAATTAAAAAGTGAGGCAGCTGTTTGCTTGAATGCTTCGTGCTGTAGCCCAATCCTACAGACGCAGTCAGCTTTAGGCGAAGCTCATTTATGGCTTGTGACTTGCACAATTTAAGGAGGGCTTGGTAATAATCACAAATAGAAATCAAATCAATTCAAAGACTTTTTCCTTCTTGTCAACTGTAGCATTTATTTCCTTTGTCTCTTCTCCTGGGAGAGCGTCTCCACCTCCTTCATGAACCGAAGGCACAGCTCCTCCTGCCACGGTAATGCCACACACTGCACCGCCACGGGCAGCCCCACGCCTCCTTCTGCAGCCTGCAAGAAGGGAAACAAAATATAAGAATTAGGATCTGAAGCCAAGGAAAACGTTTTCATCCACCCACCAGTTCATGGCGTCTGCACTGGTAACTATTTATTGGATTGCACAGGACAGGCAGCCTATAAATATAAATGAGAAATAAGAACTTTCCATCCGAGTCAGAATGAGGGCGCGTCAACCTGTCACAGGCACTTTGCAGGATCTCAAACAGTAAATAGATCCCGTGCTGCTAATGCCCAAGGATGAGTAGTGGCTATTTTTAAGTCTACTTGGTTAATACAGTTTATGGATTTTATCTCCAGGAATTTGTCCAGGAACTTAAACCCTACTACACTAAGGGGCGGATTTTCAAAGGGTTATGCGTGTAACCCCCGAGAATCCACTCCTGCGTGCGCCGAGCCTATTTTGCATAGGCCCGGCAACACGGGGCGGTCCGGGGGCGGGGCCGGAGCCTCCAGGCTAGGTAGAAATTAATCAATGAGGATGAAAGCACTGATCCCTGAGACACTCCAGTTTTTTGATTAAATAAACCTGATTTAGTGTCCATGCTAACAATCCTGTAACTTCGATATTTTAAGTACGAAGACAACCAATTTAGGATCATATTCTCAACTGCCTTAAGATAATGTTATGGTCAGTTGTATCAAAAGCTTCTAAGTCTATAAGCACAAATAACATTTCAGTTCCATTATCAATCCCACATCTAAAATATCAAATAAGGATGAAAGCAGTGTCTTAGTGTTATGTCCAGGTCTAAACCCATATTGCTGAGCGTCCAAGATTGAGTTATCACCCATAAAAGTTTGAAGCTGTTTAAGAACAATTTTCTCCAAAATTTATGAGATGAATGGCAAATTGGGGATGGGCCAATAGTTTTTAAAATCGTCTAGGGGTAGAGTAGATTTTTTTTAGGATAGATTTTACCGTTGTAATTTTAAGAAGCTCAGGCATATGACCTTCAGCAAATGAAAAATGTATTAAAATTACTGATGTATGATACAGTATCTTTCCGGAAGCAGATAGGAGATGCATTAGAATATTTGTTAAATGGGCAAACCGGATTTAGCTTGTTTATCACAAAAGTTGCTTCAACAGGAGAGATTTCTTCCAAGGAATCCCAATGCTCTCACTAATGTCACAAGTTGCATCAGAAAACGAGGTGATAGATTCGATTTTATCAAGGAAAAACTACCCAGTTAATCAGGGTCAATTTTGGGTTTAGAATTGAGAGATTCAGGTTTAGGAGTTAATTCTTTTAACAATGTGAAAGCGTTCTCTAGGACGTTTGGGCTGTCTGGAATTTGCAAAATACTTTTGCCGGTTTTTTTTAGAATCTATTTTATTTATTTGTGTGCTTTTATATACCGAAGTTTGGCACAAGCCTTCACTCCAGTTTACAGGAATAACAACTTCTTACAGTAGAAGTCATAACTGATAATTTTGTACATTGTTAACAGATAAAGTTTGTGCTTTACTATTTTTTCACAAATAACGATTAACTTTATTATTTTAGTTTTATATTCATCTGGCGGCGGTGACGGTGGTCCGGGGTGGTCCCGAGTCTTCCGGCACAGCGGCCTATGCCGGGGGTGGGTGCCGGCGCACGCAAGTTGGCAGGCGTAACTCAAAGAAATAAGGTGGGGAGGAATTTAGGTAGGGCTGGGGGGTGGGGGGGAGCTAAAAAGAAGTTCCCTCCAAGGTTGCTCTGATTTCGGAGCAGCCTTGGAGGGAAAGGGAAAAGCCATCGGGGCTCCCCTTGGGCTCGGCGCACGCAAGGTGCACAAGTGTGCACCCCCTTGTGCGCGTCGACCCTGGATTTTATAACATGCGCGCGGCAGCCATGCATATTATAAAATCGGGTGTACATTTGTGCGTGCCGGGTAGCGCACACAAATGTACCCCGCGCGCGTAGGAATTAAAACCGGCCCCTTAGAGCGCCCTGTTCTTGTTCCATGCAAATCTCTCTCCTGCATATTCATTGTGCATAAGGATAAACACAAACAATAGATGCCTGATCTTTTTCCAAATGTTTATTAAGCAGAGACCTGTTCAAAAATCGCCCGACTCAGGCCGAGTTTCGCGGTTCAAAAACCGCTGCCTCAGGGGCTTCAACACTCCACAGTTATGAACAAATCTCAGTAGTGTATTTCTCATCCGATGTACAGTCAATTACTGTCAGCAATGCTTCTGCAAACAGCACTTCACTCCTGCTCTCTGCTGCTCCCCACATATACAATTAAGGGTTATGTATTTATAATAAAGGATCTAATATGAAAAAGGACAAAGTACCGTCTTCTGAGGCAAAATATTTACAGCAAGTAGTACATTACACATGCACTGCTGTGACGCCAAGCAGAATTAAATTATTCTTAGATAAGTATTGATTTCGGCATGCCTTTATGCTAATATTTGCATTGAGAAGTAATCCTTTGTGCTGTATTCCACCTTTCAGTTTGCTTCAGGAAGTTTCATAGACTGTAGGACGATGATTTCCAGGCACGGTACATATGTAGTGTACTCTCTGTATACTACATCTGCCTAACATGTTTGTCTATCTTTTCTTGTTGGGTATATTCAGATATTAACCTCACTTGTACCACAGCATGTACAATTAAATAAATCTTTAAAGGTGAATTTTAAAAGCCCTACAGTACGCGCACCAAAACCGGGAGATATACGCACAAGTTGGGCCGGTGCATACTGAGTGAATTTTAATAGATGCCCGTGTAAGCGCGTATCCCCCACTGTGCACATAAAAAAATGTTCCCCGAAAATGGGCAGGGCATGGGCATGGATTTCTCACTGAAACCAGTGTCCAAATACTTACACACTGGGGTGCACGGCTGCATAACTTTACTTCTTCCATGAATGACGTGTAAGTCATAAAAAAAGAAATAAAAAGGTCATGGCTAACATGGGAACAGGGAGGCGATTAAGCTAGAGGGGTTTGAAAGTCCTATACCTTGCCTGGGCAAACTGGGAACGAGCTGGGAAAACTGGTAGTTGTGTTGGCACGTGTGACTTTTAAATTCCCCCCACTTAAGTAGTAGATGCGGCATTTGTGTGCCTAGACATGCGCCCACTTAAAACTGTGCACACATATGTGCACATATGTTATAAAACAGCAGTGTCCCTGGGCGCGAGCCGGCAAACGCGTGCCTGTTTAAAAGTTACGGTCCCTGTGGCTTTCACAGGGTCATAACAAAACGTTGGTGCACTGATCTCTTTTTCTTTTAAGTAGCTGCTAGGGGGCAGGACTTGCAAACCACAGTAGAGAGTATGGCAATAGGAAGAAGGGAAGATGAGGTGCTTTAGAGGCTTGGCTAGTGGGGATGGCCCTTGTGGCTTGATAAGGTAGACTGGATCTCCTCTCTTTCCAACGTGGTCACTGGAGAGAGTATTCGTCCTTCCCACCATACTATCTTCTTTACATAAATTAATAATCTTCCACAACCCTGGGAGTGTGTCTCTGTCGTCTTATTGTACTTTCTTTTTAGCTCCTTAAGAAAACAAAGGATAATTAATTTGCTCCTACTAATCACAAGGAAGGGCTGAGGACTGAGTGTGGGAAAGGGATTTGCTTCGGAAAGTCATAATTCAGAACAGTAAGTCTCTCTGTTGATGCACTCGTAATTTTTATACTGGCTCAGCTCAACTTAGGTCTCACTTCTTTCATTATCCCTTTCAGGATACACTTTGTTTCTTTGTATTTATTTTATGCAAGGATAATGATTCAAAGATAAAAAGGTGTAGACGTATTTTTGCACTTAGTTACAACATTCAGCTGGGGTTGTCTTTTTTACATATCCGCCTTGAAGACTGGTTTTCTTACATTCTCTGTTAGCCTTCATTTCCTTTAGCTTATATGCCAAGGTCTGATATAACCTTTCCCAAACAACAACAACCTTTGTTTACAGGTTGTGCAATTTAATTTCCTCAGCTTCAAAAGGAAATTCAATATTTATTAACCGGGGTGCAGTTGGAGACAATCAGTGTTGCCTTCAGCTTAATTCACGACAAACCCTTTCATTCAACCTTTTCTTTCATTCAGCGGTAAATTTCAGAGCGGCGCCGGGACTCGCATGTGCGCGCGCTCGTCAGCCCGTGCACCGGGGTGCGGCTCTTTTATAACATCGCACGTATATGCGTGTGCATGTTACAAAATAGCTTGGCCGCGCGCAAGTGCACCCAGTCTTAGGTGGATGCGTGGCCTGTGCACGCAAACGCTGCTTCTGCAGGGTAAGTGGAGACATTTTAAAAGGGACATGTGCCCATGCCATCGCCTGCTTTACATGTTCCTCCCTAGTTTGCCCAGATTGGCTCGTTTATTTTTCTTTTTGACTTTCAAGCCATCCATTGCGGAAGTAAAAGTTAAAGCAGCAGGGGACCTCGCCACGCATCGGTTCACGTAAGTGTTTACGTGCAAATTTCTGGTTCAAGTCTCAAAATGCCCATGTCCTGCCCATGCTCCGCCCAGAACATGCACGTACACCAAGACGGGCGGTGCTGTGGGAGAAACACGCGTATCCGGGAGGCTTTTACAATCTACTCGGCGCACGCCAGCCCAACACAGTCGCGCATCCCCTAACTGATGCGCGCGTCGGGCTTTTAAAATTCACCTTTAAACCGATAAACGTCCGCGATTCAGCTGACTAAACGTATTGCTTACCTTTCGTCATTTTAAATGAATATATCATAACTCTCATTCACACGCACACACGCTTGTCAGTGTTTCCTGTTTGCTTTTGGTGTGTATTTGACATAACCAGGGCCTCTCTGCCGCTTCCTCAGCACAGCTACCGTCAGCGTTCTCGACTCTTACTGACTCCGTTTTTTCCTAAACATCCCTGCTCTACTGCTGCTGTGGGAATCTTATTTATTTACCATTAATTAGCCAAAAACCCTCCTGGCTCAACTAAAAAGGCAGGGAAATGATTTTAATGATGTTAAATTTCCCTTTTACTGTAGTTACATTAAAACTGTACTGTGACTCTTTTAAGTGCTGTTCCACTGGCCCAAGTTAGCTGATGCTCACAGGTAAACATTTTGTCATCATGGCATTGCCACGACGTTTCTGTGTTTCAGGATTTTCAGGTTGCTTAGAGCTGGATAAACCTTGTTTTTCCACCTACGTTAGTATTGTCTATTAAATTCTATGGCAACATCCAATAAAATTAAATAAATAAAAACCCCACTCAAACTGTCCAAAATCACATCCAAATGCTCCGCTCACACCCACTGATCCTAGAAAGGTGCCCCAGGTCTTTATCCCATCAATAAACCCATATACATTTTTCCTGGATATGTTTATGCTCTTTATTTAGCTTTGATTTTTACATTTGATAAGTCACCTGTTATATTTTGCAACTTTTTTATTGTCTTTGTGTTCTCTGGGTTTCTTACTCCCTTGTTGTCTGCCCCCGACATGGACTTCTCAGGCCTCTGTCACTCAGCTATGCTGATGTGGCCATAGATTTGGGATTTAGGTTTAGGGGTAGTGGATAGTATTGACCTTTCCTTTCTGCCTTTTTGTGCCCTTTCTTCTCTGGTATCGTTAACTGCTTTTCCGTGCTGCTCTCTTCTGGTCTTTCCTGTCTCCTTACCCAACCTCCCTGCTGGCTTGGCTGCTTCCCTTCATGCTGGTGACCCTTGGTCGTCCTCCAGTTGTGACCAAGGGTCAAGAGGGAAATGTATGAATCCGCCTGGCAACAAGATAGGACCCTGGCAGAGGGCGAGAGAACATTGTAGAAATCTCATCTTTGTGAGACTTTCCTCACTCCAAATGAGATCAAATCCTCACGGAGGTCTACTGTGCTGTTCGTACGACTCACTCTGCATGTAAAACTGGGCCCAAAACTCTACACCACCACCAAAATTTCACCCCAAGTAACTAGCTGACCCTCCTATAGCAGAATAAATAGGTGCCTACTATGTGTGCCACCCCAGAGGCGCTCTCGCTCTCTCTCTCCTCCACTCCTCTCCTCTCCCCTCTTCCCTAGCCCAAAAATCCCTAAAATGTAAATTGCCATCTTTAACGCAAATTGCGTTATTGCGATTTCAGGCATTTCGCACAGCTTAATGCCAGGAAAAAAAGATGTCGTTATTTCCAGCGTTAAAAGCATGCAATGGCATACATTATGTTATCACGACGCACAGTGCGATAATGCCCCCTCATTTTCATTAATCCCGCCCAAACCTCTCCCCAATCCCGTCCCTTTGAAAAATTTGCATTCGTGCCACGCGCTACCATAACTATCACGTGCGTTATGGCGCTAACGCATGCATTATTTATTTATTTGTTTGTTTGTACAATTCTTCTATACCGTTGTACGGAAACATGTTTCTATCACTACGGTGTACATAATAACTACAAACCAAATAACAATAGAATAAAATTACATAAACCATCATAATAAAATTATGGCGTTATCACCATAACGCATTTTGATGAATGACCCTGCAAGTTACCTTAGCTATCTTGTAGGTTCATTCCTTATTCTGCGATGGGCCCTACCGCACGTGATAATGGCCGCATCGCGGTGATGCCACGCTAATTAGGGGGAGGGGAGGAGTGCGGGTGGGATTTGGGCAGGGTTATGGCCCGGCAGCACCACAAGAAATACGACCACCTTTTCCCGTGGCGCTATGGAGGGGATAATGTGTAGCGCGGCCGCACTGTGGCTGGCAGGTGAAACCGCATCGCCACGATGTGGCCAGCTGCCCTCTATCTCCCCCGCCACTTTTTTTTTCACGACTCATCATTCTACTTTAAATATAGCAGAATGATGAATCTAGGGGTTAGTTAGCTAACTCTAAGATAGTTATGTCTAACCAGCTAACTTTAGGACAGCCCTATGGGCCGACCAGAGCTGGCTGCATTGGTTAAGCGGTTTTCTCTGAAATCAGAGTTAGCCACATGACTTATATGACTAACTCTGGCCCACCCTGAAACACCTCCCGCCCGTCCCCAGAATGTCTCCAACTTATGTGCTTAAATTCTAGGCGCGTATCTCAATGTGCACCTAGAATTTAGGCACATATGGGCTGAATATCCCCAAAAACAACGAATTTCTAAATGGCTTTTGAATATTGACCTCTTCATTTCCAGATGCCCTGAGATTGTCATGGATTAGTGTGGGGGGGGGGGGAAGAGTAGGAGTGGGGGTGTTGCTGTGCTCTCTTCTCTCTCCCATCTACCCACACACGCTCTTCTCATGCACACATTGGCTGGCTCTCACATTCACAGGCTCTGTCTCTCACACACACACAAGCTCACATACACAAACACACAGGCTCTCTCTCTCACACACACACAAGCTCACATACACAAACACACAGGCTCTCTCTCTCACACACACACAAGCTCACATACACAAACACACAAGCTCTCTCTCTCACACACACACAAGCTCACATACACAAACACACATGCTCTCTCTCTCTCACACACACACAAGCTCACATACACAAACACACAAGCTCTCTCTCTCACACACACACAAGCTCATATACACAATCACACATGCTCTCTCTCACTTGCACACATGTTCCCCCACACATACACAAGTGCATACTCAGTCACTCACTTCACACACACACCTCCCAGAAAGCACATGTGGCAATAATGGCCTCCTCCTTCAGCTCCCACAGTCCGAACCCCCCCCCCCCCCCCAAATGGGCTGCATGCAGGATCTGCCAATGCTCTGCCTTGTGCTCCTGCCTACATGTGGCCCCACTGCTTCTCCTGTTCTTGACTGCGGGTGAGGAGGTGGCAGCAGCTGCTCTACCTCCTGATCACACGTAGCCCCGTTGGTTCTCCTCTGGCTTATTGTGCACA
The DNA here is from genome assembly GCF_901001135.1 of Rhinatrema bivittatum. NCBI lineage: Eukaryota > Metazoa > Chordata > Amphibia > Gymnophiona > Rhinatrematidae > Rhinatrema > Rhinatrema bivittatum. The sequence continues at coordinate 117,718,543 of NC_042624.1, forward strand.
GGTCTGTTGCTCGGCCTCCTGCTCCTCACTGCCGCATCAGCTGATGCCCCAACATGCTCGTGCTCCCGCTCATAAGGAAGGTAGCATCTCCTCCTTCCAGCACACAGGCCCACTACACCCTTTTGTCTTCTGGTTTTGGGTCATGGGTGGGAGGAGATGCCATCCCTGCACTGCTCCTAGAGTGGTGGCGCTCTAGGCAGCCATCTAGCACACCTTGTGCTTACTCTGGCCCCGCAGATGCCTTCCTTGGTCTCTCTGAGCTGGGGGTGGAAACCCTCCTGAGTTCGGATGCAGTTGGCTCCCTAGCAGAAACCACTCCAATGTTAATATGGAAAAGATACCCCTCTCCCCTCCCAGGAGCCTTGGAGAGCCACAGCCCCCTGGCTGCCTCTCCAGCTTCCTTGTTAATGTCACCTCTCTTCTTTAGGAGTCCGTTTTGAAACCTATTTGATCCTGCTCCAGTCTTTAGGGAATGGACCCTCTATTTATTTATTTATTTTATTATTATTTTTATATACCGACATTCGATCTGAGATATCTCATCGGTTTACATTCAGGTACTGTAGGGATTTTCCCTATCCCCAGAAGGCTTACAATCTACCTATCACTCAGATAACCATTGACTCCCCTGAACCTCTCATTGCTGGACTATTCCAAGGGTCTCTATATAGGGAGGCCTAGCCAGCCCTACACATAGATAAACTTGCTTCTAACCTTTTTTATCAGCTTATCCCAGTGGTCATTGTAGTGCCCCTTGTAATGTTTCAGCTCCTCCTCGTCTTCTTCAGTCACCGTGCTTACCGTCACAACCCCAGCAGGGAAGTTTAAGACATTATATAAGTAGGTATAGGTACCAGTTGCTGGAAAAGAAGAATATACAACTTTAGCATGAGGTTTCCAACATAGCAAAGCAAGGGCAGAGGGATTCGTCCATTTTATTTTGGACACAGGGCAAACCTTCATATCCCAGGCCAGAAGCTTGCAATGCTAAGTCTTTCAGACAATTCTCAGAAAAGGTATTTGTACAGAAAATCCTACAAAAATTATGGAATCAAAATATGCTTTAGTTATTACACGTGATAGAAATATTATTGGCTACAAAAAACTATTCCTCGTCCCTCCTTTCCCAAAGGTAAGGGAAGTTATAAGAAACTCTACAGAGAATTTCATAAAATTACAGAGATTTGAATAGACAACTTTCAGAGCATTTTTGCAAGGAGGAGAGAAACTACCTGAAGCCAAATCAATCATCCTTGTGTGACCAGCCGTTCTCTATCATAAAAGCAGCATTGTGTAATCTGACCCATCAGCGCAGGACTTGGCCCAGGGCTCTCGCTGAGGGTGGACAAGACAGGGATCTGCCTGGGGCATCAAGCGGGCCTCACGGGCGTACATATAATTGTGTATGCTGGCTCGCACTAATCGACACTGCCATTTTATAACATACGCGCATGATATAAAACTGGCTGTACGCGCGTACATGTGCGTGCAATTTTTTATGGACGTGCACAGGTGCATGCAAATTTCGGCTGTACTGTGTAAGTGGGAGGATTTTATTAGGTACGCGTGCCGATGCAATTACCAGTTTCCCCAGTCCGTTCCCAGTTTGCCCATATAAAGGATAGAACTTCCTAACCCCCCCTAGTTAATATGCCTCGCTTTTACTCTTGTAGCCCCAACCCTTAGAATCCCGCTAACTAGTCTTGTTTTTTTGTTTCAATGCTTACACGGCATCCGTAGCAGAAGTAACGTTACGCAGGAGGGGACCCCGGCACATTTCAAGTGATCTTCTCGTAACGCCTTTGCTCCTCCCAGACCATGCCCGTGTCACGCCCCTTTTTTAACATTTCAATTTGTGAATGTACTGGGAGATATGCGCACACTCGCGTGCTTTTTAAAATCCATGCGGCACGCACCAGCCCGGGAGACGCAGATATCTCCCAGCTTTGGCGCACGCCAAGCTTTACAATTCACATTTAAGGGAGGTATCAGAAGATGAAGAAAAGTGGGATGAGCTGTGCACACCACCCTTCACCTTCCATATACTTCCTCCCTCCCCCTCCCCCCCCAGACATGAATGCACCCTTCCTGGGCTGGACAGTAGCAGCCTTACCTGCCAGGGCAGGAACCACACAGCCAGCTGGGGATGGGGGGATTATTTTATGTTATTTATCTAAGAAATGTTTATATTCCACCTAAAACGATGAATCCTGCTAGGCGGATCACAATTGAAACAAAATCACAGTAACCGTACATAAAACAAATCAAACATTAAACAACATCATTAAAGTATAAAAATAAAAGCAATGTTCTTGCATAAACATCAAAGAATAACATTTATCCTCCCAATTCAAAAGCCAGAGTGCGGTGCTGCTTGATGACATTCCTGATTAGATCCTCAAAGGTATCAATAATGTACAAAGGATTGGTAACTTTCAAACTGCTGCGTGTGTGCACATTTGCGCACATACTTCAGCCTGCACCCAGGGATGAGGCCATTTTATAAAATATACACGCATATGCATGCATGTTCTAAAATAGCCTGGCTGTACGCACATGTGCGCCAAATTTTAAGTGAGTGCACGCCTGTGTGTAAATGCCACTTCTACTACGTAAATGATTTTATTTTAAAAGGGGCACACGCCGACGCTATTCCCAGTTTTACCAGTTCATCCCCAGTTCACCCAGTTAAGAGAGAGGTCCTTTAAATTCCCTTAGTTTTAGAGCCTTCACTCCCCCTAGTTATCCCCAACCATTAAAACCCCATAGATGTGCCTAGTTTTCTTTATTTTATAACTTACACATCATCCACAGCAGAAGGAAAGTTATGCGATGGATCACGTAAGTATTTACGCGCACATCTCAGGTTCACGCCCCAAAATGCCCATGCCCCGCCCACTCTACGCCCACACCCTGCCCCTTTTGAAAACGTCTGAGATGGGCAAGCTCCGGGAGATACGGGCTTTCCTCAGCAGCTCTTAAAATCTGCTCGACGTGCGCAAGCCCAAAATATTTGTGCACCCCCTGATTAACATGCATTTAGCAAACCATTTTCAGAAGACAGAATGCTCTAGAACAAGAGGCCACAGTACAAGACTCCAAGGGGATAGACTCGGGGGTAACATCGGAAAATATTCCTTCCTGGGAAGGGTGGTAGATGCATGGAACATGAGCTGGCACATACGTACAGGATAATGTGGCATGAAATGCAATGTTACTCGTGTCACTAGTGCAGTGATCTCAGGAGCACAATAGAAGTACCAGAACTATGTTTTTTCCGATTCACAATACCGATGAAGTATGTGCTGGACAAAAAGAATTCCATGCAGCTCAGTTCATCTTGTAAATAATACGGCTTGTCAGCATAACTTACTTTTACATACGGACTGCAGGCTCGCCTTAAAAGCAGAATGGATCGAGTTTCTGAAGAAGTTCCATTGAAACTGACCCCTTTTGGCATCACACCCCCCACTTCCCATCTAGCCCAGCTACGTAGTGATAGTCCTTAACCAGGGGCCAAGGGCCATGGCTCCCTCCAGAGTCCAGTCTCTATCTATCCTGCATCCTGCCAGCAGGTGTCACTCTCCCCTCTGAGGGCTGTGTGCGGGACCGTGGACGCAGCTCGAGCAGCATAGGCTGAGAATCAAACCCCCTGAGCATCAGGCCAGTCCTGCAGCCCTCAGCTCATAAAAAGCCTCTCTTACTTATTATTCTTCCCAGATAACCAAAGTTATACGCAGGACCCATCACAGGGCACAGCACGACATCCAGCCTCAGCCTCTTCCACTCATCAATGAAGTCCTGACAGTATTCCTGAAGAGAGAGAGGAAGGAGGGTCATCGAAGAGAGAAAGCAAACTCCCTGACAACTTAGAACTGCTTAATACTCAAAGGCGGCAATCATTTTCTAAATGCAAAAGGTGCCGGGTTGGACTCAGTAGCGGCCTTCGCCTTCCACTTTTTCCCAGTGGGGAGAAGGAAGCAAGTTCCAAACGTTGCCAGCTGGAGACCTGGTCACCAGCAGCAAGAGGACTTCTTCCATGCGTAGACACTTGCTGAGAACCACCCGTAGCGCTGCAGCTATAGCTCTTAGTGATCCAGGGGACGATCACATCTCTAACCCCAGAACCGCGGAGCAGGGGAGCAGTCATCCGTTTCACTTTTTGCTGGCTCTCACTATGATTTCCAAATACTAATGCTTCACAGATCATGCTTCATGAGTTAGGACTGATTTTTATGGGACTCGTCTCTGGCTAGTTTAAGTTGCATAACCTTTAGGATGTATATTTACAAGACAGAGTTGAAGAGGGGTTAAAATACCTCTGATTCTGGTTCTTCCTGTGTGGTGGATCAGCAATTCAGGAAATGTGAATCAAAATGTATGATCCACCAACCTCCCACTTAATGTGGATTAAGTAGAAATGTGACCTCTCTGCGTAAGGGAGCACTGGGGACCCTGTGCCAGCATGCAAAGGTTTTTGAGAAAGAAACAAAGAGGAAGGGCTCTCAGCTTCCCACCCACATGCACCGGAATCACAGAAAACATTAGGAAAGAACCGGGCCTCCCCAAGGAGGAGAAGCAAGCAGCTGATCTGTGTCACCGTGAAACTACAGCGATAAGACAGGCGCCGTGACACTGAATTCCATCAATAAGGTCACCCGGCAAGCAATGCATATTATTCCTTTTAATACTGTATCACACCTGTGCAGCAACGTGCTGTTTCCAGAGGTTCCCGGCTGATCTAAGATTCAAGTGAAGATATTAGAACAGAATTAGATTACCGCACAAGATCCTCACACAATACTCCTACGCGCCACATTTTAAGTTAAGTAAATTGTCAGTGTGTTATATATTTTCAACATCTTTCTGTTTGCTTCCACTGAACTGTCCATGCAGGAAAGGGGAATCCTGATTGGGTTGTCTGGATTCTTTGTAGGTTATGGTACCAGTTATTTGGGCATCATGAGGCTATGGAGACGTAACCAGGGTTAATGATTGCCTTGAGACTCTTCGCCTGTGGGTGACTGGTAGTTAGGGAGCCACCATCATTTTCATTTTGCTGACAGTTAAAGATCAAGTCAAGAGCTTAGGGCTCAAACTTGACTCCAAGCGATCCACAGAAGCTCAAGTGTCAACGGAATCCATAAGTACTTTTTTACATCTTTGGCCTAGCTCAGGGTCCTCAAGCAAAAGGATCTGGCTATTTCTCTAGCTATTTTGATCCAAGCTTTTGTTCTCTAAAAAGATGGATTACTCTGACAGCTTATGTCTGCCTCTCCTTAAGTAAATGCTGCATTGTACAGAATTTAGCAGCGATATTACTAACTGGCCGCAGATACCGTGAGACTCAAACAGCTGCTTTCCTGCCGGTGTGCTGTACGGCGGCGATTCCCAACCCTAGGGGTCCGCGAATCTATGACAGGGGGTCTGCTAGAAGGGAGGCAGCCAAAGTGCAACCTACTGAGAAAAAGAAAAGGATGACCTTCCCTCCAAGGAGCCTTAACCACTGAGGGAGGAGCATGGGCGCGGGGAAGGCAGGCAGGGGGAAAAGGGCACAGGGAGGACCCAGAAGTGAAAGTGCTCGGAAAGGACCTTAAGAGATGAGGAAGAACATTAGGGATGGGACCATGGGGGGGACAGTAGGAGGGAGAGCACCAGAAAAGGGGCTGCAAAAGGAAACAGACAGGAGGGAAGGTACTGAGGAAGGGGCCATAGGGGAATGAAGCAGGGAAGGCCCTTGGAAAAGGGCCAGGGGGGGGGACTGTGGGGGAAGGGCAGGAGGGATGAAGCACAGGAGAGAAAGCACTCGGGACTGCACCTTGAGTGGGAGAGCTAGGGAATTGGTTATTTACTCTTTCAGATAGTAGAAAGACTAGGGGGCACTCCATGAAGTTAGCATGGGACACATTTAAAACTAATCAGAGAAAATTCTTTTTTACTCAATGCACAATTAAACTCTGGAATTTGCTGCCAGAGGATGTGGTTAGTGCAGTTAGTATAGCTGTGTTTAAAAAAGGATTGGATAAGTTCTTGGAGGAGAAGTCCATTACCTGCTATTAAGTTCACTTAGAGAATAGCCACTGCCATTAGCAATGGTAACATGGAATAGACTTAGTTTTTGGGTACTTGCCAGGTTCTTATGGCCTGGATTGGCCACTGTTGGAAACAGGATGCTGGGCTTGATGGACCCTTGGTCTGACCCAGTATGGCAGGTTCTTAAGGAGCCACAGGAGGAAGAACATAGAAAGGAAGGCATTGGGGAAGTGGTGAGGGCAGGAGAGACAACACTCAGAAGAAGCCATGGGTGAAGGGAAGCAGGGCAGGAGGGGAGGCACTTGGGAAGGGAGGAGAGCAGGAAGTTGAGAACTCAGGAAGGAGTCATTGGCGGAGGGCAGGAAGGAGAAAACCTGAGAAGGGGACCACAGGAAGTGAAGGCACTTAAAAAGGGGCCATAGTGGAGAGGGAGAGTAGCAGTCATAGGGGGAGCACAATTTACATCGGAAATCATTCTTTATTTATACATTACAAAAGATTCCGAATTGCATATTATTTCTTATTACATTAATCAGTTTTCTGTATGGCGTTTAAATGCATGTACAAATGAAGCAGAAGCCTGTGGGAGTCCACAGAAAACATAAGAACATAAGAACCTGCCATACTGGGTCAGACCAAGGGTCCATCAAGCCCTGCATCCTGTTTCCAACAGTGGCCAATCCAGTCCATAAGAACCTGGCAAGTACCCAAACGTTAGATAAATCATAAGCTACTATTGCTTATTAATTATCATAATAGCAGTTTATGGATTTATCCTTTAGAAACGTATCCAAACCTTTTTTAAACCCAGTTACACTAACGGCTGTAACCACATCCTCTGGCAATTAATTCCAGAGCTTAACTATGCGCTGAGTGAAAAAGATTTTTCTTCGATTTGTTTTAAATGAGCTGCTTGCTAACTTCATGGAGTGCCCCCTGGTCCTTCTATTATCTGAGAGAGTAAATAACTGATTTACATTAACCTGTTCAAGTCCTTTCACAACGTTTTTAGCGATTGAAAAGGAGTCCATGCTCCCCAAAAGGCTCTTAGGTTTGCACAAGATGTGCACTTACATCTTAAAACCAGGGCCTGTGTGTATTCCAGTGCAGGAGCGGAGATACGCTGGAATCACAAATCATGCGTGCACTTGCGTGTGTAAGATTTAAAATACACCTATCGCACGTAAGTTTGCTCTTAATTTTAAGCGGTTACCCAAGCCAACGCACTCCACGTATCTTCCTTAGGACTTTGCCAGCTTGAACGCTTGTAGGTAAGCGGATGTTAAAACCACGCTCATGAAAGGGACAATCCCAGTTTTACCTATCAGTCCACCAGTTTGCCCAGTCAAGCTTGAGGTCATTCAGACCCCTCTGGTTCTTCAGCCTGACCTCCCCCCAGTTGACCCGGACCCCTCCTCTTGTCGTGTAAGCCCTGAAACGCGAGATCTACAGACTTGCACCTCATCAGGAGTAGCGGTAAATATACGCAGCTAAGAAGCCGCCACGCGCTGCGGCCTCCAGTTTTAAAACAAGGAGTTATACGTGTAACTGTTGGCCTCACCTCAGAATACCAACGCTCCGCCCCTTTCTGCCCCCTCTTTTTTTGCTCATGCACACGTAATATATGCACAAAATTAGCATCTTTTAAAATCTGTGTTGTTTGCCCACGACTCACATATGCGCGATTATGGGTATTTTAGCACGAGCAATGCTTTTAAAATTGACCCCTGTTGCTGAGGTGGGTGGTGATGTTGACAAGTGGCAGGTTTTTTGCATTTGATTTGATTGACATATTTTATACGATGAAGTCTTATTTATTGCTTGTTTTTATTGATTAATACTGTGAATTAATTGAATTTGTTTTATGTTTTATTATTTTGAGTTTATTGATTGATATTAGTTATCCACATAAGTTAACCCTGCCTCAGAATGTCTCTGATCTATTCAGGTAAATTTTAGCCATGTAAAGACCTACCCGGATAAATCAGCGACGGTTGACGTGGCGGGAAATTCAAATCCTGTGGTTTCTCTGGCTAAGTCCAGAACATTTCTGGACAAACCTTTAAAATATGGACCTCTGAGCAATTTTTAAAAACTGACTCCCAGAGCGTTTCTTTCTGCCCAAGGCTCCTGCTCGTTGGCTGAGCGTTGATGTTAAAGATTCAAAGCGGCAGCTTACCCAACTCCACATAGTGCATTCAATTCATTGGCGATTCTGGGAAACTGGAAACAAACAAAATAATTCAGCTTGCATTTGTGCAGTCATAACCCTCCAAACGTTTTTACACAGAAACTAATATCAAATTGTGTTGAAGCAGGGCAGAGTCCTGTTGTCTACAGAGGCTTCCAAAAAGAGCTAAGGACACTTTTTGCTAATTAAATTATCTAAAATTCAAGTACAGGAGTTATTTATATTTGCATTATTGTGTGCCTCTCTATTTTTTAGGGGGTTGATTTAAGAAAAAAGTGTGGAATCTAGACTGCTCTTATAGTTTTGTATAAATAAGGAAAACCCCTAACTTTCAGTGGATTAGATAAACTCGCACTCACTGGATTACATCTACTCACACTCAGAACCAACGTCAGAAGCTGTTTCTTCTCAGAAAGAGTGGAGGATGCTTGGAACGCCTTTCTTGAGGAGATGGTGATGAAGGAAACAGTCAACGAATTCAAAGGGGCATGGGCTAAACACTGTGGATCCCTACAGGCTAGAGGTCGGAAATGAAGAAAAGTGTGCAGGGGGGGTAACCTGCACAGAGCGGCAGTTACTACCCTTATCAGAAGGCATGGGGGTAACCTGCACGGAGCGACAGTTACTACCCTTATCAGAAGGCATGGGGGTAACCTGCACAGAGCGGCAGTTACTACCCTTTTCAGAAGGCATGGGGATTACTACTCTCAATCAATAGCCTTGATGCTTTTGATGCAACTGGAACATCGCTCCCTGCTTCTCAGCGATGTGGGGGGAGGTAGGGAAAGGGGAATTGGATACAGATAACAAACACAGGCCCTGCCCTTTACAGTCTGGGATACTGACATGCAAACATCAGGGAAAAAGCACAGGACTGCTTCTACGGCCAAGTCCCAAAGAAAGAACGTCAAGCAGCGCTGTCTGAATGATCAAGAAGGCTCCTCACCCAGTAAAAATGTTTCTAGCAGTAGTTTGTTATGGGGTTTGACAGTTGCTTGGGTTTGATTGTAAATGTTACTACTCTTAACATAAGGCTTGGGGAAACTGCAGGGGGTGGCAATTACTACCCTTGAGAGATAGACGGGGTATCTTGCATGGAGCAGCAGATGCTACCATAAGAAGCTTACTGGGCAGAGTGGATGGTCCATTTGGTCCTTGTCTGCCGTCATCATTACTATGTTACTATGTAAGTGCATGACAAGGAATATTTTGTTTACTGATAATCTTCCTCCCTCTCTCCCCCCACTTCTACCACCCACCCCAGAGCTTACTCTTCTAATATAGTCTTGCTGGAGTATTTAATAGCAGTAATCAGATTAAAGAGTTCTCTATTAAATCAAATGAACAAAATGACTATTATTCAATGTAACAACTGTGGTGCCTTTGTCTTGAAGCAAACTGCCTGGAGGCTTAGGGCTTGCCCCATTTGTTCAAAACTCTCTTCAATGAAAAAGGAACTGACTCACCTTAAAGCTGAATTAGCTACAATAAAAAAGGAATTAGCAACCACCTACTTTACAACATTCATGAAACTTTCCCTCACTACCATAGAAGATTCAGAAACTCAGAAACAAGTACTTTACAGTCGGCTCAGGTAGGATAAGACCTGTGACACAGAAACACCAACTCTCTCACATGATACAAGTACAAAATGCCTTCTTTGTACTGGAAAATGAAGCTTCTCTAGCAATGGAGCCTGAAGTGGTATCTGAAAAAAGAAGAAACCCAATGCACACAGATATCCTGCAACACAACTGAAAACCATAACTAAAAGCTTCTTCTGCTGGGAGACTCATTCATCATAGGCACTAATTTGGGAATTCTTTTCGAGGGGAAAGCTATAGTTAAATGTCTTCCAGGATCCTCAGCTGATAGAAATACAAATCAGATAAGTCAATAGGGATGGGGATTAGGGAGAAACAAAATAGGAAATGGGATGAAATTTCTCATTTCGTTTTGGATCATTTTTGAAAACAGAACGAGTTAAATTTTGACAAAATTACATTGGAATCTCATTTTGTTTTCAAAACCTATTTTTAAAAAAATCACCGGTTGGGCCTAAGCATAGGCCTGAAGCCAGGGCCTCACCTAGGAAGTAATCTGAGACCCAAAGCAGGGGTTCTGGCCTATATCCGAGCAGCCTAGGACCCGCAGCCTGGGCCTCGCCTAGGCATAGGCCACGATCTGACGAAGGGGCTGTGGCCTACGTCCAAGCATGACACCCTGGTCTCGGCCTAGGCCAAGACCCAAGAAAAACCTAGGCCCAAGAAATTTCCCGATGACCGGCCCCCAAACTTTACCAAATCTGATGCTGCATCTTGGCCTAGTCCTAATGCCTGTGCCTTGGTCTAGGCCAGGAGCCGGACTCAGGCCTGACACCATTGCCCGGCCCAGTGGCTTGACCTTGGCCCAGGGTCAGGCCCAGGCCTTAAAGCTCCACTTCATCCTCTTCTTTCTTTGGGTCTTCTTTGCCAACTGACAATGTGCGCTGGGAGCGTTGCTCCGAAGTTAATTAACTCCAGCACATTCCTCTCCAGCAGAGAGCGCCATTTTGATATACGGCAGGTTTTGGTTTTTTCTTCAATGTTTATTTCATTTTTTTAACTAAAGAAACAAAATAAACATTACACGAAATGAAATTCATGGGGGAAAAGCCCCCCCAAAATGACACAAGAAACAAAACAAAAATTCCCCCCCTACCCACCCCTAACAATGCAATCAAAGAAGAAAGTTAAGTGCTCTGAAAGTGACATCATCATCTGCTAGAAACAGCAGATTTCCAGCCTCTGGGTGAGCAGACTGGGCACATGGAGAAGACTATTTATTACCTGTTCATGGAAAGGGAAGGGAGAAGCTAAGCCCTAGCGATAACGTCAATGCATGGCTCCAAGCCCGGTGTACGGAAGAAAGGTTTGGATACATTGAGGGCTGGGGCCGGGTATGGTTCTATGTTAGATATGGCTTCCATCTCTCTATGACAGGAAAAAGAATCCTAAGTGAAAAATTCAAATCAAATACCATAAAGCCGTTAAGATAGAGGAAGGGAGCGCAGAAGGAAGCTGGAATGTCACTCCTGACCACTCCAGGAAGTGGGGGGAGAAATTAACAAAGATGCCCAAGAAGAGGAGCAAGCTGAGGGAGGGAAGCAGGAAAGCTACAGAAACAATCGGCCCATCCAGTCTGCCCAGCAAGCTCCCACACTTATTTTCCCAAACTTATCTGTTTCACCGACCACCAGGTTCAGAGCCCTTGTTGGTAACTTTGATTCAAATTTCCTGCCCTCCCCTGTCATTTATTTATTTATTTATTTAACAATTTTATATACCGACCTTCATAGTAGATTACCATATCGGATCGGTTTACAGTTTAACAGAGGGAAAAAACTAGAGTAACAAATTCACGTAAACGAAAGATAACCAAAGCAGGAATAAGTCAAAGTTACAATCAACAGGGGGCGGGAACTTGGAAGCTTGCAACAAGCTGGAAAGAAGAAAAGGCCAGTAAAGTCATTGATGCAGAGAGTAATGTTGGAGTTGCATCAAGGGTGAACATAAGGCTTAATGGTTAAGGGTAGTAACTGCCGCATCAAGCAAGTTACCCCGATGCTTGTTTACCCAGACAATCCTTGTTGGATGTTATCTGAATGTAAATCCCGTTTTCCACATTTCCCCCTACAGTTGAAGCATTTATCAGCTTTGCAAGCTGAGCAGGCAGCTACAGTCATCCATTTACTAATAACGCACCTTCTACACAATGGATGCCTTCCATTTGCTTTAGCTCCGCCCAGAGTGACATCATCGCCTGCCGTGCATCATGGGAGCTGGAAGCTCCTGCAACCTAATATGGATGCTCCCCCTCCCCCGTTTCCCTTTTGCCAAATGAGGCAGCAGAAAATTATCAAAATACTCGAGAGAACCAAAACAGATTTCTGTTTTCAGGCCTCACAATGAGTGAGAGCTCAAGTTTAATTCCCATTTTTTGCAGAACGGGTTCAAATTGCAAGCTTCTCACGGTATCTCCTAGCAGGTTGGCGACAGAAAAATGTCATTTAACAAGAGCACAATCCATCCTTGACTGCTGTCCAACAGTGAGGGATTTAGGGTTCTGCCGCCCCCCTCCCCTCCTCCCCCAATAAGGTCAGGCAATAGGGAGGAGGGGGTTGAAGGCACAGGGCTCAGATTTTCGTTTTGCAACTCGGGGTAGATTCTGTGACAAAAATATGAAAATCCTGAAGAACACCGACAAACCTTTCTGTCTTGTATATGTCGTTATAAACTATAATTAATTTATTGACCTTTTACCGGGTGAGGAAAAGGGATCTTGAGTATCAGTACAGACAGGAGATCTCAGGGTTGGAGAGAGGAGAAGGAAAGAGTGAGAGGAGCAGGGATGGGGAGAGGAGAAGACTGGGGATGGGCACGAATAAAGAGGGGAAAGGTGTTGGGAGAAGAGGAGGAAGAGGGAGGGAAATTTAGGAGGAGGTAGGAGTGGTTGAGGGTGGGGATGGGTTTCTGGGGAGAAGGGAAGGCATAGGAAGGATCACAGGATCCTGGATGTGAGGGAGAGAATCCAAGGCTGAAGGTTAGAAGAAGTGAATTGTAGTGGGGTTGGGTGGGGAGGAGAGGAGAGGAGTCTGGGGTCCTGCTCTCCTTTGCACCCCCTCTCTAACCTCTGACCTCACCTGGCATACACATACAGACGCCCAGCACCAATCCCTTCTCTATTACACACAAAACACTGCCTCCTCTCCCTCTCACACAGACCTATGCCCCCCCCCCCCCTGCTGATCCCCTCCCATCCCCCAATGATCCTCCACCAAGTCTCTCCTAATCTCCCCAAAAAGATGCTCCTTTGCTCTGTTTGCTCCAAGCTCACGCCCTCTGAGAGAGGAGGGGCTGGATCAAGAGAGGGCGGTTCTCTGGCTGAGTGAGACTCAGCACAGCTTCCTGCCGCCCTCGGCCCGGGCCCAGTGTTGCTACTGAGAAATCCAGGCCCTCTGTCCAAGCTGCAGCACTAGGTTGTCACGTCCAGAATATGAACGGATAGGCTCATGCCTTAGCAGGCGATCCTTGCCAGCTCCGTTTGCACAAGGCCCTCGGGCTTTTTAAAGTGCAGTAGCATTTCAAGGTAGCTGCCTGCAGGATCTTCCCTCCCTGGCAGCTCTCTGACCCCCCCCCCTCAGCCTTGGCAAGTGGGTCAAAGGACATTTGGGGGACAAAAAATTCAGAGCTAATGAACAACAACAAAAACAGAAAGATTGGCTTTCGAGACATAGTCCTGCAGGTTTCTGTCTGTCTTGCCACCTCCCTGCGCTGTTGCCCCTGCCTTTTCCGTACACTCAGGCTGCCAGTTCTCCCTCACCTGCTGAAGGCACAGGCTGGCACCTCGTCTTTATTAGCATTAATATCACAAGCCTCTGACGTAGGCTGACCAGCTTAGTTCTCCTTTCCAATTAGAGCGAGATGGCCTCTCTGAGAAATGACTGCGTGCGGTCCTGCAGAAGGTGGAACTCACCACTGGTCTCAGGACGAGAGCCAGAATCCTCTTTACAAGCCACGGGAGTTTATAGACGGAGATCTGCGGTTTCAGGCTGGGATCGACGAGATCGCCTTGGCTGGGAGGAAGTGGGGAGAGAGAGGCAGGTCCTTTTACTCCAGGATTCCTGTGCACCATCCCCATCCCAACATCTCCACACCAGCAGCCCGCATGCATGTCTTAAAGAAGAAAAAACCCCTTTTGTTATCCAAGGCATTTCCTCAGTTTTACAAGAGTTGCAGTTAAATGTGGAAACTGAGAGAAAGGCTGCTGGACATTAGCTGCCCCTCCACATTCTCCTCTGCTTTTTTTTGTTGAGCCAGCAAATCACTTTAAATCTAAAACATGGGCAGAAAATAAGCAGCCCCTAATGTACTTTGCTTTGTTTATAAATAAGTTGTACTTCTAAGCTCTTCTGACTCAGTCACCCCCTTCTCATCCATCCCCTTAGGCAACCTCCCTTAGCACTCAAGAGCTGAAGATTATTGGTGTAGCCCCAGGACACAGTGATCGGGGCCAAATTTCCCAAACCAGAATTATCCTACATTCTGGCAAAACCTGCAGCTGTCATTTGCAGGTGCTGAACTAATTCAGAAACAAAAATTTGTGGCATAGTCAGCGTGGAGCCTGCATATAAGATGTTCCAGGCGATGAGTCTACGAGGAGAGAGCGGGATCCGCCTGTGCCCCTTCTGTTAAGGGGGACGAGCTAAGCATAGAAATGGCGCCGTTTTGAAGTCTATGAAATCGCACGAACCGTTCATGTGAAGGGTTTTTTTCTCTGACATTTCTGTGGGCAGAACACACACACACAGCGCGCGCTACTATCTGTGCAAAATTTGTCTTTTTCTTCTCCAAATGATTTATCGCCCATCCCTCCTGGAGCAAGATGGGTTTCTGTGCTGATGTTGCTAGAGAAGGCAAAGACAAAAGCTGCTCGCTGTTCAACTCCTTTCCTGAGTTATTTGGTTTAGAAGTAACACAGCTCAGGAACCCTAAAAGTGCAGTAGCTAAACAGCTCACTAGATGTCACTGTTTCTGCACTGCATGCATTATCCCTGCCCCTGAATAAACGACAGTCGCTTTACATCGTGCATCTAGGCAGCACTTGAAGGGACTTGACGATATCAGCACCTGGGTGGAAATGCACCAGCAGTGAAGGTTGGGACCATGGAATAACCAAGACCCGAGGAGAAAGCCCACCAGCGCCATTCCTACACTCCACAGCTACCAGATAGGCGCATCTGCCTATCCCTCGACGGCGCAGTGCGGTGCCATTCACTACAGAAATTCAGACGTTTACTCACAATTTCTCCAGTAACATCGAAGCTCCATCAGCAAAGATCCCTTTCAGGAAAACTTCATTGACAAGGTGCTCCATCCGAAGAGGTCTAAAGGGTATCAGCTGCAGGACAGAGAGGGAGAGCAGGGACGACTTTAATCTCAAGGGTCACGTCTGTGACAGAAAGTCCTTGTGCACCTCAAAATGTCGCTCGAGTAACCAGGGAGTAAAGATTCCTCCCAAACGTGGGTGACCACAGACCTCCATGTCCAGGGCACCAAGCCGAGCCAGGGAAATCAGAACGCCAGGTCCAGAACCAGAAGTGGCTCGATCTATGCCTTCCTCCTTTCCTTCGGCTCCCCAGACCTGTGCTCTCACCTCACGGGATATTCACAATGAAGATGCACGAGATAAAGTGCTGCACATTATAGGGATAATTGAATAACTGCCGGCATCAGTGCAACGTCTGTGAGTAGTCTTAACCCAGGGACTCTACGCTGATTTTCAAAGGCAAAGTACACACGTACTTTCCCTATGAAAATTATCCCAGAAAAAACTACCTGAACACATTTACACCTGCTAATGTGTGCCGGGTGTATTTTCCAAAGGAAAAATATGCACATCGGTTTGAAAATTCAAAGGTACACATATGTGCTTGTAACCTGACTAGGCACGTATGTAACGTGTACTACTAGGAGCAGCTCCAGGCTTCCAGGCTCATTAAGGCGTGTGCTCAGAGGGTTCTTGGTACCGCAGAGCTGGTGTATGTTACAGGGCTTGCACCCTTTGCAAAGGTCCTTCCTGCTAAGGAGGGTGACAGGGGGATTCAGGAGATGGGGTTTGCAGAGAGATGAGATCAGGTATAACTTGAAGGAGGAACACGCCCTCTAAGAGGGGATGGGTATTTGATGGAAGGTTGTTTAAGATGCTTTTCCAGGTATTTTGAGGGAGATTTTGGAGTTGGACTTCAGACTGTAAGGGCTCCCGGGTTGGAAGGGGCTGTTCCTATTTTGGGATGCAGTTGTAAAGATTCCTACAGCCATCCAGAAGGGGGACCCTGAAGTCAAGGGGGCACTGAGCGCAAAGGTGAGCACATGGAGGCGCCACGCGTGTCTTTTACCCGCGTGCGACAAGGACGATTGTCTAAAAGCCTGGGTTAATCACTGTCTGAAAATGACCCTCCATGTCCTATCCTGAAAGCCCCATGGGCGTTGGGCTCACCAGGCAGCCTTGGGAAGGGCCCACACCCAGCAATCTCCCACTACAGGAAAAGCAAGATTGCAATGTCATCAGCCTTACAATAGCGAGCAGCTCAATTACAACAGCACAAATTAAGTTAAACCAAGTCCTTACAACAATCGCTTTAACCTTAAACTGAAATGTGATCCTCCCTATGCGTGTGTGCTTCAGGTTTTTTCTTGGTGTGCAATCACGTGGTCTCTCCCCAGTGTTATTAATTCTTTCCACGCTCACTTTCCAGTATCCTCTCTTTGATCCTTCAGACCAGGGGACATGTTTGTACTTTTTATATACGCGGTGTGAAAATCTGCGCAGAAGCTGCTGTCAGGGCTGCAGCCTCCACCCAGGGAAATGTAACCACCTGGCTGGAAACCTTTAAAAATTATCCACAAAGGCCCTTTTAAGTTAGAGTTATTACCAAGAAAAAAAGAGTAATGGGATCACAGAAAAATGGGCAGCGAGAAGGGAGAACGTTACAGTCTCTCTGCGAGATGTTCCTTGAAAGAGACATCCTGCTCCTTCCCATGACCCAAAGAGTCTCCGCCTGAATTCACAGCCTTTAGCTTTCCATCTTGGGGAACCCACCGCTGCTCAGCGTTTTAGGACATCCACACTGAATATGCATGAGATATATTAATATATACTGGATTTGTCCTGTCTACAAATCTTTATTTATCTCATGCATATTCATTGTGGATATCCTGAAACCCCCACTGGCTGTAGGGACTCCAGGAAAGGTTTGGGAAGCCCTGACCTAGCATTGACTAAAAGGCTCTTCTGGGGCTTTCTAATTGTTACAAAAAATAATTCCTCACTTTGGAAGCAAATGATGGCTTGTGAGCGGGTCCCACCACTCAGCTGTCGTAGGGATGAAGGACGGATTAGGCCGTCCCATAGAGAAACAGAGGAATATCCTGGCAATGTGAGGTTCAAGGTGTATAGATGTTGGAGTGAGTGATAGGGAAGTTCATCCCTTAAAGGGTGGGTCAGCTGGAGAATTTATAAAGGCGTCTCTTCAGCTCCCTAGGGGAAGTCTTGTGGAGGAGCCGGAAGAGATGTGAGAGGCAGCCGTGGGCTCTCACATCACATGCCATACTGGGTCAGACCGAGGGTCCATCAAGCCCAGTATCCTGTTTCCAACAGTGGCCAATCCAGGCCACAAGTACCTGGCAAGTACCCAAACATTAAATAGATCTCAAGCTACTATTGCTTATTAATTAACAGCAGTTTATGGATTTTTCCTCTAGGAACTTATCCAAACTATTTTTAAACCCAGTTACACTAACCGCTGTAATCACATCCTCTGGCAATGAATTCCAGAGCTTAACTATGTGCTGAGTGAAAAAGAATTTACCTCAATTTGTTTTAAATGAGCTACTTGCTAACTTCATGGAGTGCCCCCTGGTTTTTCTATTATCTGAGAGAGTAAATAACTGATTTACACTAACTTGTTCAAGTCCTTTCATGGTTTTGTAGACCTCTATCATATCCCCCCTCAGCCATCTCTTCTCCAAGCTGAACAGCCCTAACCTCTTCAGCCTTTCCTCATAGGGCAGCCGTTCCATGCCCCTTATCATTTTGGTTGCCCTTCTCTGTACCTTATCCAGGGCTACTATATCTTTTTTGAGATGTGGCGACCAGAACTGTACACAGTATTCAAGGTGCGGTCTCACCATGGAGCGATACAGAGGCATTATGACATTTTCTGTTTTATTAACCATTCCCTTCCTAATAATTCCCAACATTCAGCACACTGAGCCAATGATTTCAATGTGTTATCCACTATGACGCCTAGATCTCTTTCCTGGGTGGTAATTCCTAAGACAGAACCAAGCATTGGGGAGGATTTTAAAAGGGTTACCCGTGTATATTACGTGGGTAACTCTTTTAAAATCCGCCCCAATGCTTGGTTCTGATTCCCTATGGGGCTTCTGGAGGAGACAAAACATTTTGAAGGTCTCCTTCACTTGTTTGAGAAGCTCATTTTTGCATTTATGAATTGTCTTCTGCTTATTTTGCTTTATTTCTTGTTTTGGAACACAAAACTTGGAATGTGGATTGTTTTCGTTCTGAGCACGATCCTCTGGGTCTTACAGGTTTGCCTGTCCCCTGTTAGCAGAATCTGGTTCCCAGATGCACTCTCTGAAGAGTGACCCCCTGGGAAAGCTGCATATCCTTTCCCCCAGCCCCCGATGGCTTTCACCACACTCACTAACCTGGACCTCCAGGAAACTGCTCTCTGCTTTTAGCCCAAGGATTCTTTCAACTACTGAAGGGTAAACATTAAGAGAGCTAACAGGATATTGCCAATGAATAGGCATGAAGGTATATTTGTGTGCACAGCCTCCCTTGTATGGAAATATGTCCCATGCATTTTCATTTGTGGCTTTTGAGGCCCAGCATAGTCTCCTTCTGTGATATTGCCACTTAAGCGCACCTTGCCTGCCTGCTTACAAGTCACCGATTCTCGTTCCAGATTAGATTTCCCAGTGTTCTAGAACCCGTCTAGAGCCCCAGCAGTGCTGACAGCTTTGCTCCAGCAGCAGTTGCTTAGATCTTTTTATTCTTTGTAACACATTCATTTCATGCACCTGCTTCCTTTAAAGCAGGCGCCCCCCAAATCTGGACCTAGAGGGCACAAACTAGTCCGGTTTTCAGGATTTCCACAATGAATATGCATGAGATCCATTCGCGTGCACTGCTCCCATTGCATGCAGATATATCCCCTGCATACTCATTGTGGAAATCCTGAAAATGACTGGGCCAGATTTGGGAACCTCTGTTTTAAAGGAACAAAGGTAAATCATCCTCCATTCTTGCCTTCAGCCCCAGGGCCTCAGCTGGTAGTAGAAAATAGGGATATTGTCAAAAGAAAATGACCATGAAATTTGAGTGGAGAGGACCCCTTTATCAGAGATGAGGATTCATCCTGAAAGCTGCCATCTTTAAAAACTACTGCAGCACACCTCCTAACGCTAACCTAGCTTGCCCGAGGACTTTGCTCATTTCCTTGGTACTAACGGTATAAGCGGGACCTTTTAGGGTCTGAAGCAGAATCCGTGCTATGAAAATGTTGCCTATGGAAGCGACAGATAAGGAAGGAGAGGTTTCCACTGGACAACGTACCGTGTGGCCTGCCTCTTCAAGCAGCTTTCCGGTCTCCCGGACGGCCCGTCTCATGCAGGGAGGAGGTAAAACGAAGCCGTCTGTGTCGTAGTATCCGATTCTCAGGGGCTCCGTGCTGGAGAACACCTGGAAGGACAGAAACAACAGCCTGGGCGTCTTCGGGATCTGGAACATGTTTTCTCCAGACTCAAACAGAGAAAGCGCATTTTGGGCCCATATAGACAGAATGGGGGAAGAGCCTCAGCGAGTCAGGGCCTTTGTTTTTTACTGAAATTGTTCCTGAGAAAGCATTAGATGCACACCAAGAGCAAACGCCACCAACAATGCTTAAAAGGAAGCATAGAAAAGGTAAAAATCTCAGTGCGGGTAACCAGGGTGGTCCTGGAGTCTTGGGGGGTTAAAAGGTCAGCCTGTCGTCCAGGAGAAAACTCATTAGGGAATTCTCCGCTACAAAAAAGATCCCCAGATGGTGAATCAGATTTGTTTTGAACTGGCAGTGTCTTACTCCAGTTCAGTGTGAACCAGGGCTGGGATCCTGGCTTCTTCAGCCTTCACGACTACCTGGGGATATTCCCCCTATTTCATATTTCCCTCATTCTCCCTCTAGTTCAGTCATCACCCCAATCCTCAGCCTGGGGTACGAGCCAGGACTCCCTTCTGGAGCCCCGCGATCACGGGACCCAAATCTCCTTCCTCCCCCAAAGGCTGTGAGCACTACTGCCACAGCACCCCCAGCCTCCGTCACGGAGCAGGCCCAACTCGGGGCTCAATGAGAGGAGCTCCCAGAGCAGGACTAGGGGAACCAGTGAAAAAAAAATCAGAATAGAGTCCAACGTTCCTTCCAAACGAAAAACAGTGAGATGCACTCCACCAGCATGGGGTGAGGACCAGCAAATACAGGAACAGGGCAACCAAGGAAAATATGCAATCAAGAATCCCACTCTGATCCCAGGCAGGCAGGAGCCCAGCCCTGCAGCAGCCTCACAGAGGACGCCCAGCTCTGATAGGACCTGATAGGTCCTAAACCAGCAGCGGTCACCACGGGGTCTCTACAGGAGCACGCACAGAAAACCTAAGCTGTGCCCTGAAAAGTTATGCACCACGAACCCCAGCTTCAGTCCCATAGACCAGCACTAGCCCCAGAAGCTTTACCTCCCTGCTGACCTGGTCTTAAATTTCTAGCATTCAGAAAACATGAGTGAAGCCTATGCACCTCTCTGCACTGGGCAGTAATAGCTAATATGGGATTTGTCTGGAGGCAGGGCCAGTGCTAGAGTGTTTGGCACCCTAGCCCTACATTTTTTGTGCATAAAACTCCTTGTTCCATCTGAATTTCACTTCTACACACAACAACGTACTCACAGCCGAGCACATCTTATTGCATTGGGGCCTAGAAGAATATCCTCGTATGTCATGGTGAAGCCTTCCAGTTGTATGAACAAAGACTTCCAGTTATGTATTGTCAAGATATCTTCCAGGGAAGTGTGAGTATACGCCATCTTCACCTTCCGTCTTACTGTCCCCTCCCCCAGAATCTTCCAACTCCTACAACTACCTCCATACTGTTACTGTTGTAAACTATTTTATTTTTTCGATCAAGAGAAATGTAGTGTTTTAAAGGTGCTTTCAGCAGTAGTCTACAGTAGTCGGCACTCGAGACTTGTCATGGTCCCAGCAGTCCACGCAGCTCACAGTCTAACCTGTCTTACGTGGAGGAAGCAAGTGGAGTCTTGGCCTGCAGCCAGGCACATAAACAGGGACCCGCTAACCACACGCTGCTTCTGAACAGTGGCCTGCATTCCTGCTCCTCCAAAGGCACCGACCAAGGCTCCTCTTTGCCTGTGCTTTCCGAGAGCAGAAGATTATCGTTCCCCAGCTGCCCTAGCAAGAGCCTTCTCCTATGTGAAACCCCACACCGGCTCTTCATATTGGGAGGGGGGGGGGGGGAGAGCAGTCTCCTGCCTTTTTACCTCGTCTCTGAAGGGGATGGGAGGCACGGAGGGGTCCAGGCGGAACATGTGGTCACACAGGAGCGCCTTCATGCACAGCGCCAGGCTGTCCACGTCCCGCGCCATCGGTCCTATTGCCGGGTGCACTGGGGTTAAATAAATCAGATTGTCAAGCTAAATAGTCTTATACAGCTCTAGAGTATCTATAATTTATAGAACGTTATTACAAAGCCTTCTAGGAAACAGGCCATCTGTCAGCAAGTAGTACTAAGCAATGCTGCGACTTTCCCCTGACAACTCAGAGTGGATAGGTAGTCTAGTGGCCAGCGCAGCGGCCTGAGAAGCAGGAAAGGTAAGTTCAAATCCCATTCCTGCTCCTTCTGACCTTTGGTGAGTCAGGTACGCTCCTTGAGCTCCTATCAAGAAATGTGAGTAATTAAATCCTTAACGAGGCGATTCCCCTCCCTTCAATGAAGGTATGTGCCAGTATCGTGATTAAGGCATAGAGTACCACTTCTATCATCTACAGCATCTCTCTGCACGCTCGTAGGTTCACAGAATCCATCTCTGGCATATCTAACTCAGCTCTCCATCCTTCTGAGGTGCACACATTGAGAATCAATTATGTTTGGGCAATAAAGATTGTGCAACAATTCTTATTCAAGCAATTTGGTCAAAATAAAGATTGCCAGTCCAGATCAGACATAAGGTCCATCTTGACCAGCACCCAGTCGTGGGCAGTGGCAAGCAGCGAGCGCTCGGTGGACCGGTATAAGAGAGAGAGAGCAGGTGTAGAGGTGAACATGCGCTGTCACACCTTTCCAGGTTCTAGCGATCAAGAGCTAGGTAACAACAACACAAAGACGAGACTGATGGGATAATGAAACGTCACGACTATTACAGTGGCTTTGAATTGGAGCTAGCGCTCCCAGAGGCAGGAGAGTTGCCATTAATGGCATCTGACGCAAACACTATCTTAGCAGGGAGCTGCACTTCTCGAGACTCCACCAGGACGCAAGATCATTAGGGACGCGCGATCATTTGCAAAGAAATGAAAAAAAAATGCCAGAAATACCCTTGTTTTGTTTCACTTGCAAACAAAATCATCCCCAAATTTGGATTTTTTTAATGCTTTTTTCATTTTGGGAAATAGCGCCCACTGTTTCCCAAACTGAAAACAAATGAAAGAAAGATCCCCCAACAAAACAAAATTCATCCACAAACCCTTCCCTTTCCCCCCTCCCCACTGAAATGAAAGATTTTGGGCTGCACCCCCATTTTAAGAATGAAGATGGCTGAGTGGGCCCGGTGGCTGCTATGTTGAAGATCTAGGTTTGGTTCCTGGGTCGGGCTTCTACTTAACCTGGCCATCTGGGGCTGGAGCTGCTGTGTCACAGCCTCTGGGAGCAGAGCATCTCAGCCATCGGACAAGGGTGACGCCTACTGGCCAGACGTCAGGTTCCGGAGGGAGCTGCACTCTGCGCTCCTCGGACAAGGGCTGCCACTGCAATGGCTGACGGGAAGAGGGGACACAGGGAAATGGTGGGAAAGGATGGGGCAGATGTGATTGAAGGCTCCTGGTACTGCAGCCCCCCCAGCAGAGGCCGGGTCCAATCGAGCTGCTCGCCCAGAAGGAGCAGGAGGAAACTGGTGGGGCCACCGAAAACCAAACAACCAAGAAACAAATGGCCAACATCTGAATGCAGCCTCTCAGCCCAGTAATGCGTTTCCTCCATGTTATGCTCAGGAGAGGGCTCTTCAGCTTGGCGGAGAGAAGGCTTAGAGGGGATATGATAGAGATTTAAAAAATCATTAAGGCTTGTAGTATAAAAAAGGTTTTGACAAGCTCCTGGAGGGCAAATGCATAGATAATTACTAGCCAGGTGGGCCTCTTGTTGGGGAGAGCAACATGATACAGGCTTTCATGCTGGGATCTGCGGGTACTTCCAGGCGACCTGGACCGGCCACTGTCCAAGACAGGATGCAGGGCTGGATGAAGCATTGGGCTGACCCAGCATGGCACATCTTATGCTCTTATGTACTTTTCTGTAGTTCAGGAAAACCTCTAATTATTTTAACGAAACACATCATCAATTCACCTGATTTTATGCCATAAACTGGAGCAGTAATGCCACCAATGCTGCAGAAAAGACACAGAAAGAGAAAAGAGAAGATAAGTACTTTTTTCACTCAACACACAATCAAGTTGTGGAATCTCTTGCCAGAGAATGTGATCAAGGTGCTTAGCATAGCTGGGTTTGGACAAGTCTCTGGAGGAAGAGTCCATGAGCACGCATTATTTATTTATTTATTAGCCAGGCGGTCTAGAGGAAACCCACTGCTTATCTCGGAGAATGAGAAACAAGGAAGTGAACCTACATTTTGGGATTTGCTGAGTAATTTGTGACTCAGATTGGCCTCTGTTGGAGATAGGATCGTGGGCTTGATGGAGCTTTAGTCTGGCCTAGCATGGCATTTCTTAAACTTTTATGTTCTTCTTAAGTGTCATACAATAAATTAAATAGCAAAAGTGGACAGGTCGTGTTGTTAAAGTTAGAGAATTATACATTGCAAAAGCCTGACCAATAGTTTATAAAGGGGTAAAGGTAGCTCCCAAGAAAACTCTGAGGTGATTTACTGCCAGATCATAGTAGACTGCCGGCCCTTTAAAATTACCAGCAATCCACTCTCAGACCGAGTAGCTAAGAAGTCAGCTCATGGCTCGCGCCTTTGCAAATTATAGCCCAGATATTTCGGGAGATTGCCTGCTTCTAGTTGTCCATGTTCTCTCTCCAGCTTCAGGAGAGGGTGTCAGCATTTAATCCTCGTGCAAATCTGCATCACTCGCAGAGGACCTCCCCAGAATTACCTTCCTCCACTCTACTGCTGTCTATCTGCCTCGTCCCATCCCCCTGCCTGTCCCGGCTTCAGGGCTTCTGGGACGAGCGCGGCTTTTGGAATATTGTTTTTCCTTCCTTCTTCTGCTATTGCAAATTCTTAGCAAAATTTAAAGATACATTTTTTCGGTGTTTAAGTTTTGAACTCACAACAAACATCAGCTGCAGTTAATGTTTTACTCTGCGTAGCTCAGTGCGAGCTAAGCTAGTCCTGGTTTCCCCCCCTTGCGAGCAGGGTGATGTGCTCCTGAGTTTCTTCAGGTCAGATCTGCAGCTCCCTGCCTGCGCAATGGCTCGGCCTGTCCAGGAGGTCCATATTCAAAGGGTCTGTCTAATTTCTGGAGTTAGCTGGACAAACCCCCGATGGTTTAAACTCCATCCCCCTCCCCAGGCCCCCTGCTGGCCCAGACAATAAGCGGTGGTTCTGGGGGGCTGTTCCCGGAGTGCAGTTTTACTTTCTCCGAGCAGTGCTGACCCTGGTAACTGTCCGGGCAAATAGCAGACCTAAAGTTACCCAGCTGAATATGGAGCTCCGGGCAACCCTAAAACTATGTCCTTGCAAAACCGTATCCCAGCGCACACCTGAGTCTATTGTCCGTAGACTTCGTATCCCAGCGCATACCTGAGTCTACTGTCCGTAGGCTTCCTATCCAAGGGCATACCTGAGTCTATTGTCCGTAGGCTTCGTATCCCAGCGCATACCTGAGTCTACTGTCCGTAGGCTTCGTATCCCAGCGCACACCTGAGTCTATTGTCCGTAGGCTTCGTATCCCAGCGCACACCTGAGTCTACTGTCCGTAGGCTTCGTATCCCAGCGCATACCTGAGTCTATTGTCCGTAGGCTTCCTGTCCCAGCGCATACCTTAGTCTACTGTCCGTAGGCTTCCTATCCCAGCGCATACCTGAATCTACTGTCCGTAGGCTTCCTATCCCAGCGCATACCTGAATCTACTGTCCGTAGGCTTCGTATCCCAGCGCATACCTGAGTCTATTGCCCGTAGGCTTCGTATCCCAGCGCATACCTGAGTCTATTGTCCGTAGGCTTCGTACCCCAGCGCATACCTGAGTCTATTGTCCGTAGGCTTCGTACCCCAGCGCATACCTGAGTTTATTGTCTGTGGGCTTCGTGTCCCAGCGCATACCTGAGTCTATTGTCCGTAGGCTTCATATCCAAGGGCATACCTGAGTCTATGGTCTGTAGGCTTCGTACCCCAGCGCATACCTGAGTCTATGGTCTGTAGGCTTGATCCCACAGATCCCACAGAAGCTGGAAGGCACACGGATGCTGCCCCCGATATCAGAGCCAAATCCCAAGATGGAACCTCCGCCTGCAATCAGTGCCCCTTCTCCTGACGAGGAGCCGCCCGTAGTCTTCCTGTGGTTATGGGGATTTAGGGTTTGCCCGAAAATGGGATTGCTGCAAGCAAAGCTAAATAAGATTATAAGAAAGAGTTAACAGTCATATAATGTTTCAATTATTAATCAAATCTCAAAACATGGGGCCTAATATTCAAAGCGCGTTCAGCGCCATTTACCTGGATAAGCAGGACTTATGTGGCTAAGTAGCGGGCACTGAATATGCACCCATGTTCAGCCATATAAGTCCCTTATATGGCTAAAAGCTACACGCACAAAAGGCGTATACTGGGCAGATTGGGGATGGCGTGAGTTAGCCGTATAACTTATACACCTAACTACCAATGTTCGGAGTTAGCCGGATAAGTCTAATCGGCTAAGTTTAGATCTGTTCTATAGGGCATCTAAACTTAGATGTAAACTTATGTGCACACCTACACATTTATTCAGCGTTGAAAGATACAACTAATAATGGTATTAGGACCAGAATTTAGGAACTGGGCTACATATATAATATGCTTCGTTCCCGGCAGTGGTGTCTGTCTGTCAGATCCTGTGCTATTCCACTGGTGGCCACGAGGGGGCGCACTGTGAACTGCAAAGCCACGGGGTTTCGGAATGCACAGCCACACAGCCAGAGGAAGGTAGCAGGCTGCTTTTTTCACAGCAGTGCACAGGAAGGGAAAGGCAGCGGGCTCTGCAGCAGCTGGAGGTGAAGGAGCCATGGTCCATGGTGAAATTTGTCGGCTAGGATCAGCCCAGCCCAGGGAGACGTGGAGGTCTATCAGTCTGCAGACAGGGGTGGGGTTACAGAAGACAGCAAACTTTAACTGCCAAATAACTCTCCTCACTTACTCTAGGAGCTAAAATTCAGCAACAAGGGTGAGGTTTGTGTCACATTCTGGATTGTTCTGTGCAGCTTATTTACCTAGGCTCTATTCCAGAGAGACTCGGCTACACAGTGAACAGGAACACGAACTTCTTTATCTTGTCCCAGAGCGCCCCCTGGTGCCCCATGACCTTTACTACCGCATCTTCTGGCTGTACATTACACTCCATGTCACAGTTTGTCCCTTCAGCCTGTGTGTGAGCAGCAGGAGAGGAGAAAAAAACCTGACAACTGCAAGTGAACATCAACCAGATGAGCAAACCTCATGCAGGGAAAAGGATCCCTATCTGGGAAGTGCCTCGACCACAAATCACTATGGAACTGGCATGAAACATGGCGGCAATGTAGTAAAGGGATTCCTTTTCTCGAATGATTCGATAATTACAGATTTTAAGGTGGCAACACCGTGCCATATTGAAGAGCTTGACCCGTGAATGGTGTGTGGCCTGACTGAGCTGCAGATCTCAAAAAACAAAACGCGGGTCTCTAGTCGCTCAGCACCACTCCCGTTTCCAAGGATCTATTGAACAGGTCACACAGCGGAGCCGCCAGCACATCTCTGAGCTCCCTCAGTATCCTGGGATGAACCTCATCAGCTCCATGGCTTTGTCCACTTTCAGTTGTACTAGTTCTTCCCATACATTCTCTTCTGTAAACGGAGTTTCGTCAAATCCACCCCCATCCACGGCCTTGTTAAACAGCGACTGTCCTTCTCCAGGGTCTTCCGTAGTGAACCCTGAACTGAAGTATTTGTTTAATATTTCCGCCTTTTCTTCGTCTCTTTCTACACATTGATCCTTTTCACCTTTCCGTTTCACGATGCCACTTCAAACCTTTCTCCTTTCTCTGATGTATCTGAAAAAAGTTTTGTCACCTCTCTTTACCTCTTTGGCAATCCTTTCTTCCACCAGACATTTTGCTTTCTTGATTACTTTCTTCATTTCTCTCAGTTTAACCAGATATTCTTCCCTGTGTTCCTCTTTTTGGGATCCTTTATATTTCTTGAACGCTGTTCTTTTTATTTTTATTTTATTAGCCTCCTCCTTTGAGAACCAGATAGGTTTCTTATTTCTCTTGCTTTTGTTAACTTTTCTAACGTAAGGATTAGTTGCCTTTGTAATTTCTCCTTTTAGTTTGGCCTACAGTTGTTCCACCTCTCCCATTTTTTCCCAGTCTTCAAGTTCCATCTCCAGGAATTTTTCCATTTCAGCAAAGTCCGTATTATTAAAGTTCGAAACTTGGGTCTTCGTGTGACTTCTCTGTATCCTATTTGCAATATCGAACCATACCGTTTGATGATCACTGGTGCTAAGGTGGCCCCCACCCGGATATTAGAGACATCATCCCCGTTAGTGAGCACTAGGTCGAGTATAGCTCCCTCCCTCGTGGGTTCCATTACCATTTGTTTGAGCAGAGCTTCTTGCAGGGCATCCACTCTCTCTCTACTTTTGTTAGATTCCACAGAAGGGATTCTCCAGTCTACGTCCAGCAGATTAAAATCTCCAACAATCAACACATCTCCCTTCTTTCCCACCTTTTGGAAGTCTTCAATCAGCTCTGTCTAGTTCTTCCGTTTGAGTCAGAGGCCTGTAAACCACTCCAGGAAAAATGGATGCACCATCATCTTTTTAGGACAGCCCATAATGTTTCTTCTCTACCTCACGTTCCTTGCAGTTCAGTTGCTTGGATATTGTTCTCGACATAAAGAGCTACTCCTCCCCCTTTTCTGTCCTTCTTTAACAAGTTATAGCCTGGTATGGCCCTATCCCACCCATGTCTCTGTGACAGCAACAATGTCCGAGTCTGCCTCCACCATTAGGGCCTGCAGGTCTGGGAGTTTATTGCCCAAACTACGAACATTTGTGCTCAGAGCTTTCCAGTTTCTTTTGTTCCGTTTACTGCTTTTCTTGGACTTCTTTTGTGCCTTATTCAGCTGACTTTTGTTATCCCCTTTACCTTTTTCCTTTGTATTTGGTTTTGGTTTTGTTGTTGTTTTGGGAGTGACATTCCAGTTTCCTCTGCCACCCCCATCCTCTAGTTTAAATGCCTTATGACATAGGATTTGAACTTATCCCTTAGTATCCCTTTTCCTGCCATCTTTGACATGGAGGCCTTTTCTGTTCCATAAATTGCCCCAGCCTCCAATCTATCCAAAACTTTCTTCCTTACACCAGGTTTTGAGCCATGCATTGAAGTTATCTCTATGGCTTAGCCTCTCCTTCCCCTTTCCATGTACAAGAAATAGTCTTCACCATGTGACTAATCTGCTTCACGCCAGAGTCTGGAAATCTCTCTGTACCACTTTGATGCTGTTTCTAGCAAGGTCGTTGGTTCCCAGATGGATGATGATATCAACTTCAGAGCCCTTGCTTTCTTCTTGGATCACACTGACTATTCGAATAGCATTTCTACCGGCCGATGATCCCAGAAAGCTTTTAGCTATAGTGTTCCCCTCGAAAAGAGTTCCCAAATTATTACCTCTGATGATTGAGTCACCCAGCACAATGAGCTTTGTATTCTGGATGTAAAAGTTTGCCTCTGTCAGATCTAGGGAAGTTAGATATTCACTC
Organism: Rhinatrema bivittatum; assembly: GCF_901001135.1. NCBI lineage: Eukaryota > Metazoa > Chordata > Amphibia > Gymnophiona > Rhinatrematidae > Rhinatrema > Rhinatrema bivittatum. Next base: position 117,747,609 of record NC_042624.1, read on the forward strand.
TTCCTCACAGCTGATATTACCGAGTGAAGCATTTCCCAATGAAAGTGAGGCACCCTTAAACTTCTGTTTACCCTCTCTAGATCCAGAATAGGTCTGTAAGAACCATCCTTCTTTGGTAAAACAAAATATATGGAATAACAGCCTCTCTGCTGCTCTTCTAAAGGGAGTGGACATTGTAAATGTGTTCAAAGTTTATGAATTGCAGCCAACTTGTTTTGGGAACCAGAAGGAGATATTATGAAATAGTCCTCTCCTGAGTATGTCAGCTCTGGTGCAGAACTGTGCCTGACAATGTCCAAGAGCCACTGGTCCAGTGTTATGTGGATCCACTCTTTGAGATATTGTTGCAGCCTGCCAGCTATTGGCCTTATCAAAGAGTGGCTCTGCCCGGGCCTCATTGAGAGGATTGTCCAGAAGTGGAAGATCTGGCAGAGTCTGAGCACAACCTTCTAGCTTTCTCCTTGTCCTTGTTGAAGGTGATACTACATCCTGCCTTTCAGGTCAATGTCATCTTGCTTCCTTATACTGACTCTGCCCCCTAACAGAATCTGCTTTCTGGTAACCTTTGCTGTTCTGATGCCCCTAAAATCTCTACCAGCTTCTCTAGTTCTTCTCCAAAAAGGAGTCTGCCTCTATGAGACAACTTAAATAAACCGGTCTTTGACAGAACATCAGCAGCCCAATGGTGAAGCCACAGCCTCACTGACGACACCAGAGACCCTGCTGTCAGCATCGGAAAGATAAGCAGTGGCAGATACTAATCTCCCCATCTCTTCTCCCTCAGGGATCTGGCACAGCAAGGCTTTTACCACATGACTTGTACAAATTGCTGCTGGAGGTGAGAAAGAATTGGCTTTAAAAAAAAACAAAACATGCTTTAATATGAGCTCTATCTTCCGCTCCTGAGGATCCTTCAAAGCTGCGCCGCAGAAACCGCAGCATCAGCTGTAGGCTGCTAGAAAACCCCAGTGATAATGGGTGTGATTTATTAAATACCCTGAAACGCTGGAAGCTTGCCTCCCGTTCAGAAAGCATCGTCGATCCAGTCTCTGGATGGACAGGGAAAGATGTGGAGATTTGGCACTTCCCCTTTACAACTGGGTCCCACCCTTGGCTTTCTTTCTGATACTCTTAGAGCTGAGGTAACCTGTGCAATCTAGGCCTCTTCATGGAAAAGTCTTATTAACGTAGCTTCACCCCCTTCTGAAAAAATCTCCCCCTCCTCGAGGGAATCCGGCTACTTACAGCACATTTATCCCCCAAATCCAAATCTGCAGATTGTACATTTACAGAAGTCCTTCTCTTTCTGTTTATAGTGGTCTCTGTTGATAAACCTGAAGCTGATCAGGTTACACGTCCTGAGCAATCCCGAGGCTCCCTGTGCCTGCAAATATGTTTACTAGTTTCACACCAATACTGGGGAATATAATTACTTAGGGGCCACTAAATTCCAGATCTGGTCCTTTCTGATGTATTCCCTCCGGCAACAACATTGGAGGCTGCAAGGAAGCTGCACCAATGCCCGCCCCTGAATTAGACGCGGATCGCGGTGCCGGCGCCTAACTTGCAGCGCACGAATTCTGCCTCCGGCGGGACCGAAAGTGCTTTGGGGAGGTTTCAGAAGTGCGGTCTGGCCCATGCCTGCTGTTTCTCAGAAGCTTGGAGCCGCGGCAGTGGCTTTGCCCAGACTTGGTTTACTTTAACTCAAAACAGCACACGGCAGCTGATTAAACAAAGAGCCCGAGAGCGGATTATAAAACAAACAATTTACATTTGCCTCACCTTCAGGCTCCGGGCCGCCTCACTTCCCTGAGTCTAGCAGCTAAAGAATCTCACAGCACTTTCACTCAAACAACACATCTTTCCTTAGCTTTTTCACTTTAAGAGCCAGAAAAATTACAATTTGAGCATCCAGCACAATAGGAGCATTTGGACCCTCTGCCCACCGAATAAACTCCACAGAACCAAAATATTAGCCAAACAACTATTGGAATCAAAAGGCCACAGCTTTATTACACAGTATATATATATATATATATATATATATATATACACACACACACTCCCAGACTCCTTGCCTGGCCACCAACCACACGAGGCTGCACTTGGCCCAACCAGGAGCAGACTGTCACAGGTAAACCAGTACCTGGCCTGGCTTGCCCAATCAAGAGAGAGCACTATTTGCCAGCAATAAGGAAGCTCTGCCTGACCCCAGTAATCAGAGCCTGGGAGCAGTAAAATGCTGAAGCTCACCTCACTGGAAGAATGCAGGCTGCAGGAGCATGGCTCAAAGCTTTCAATAACCATCAAATGATCCTGCCTGAAGGCTTTACCAGCTTATGGTAAATACTTTCCCCAATAAATCAGATAAAGGTTGTGCCTGCCAATATCCATCCATCCAATAGCTGGAGGAAGAGAATGCTGGCTTTACTGGCTCTGTGTGTGGCAGATTCCCGATCTGGCCACCAGGTGTCACTTTAGAAGGAGCCGTCCACCCCCCTCAGACCCTCCCACCTGGAGGCTCTGGATTGGATGCCTGAACACGATTTAGCCCGGCCATTTTAGAACAGATTGGGATCAGTTTAAGGAAGCCTTGCAACAGGAAGGATGTTTAAGTTTTACACTCTGGTGAGGCCTTCCAGCTTCACCCAGATGGAGTTTCTTTGATAAGTGATTCCTCACCGTGCACTCCCTGCCAGAGGCTCCTTCTTATACTTTACAGAGAGGGAGATTTTTAAGCCCGATACACTTTTGGGGCAAAAGGGCTCTCACCAGGGCAGATCCTGCTGCGAGAGACGGGGAGGGCAGAGGATGTATCCAGTTTAACTTTTGAAGTATGTTTTGGACTTTGACAGAATGGGAAGATTTTTCAGTCCCTCTTCCCCTCTGGGGTTGCAGAGCTGAGAACGTGCCTGATCCCACTGACCTTTCCCCACGAGAAGTCCCCCAGAAATATTAATAAATAACGGATGGAAGAACCAGAGCAGGAGACCCCAACCGGATCTCCACAGCCAAGGTACCAGGATGGGCTGGGTGTCCGAGGAGAAGGTGATTCATGGTAGGACTTTTGCTGTGAAGTTGGGGACCTCTCCATTAGGATTCCCAGAGAGCCGCTGGGTGAGCTTTGCGCATTAAATATCTCCATGGGGCCTTATCCAAAGGTCTGATTAAAGGACACCTGCCTACAGAGGAGAAGCACACCTGCACCATCGTTCAGATGTAAATTCACACTTCTGGATAATGATCTTTAATGATTACCAGTCAGTAAACCATCATTTTAACACCCAGACCCTGGTCCTGTCTGATTTGCCCCAGCCTCTCACCTCAAGAGATGAGCCTACAGCCTACACACACATTGGGAGCAGCACAACATCATCTTGGCCATAAATGAGAGCTTCCCCCCATAAAAAAAGAATCCCCCCCCCCCCCCCCCCGAGGGAATGAGATTCAAGCATGGGATGGAATTTGCTAGCCAAGGCAGCCCTGAAGAAAAATAAATGAGTTTGTGTGTCCTTGGGACTAAACACCCTGCTAAGAGTACCACATGCATGACATTCATATCAGTGATATCATCAAGAAAAGAAGAAGAAAACCCTCTGCCTTCAGTTGCTGGATGAGGGATGAAACCCATATGTTCTTGACTGAGGCAGCAGAAGGCTCAGGAAATAATTTCCAGTGGCAACGGTTTCTGTTCATTCACCTACATGTGTGAGCTTAAAGACAACTAACAACAGACTGTGAGCACAACAGAGCACTGTAGGCAGAGATCCAATATGGCCGCCGAGGGAGAGGTCGGCGTTTTTTGAGCTCCTCAATCAAACCCTATTGCCTCAGAAATAATGCCCCATACGAAGAGAAAGGGGGAGGTGAGAGTGGATTCCTCCTTACCCTCTACACCTACCTCCTCTCAGCCACGTATCGAGGGTTTTTTTGCTCCGACTTTTGTTTCCAGCCCCGGGTTGGAGTCCGCTGAGAGTCTGATCGGAGGACACGCTCCGGCTGTCCTGGACGAAATATCCTTGTCCCCGAGGCAACTAGAGAGTCCCTCGCCTCCTAACCAAGGAGCAAGCCCGACTGTTTACACGCCCCCACAAGGTTCTGATACCGGAGGGAGAGCGGTATTGGAGGATCATTCGGGTGAGAAATCCGAGGTTTTAATACCTGCGACTGCTAAGGCCAGATCGGAGGGAGGAGAAAATCCCCCGAGCATGGCGGAGGACATCGCGCCGGGGCCCAGCAGTAATGTCAGCTTGCAGAGGAGTAGAGAGACGCCGACAGACGAGTCCAACAGGATTGCAGAGGTCTGCCAGCAAGGAATGGTGAGTCAGACCTTGTCTGTGCAGAAACTTGTCCGGCCAAAAGTTACCACGCTTGACTCTATTTGGTCTGCAATTGTAATGCTTGAAAAAACTATTTCCACACTTGTGGTTGCTGTGAATTCCTCACAAAATATAATAATGGAACTTGAATCTCAAAAAAAAGATCATGAGAAAAAGATACAAGAAATTACAAAGGAGGTCTCGACTGTTAAAAATATCCAGACAAAAATGATTCGAGCTGAAGATATAGTCGTAAGGAAAATTGAAAATCTGGAAAATAAATCAAGATATCTTAACTTGAGAGTTTTGAACTTTCCAAGTGTTAAAATGTTATCTCCTCAAGAACAGATTAAAAAATATATGACTGAGATATTGCAAATTCCTAATGAAGTATTGCCACCCATTTCAAACATATATTTTGCTACGACACCAAGGAAAAAGAACCAGCAATTTCAAACACCACCAGATCAACTTGCTGGAGGTGATTTAACACAATTTCTAGAAACATCAATGGAGGATCAAGTGGAATTTTTTGGGACTTTATTGGTAACTTTCATGTTTTCTTCAGACAGAGATAATATCTTAAAAATGTTTTTTCGTAATCGTGAGAAGTTGTATCTAGGGCAGAAGGTCTGGATTTATCCAGACCTTACAAAAGATACACAAAAACGCAGAAAAGAGTTTCTAAATATGAGTCAGGCAGTTAGGAATATGGGGGGTCAAATGATTATTCGGTACCCGTGTAAATGCACTTTGAGATTAGGAGAAAATAAATATATTTTCTTTGACCCGACCCAATTGAAGCAACTGCTGGACAGTCGCACAGTACTCGGCTGAGGAACCCATCTCTAGTATGATTAGTTAGAAACATTAATCCTCCCTCCTTTTTTTTTATTCGTAGTTTAATTGTATGAGATGTCCAATTAGTAAAATATTGGATCTCCAATTTTCTTTATGTCATTGTTAGCGAGGGGAACTAGCATTTCCTAAAAACTTTTCTTTTATTACATACTTTGTATAAATGAAAAATTTTTATTTCCTTTATTGTATGGTGAAGTATGACCTGTACTTGTAACATTTTTTGAAAATGAGAAATAAAGAATTAAAAAAAAAAAACAAAAAAAAACAGAGCACTGTAAATGGAGTTAACATACGAAAACATGGACTGCGGGACGTTGGTTTTCACAAACGGAATTGCCCCCTGTTCCTTCAAGACCTGGACTATGACGCTGTCCTCTTGTGCCAGCACGCCAAGGAAATAAGCAAGACCGCATGGAGAGTCGTGTCCCTGTAGAAAGAAGAAACACTGGCTACTTGTTTTCACTGACCAAGCTACGTTAGATGTTCACAATGATACACTTCAGAAAAAATTAATAGGAATTTGTATGGGGAAAAAATTGTTTTGGGGAGCAAGGCAATTCAGATGCAGTCTTAGAGAACATCATTGATACAATAGATTAAATAGATCATCACCTCTAATTTACACACTACTGAATTTGTTTGTTTGCATAACATTTCCTAATAGGTTAGCATTATAACTTTATCTTATATGTTTTTTAAGTCTAGTGATTTCTTATAAATTGAGCCAGAAGGCAAAAACGAAACTGGGTGTTGAACCTTATTATACGTTTTGATCTTCAACATACAGTCTAGCATTTCAGCAACTTTGGATAGCTTTTGCAAGTTTGATCAGTGCAATCTCATTGTTGTAATGATCTTTTATTTAACTAGTCTGGCTTCAGAGAAAAACCTTTTCAAAGCACCCTTACAGTAACAGAACAGGCCTGGCTGCAGGTAATTATTTTCTTAACAGATAAAGCACAAGAATTAATAAACAGTCAGGAAATATTCAGTCTAGGAGTAAAACTCATACCTTGTAGTTATAATGTTCCTTAATGCTGACTGGAATACCATATAATGGGCCTTTTTTTTCCTGCTTCTTCACTTCCTGAAGCTGAGCCACACACTCTGGGAGGAAATCTGTAAGACAGTTCACGTCTTTGTTCACCTCCAAAGCCTATCAATTGAACAGAAAGGAAGAGGTTTCACAGGTGATTACCCTGCAGGAGGAGGAGGCTGATGGTTAGAGCTTACAGAAGAAAGCCAGAGGTTGTGGGACCCATGGTTTGAGGTTTCACATCTGACATAGGTTCACTGTGTGATTTCATGGCACACCATCATCAATATAACAAAAACGCTGCAAACAAGTGTCAAAAGAGAGAAGAGAGAACACCGTTTAAAGTGAAGGTCCACCATAACACCCCACGGATGCTGAACCTCAATTTCCCCCGCTAAGGGTCATAAATAATCATCGGGCCTGAGATGGTAAATCCCTTTTTTAAAATGTTTTGGGGTTTGTTTTTTTAAATGCTTATAAAAGAGTATACTTCGCCTTCGACAAGCCCGACATGCTATCACGTTTTGAGCGACTGCCTCGGGAGCTCCTGATTCATTTTTTTACTGGTAAGGGGAGTATAAAGAACATCGCTGAAACGCTGAGAACTCACCTTAGATTCAATATAAGGATTCTTTGACGCCGGAATTTCTCAGACATGAGAGCCATCTTCAAGAAACGTGATAGCATGTCGGGCTTGATGAACTTGTTGAAGGGCAAGTATACTCTTTTATAAGCATTAAAAAAAACCCAGTTTTTTAAAAAGGGACCGATGATTATTTATGACCCTTAGTGGTGAAAATACTGAATGAAGTTGAGGTTCAGCATCCGTGGGGTGTTATGATGGTCCTTCACTTTAAACTTTAAAAGGTGCTCTCGCTTGTATTTTTTGACAGTTGCTTGCAGCGTTTTTGTTATATATTTGCTTCGCTTGCATTCTGTTGGACTATTTCTTTATGACACCATCATCTATAACACACGATACTCACATCCAGCTCTTTTTAGGAAGGATTTTAGTATGGGAGAAAGCCTTTGGAAAAATCAGGGTCTCATTTCTGCTTCACACCAGAATATCATTTTTAGCACCCCAGACAGATCTCTGGCTCTGGTGAACACTCTCAGAGTGGCTCCCAGACATCAGATTTTCATATGAACTAGAAGGAGGTCGGAGACAGTATTAAGGCAGAAATACCTCTATGTTAAAAATGTATTTTCTTCCGTGCAAGGTAAATCACCCATTGGCTATATAACCGCTGATACGTTTGTGCGCCAGCCGAAGCGGTATTCCTTCACATAGCCAGACATTTATCTATTACATTAAATTGTGACTTAAACATGAAGATTGCTGAAACAAAGAGAATCTGTCCCATTGTAATTGTAAATAAATGGCTCTTTTCTCCACTCCGCCAATTAGATAGTTTCTGTATCTAACCTTGGATCTCAACCATAAGAATTAAATTGGGCATAGGAGGGTTTGGCAAATATCAGGACAAGTCCTAGTATCATCATTAGGAGGTTCCACTGATTCCCCCGTCTACTGTATAACCAAAGGAAGAAGCTTCAGTTCCTTCTGTTTTGAGCAAACCTACAGTGAAGTACCTAATGCCTTCACAGATGGCAGGGACTTACTCTGTAACACATCCTGAACGCCCTCATCGCATCTCCAGTTCCTGCTCCTCAATGTTTACTCAAGAGTGAAATTGCACAAATCTGTATCATAGTGAACAAAATGCTAACTGATTTTGTAAATCTACCACAGGGTAAACATGTGTGGGGAAAAAAAAAAAAACTATTTAAAGCTCGAGGCTGTGTAATTCTAGCAGAGCAGCAGGTTCCCCGTTGGTTTCTCCGTGGGTGATTCTACTGCAGCACGACGCCAGACTGCGCCCAGGCTCTCTGGTGTTGGAGGGGTAAGGGATCCAGTTATAACCCATGGAGCTGTGCTCTTATGGGCTAGAACCGAAGGATGTCCTTGCCTGCACGGAGCTAAGGCAAGTATGCACTCCCCTCACCTTTCCCATGTAGGAACAGAGGACGCTCTCCGGAGATAGGGAGCCTTCCTTCAGCTTCTCAGCCAGCTCCACGAGGGTCAGGGACAGGATGGCATCAGGCTGGATACCAGGATTCTGCAAGACAATACACAGCAAGATATATATATATATATATATATATATATACACACACAGCAAGACCCCTGCTAGAATGAAAGGCCATGTCAGGCAGAGCACTGTAATGGGAAGAAAGCACTACATCCATGAGGAAACACATCAGACGTATGCTGGGGAGAAAATGTGTACGAGCTGATGTTTCTAATATTACATTTGCCTTCCTTTTTACAATCCAATTGACAATTAAGGCTCCTTATGCAAGAGAAAGGGAAACATCGAGGAAAAGTAATGTTTAACAAGTGATATTTCCACTAAACAAACCTGTTTTTTCGGCCAGTTTTCCCCAAAACAATTGATATACCTTTAAATGAACTGGAGCCTTGGGAAGTATTTTATGTGGTGGGAATTCAGTACAGCAGGAGGGCCAGGATCAGATATCACTGCACATACCCAGTGCAGCTGGCAAAGCTCACATTTCATAAGCGTATTAAGGGATCCTGCCCATTTTAGATCCCTGCTAGAAAGAATAAGTGTATTAATAAGTGTATTAAGGGATCCTGCCCATTTTAGATCCCTGCTAGAAAGAATAAGTGTATTAATAAGTGTATTAAGGGATCCTGCCCATTTTAGATCACTGCTGGAAAGAATAAGTGTATTAATAAGTGTATTAAGGGATCCTGCCCATTTTAGATCACTGCTGGAAAGAATAAGTGTATTAATAAGTGTATTAAGGGATCCTGCCCATTTTAGATCCCTGCTGGAAAGAATAAGTGTATTAATAAGCGTATTAAGGGATCCTGCCCATTTTAGATCACTGCTGGAAAGAATAAGTGTATTAATAAGCGTATTAAGGGATCCTGCCCATTTTAGATCCCTGCTGGAAAGAATAAGTGTATTAATAAGCGTATTAAGGGATCCTGCCCATTTTAGATCCCTGCTAGAAAGAATAAGTGTATTAATAAGCGTATTAAGGGATCCTGCCCATTTTAGATCCCTGCTAGAAAGAATAAGTGTATTAATAAGTGTATTAAGGGATCCTGCCCATTTTAGATCCCTGCTAGAAAGAATAAGTGTATTAATAAGTGTATTAAGGGATCCTGCCCATTTTAGATCACTGCTAGAAAGAATAAGTGTATTAATAAGTGTATTAAGGGATCCTGCCCATTTTAGATCACTGCTAGAAAGAACAAGTGTATTAATAAGTGTATTAAGGGATCCTGCCCATTTTAGATCCCTGCCAGAAAGAACAAGTGTATTAATAAGTGTATTAAGGGATCCTGCCCATTTTAGATCACTGCTAGAAAGAATAAGTGTATTAATAAGTGTATTAAGGGATCCTGCCCATTTTAGATCACTGCTAGAAAGAATAAGTGTATTAATAAGTGTATTAAGGGATCCTGCCCATTTTAGATCACTGCCGGAAAGAATAAGTGTATTAATAAGCGTATTAAGGGATCCTGCCCATTTTAGATCACTGCCGGAAAGAATAAGTGTATTAATAAGTGTATTAAGGGATCCTGCCCATTTTAGATCACTGCTGGAAAGAATAAGTGTATTAATAAGTGTATTAAGGGATCCTGCCCATTTTAGATCCCTGCCAGAAAGAACAAGTGTATTAATAAGTGTATTAAGGGATCCTGCCCATTTTAGATCACTGCCAGAAAGAACAAGTGTATTAATAAGTGTATTAAGGGATCCTGCCCATTTTAGATAACTGCCAGAAAGAATAAGTGTATTAATAAGTGTATTAAGGGATCCTGCCCATTTTAGATCACTGCCAGAAAGAATAAGTGTATTAATAAGTGTATTAAGGGATCCTGCCCATTTTAGATCACTGCCAGAAAGAATAAGTGTATTAATAAGTGTATTAAGGGATCCTGCCCATTTTAGATCACTGCCAGAAAGAATAAGTGTATTAATAAGTGTATTAAGGGATCCTGCCCATTTTAGATCACTGCTAGAAAGAATAAGTGTATTAATAAGTGTATTAAGGGATCCTGCCCATTTTAGATCACTGCCAGAAAGAATAAGTGTATTAATAAGTGTATTAAGGGATCCTGCCCATTTTAGATCACTGCCAGAAAGAACAAGTGTATTAATAAGTGTATTAAGGGATCCTGCCCATTTTAGATCACTGCTAGAAAGAATAAGTGTATTAATAAGTGTATTAAGGGATCCTGCCCATTTTAGATCACTGCTAGAAAGAACAAGTGTATTAATAAGTGTATTAAGGGATCCTGCCCATTTTAGATCACTGCTAGAAAGAATAAGTGTATTAATAAGTGTATTAAGGGATCCTGCCCATTTTAGATCCCTGCCAGAAAGAACAAGTGTATTAATAAGTGTATTAAGGGATCCTGCCCATTTTAGATAACTGCCAGAAAGAATAAGTGTATTAATAAGTGTATTAAGGGATCCTGCCCATTTTAGATCACTGCCAGAAAGAATAAGTGTATTAATAAGTGTATTAAGGGATCCTGCCCATTTTAGATCACTGCCAGAAAGAATAAGTGTATTAATAAGTGTATTAAGGGATCCTGCCCATTTTAGATCACTGCTAGAAAGAATAAGTGTATTAATAAGTGTATTAAGGGATCCTGCCCATTTTAGATCACTGCCAGAAAGAATAAGTGTATTAATAAGTGTATTAAGGGATCCTGCCCATTTTAGATCACTGCCAGAAAGAACAAGTGTATTAATAAGTGTATTAAGGGATCCTGCCCATTTTAGATCACTGCTAGAAAGAACAAGTGTATTAATAATAAGTGCATTAAGGGATCCTGCCCATTTTAGATCACTGCTAGAAAGAATAAGTGTATTAATTAGTGTATTAAGGGATCCTGCCCATTTTAGATCACTGCTAGAAAGAATAAGTGTATTAATAAGTGTATTAAGGGATCCTGCCCATTTTAGATCACTGCTAGAAAGAATACACGCTGTCTTAGTTTGAATATTCCAAAGTCCTGGGCTTTGAAAGTGACCACATTTTCTTTACTTAAAGCTTTACCAGGGTATACTGAGCCTGATTCATTAAGCTACCGAGAAGGCATCATGATTGTAGGGAAGGACAAGGTGCAGGGGGGGCTGAAGTTACAGGTTAAACATTAAGAACAACTTTCTCACTGGACTGGTGCCCTGGGGCGAAGCTTCACGGGCTGCTGGAGGGATGTCCAGCAGGGCAGTTCTGAATGCCAGCAGGTACTTTCTTTCTAAATATCTATTTATTGATTATTAGATACTACATCAAGATAAACCTGAACAAGAAAATGGAAGCATGTTACAATGTGCCAAAATGAACCAGGAGGAAAATGCAATTCCATTGGCGTTCCCAAAATGTATTTTCAAACAAATCCTCTCTCTTGCCCGTGGGCCTGCTCAGTGGCGCACGCCTAGAAATCAACAGGTTCCAGCAGGCAAAATACTGGAGAACATAAGCTCGGACTTTGTTTCCAAAAAAAAAAAATAAAAATTGAGCCGATCCGATTGGGCAATGCCTGCCAATTTCCACTGTGCAATAGGACAAGGTTTTAAAAAACGATAGTTTGAATTCTCACTGAGCAGCGAGGCTCTGGAGAACATAAAACACATAAGATTTGCCATTCCGGGACCTTCCTCCCACAGAGTCACGGTTTAACCTTTCCATGGGGGGGGGGGGGGGGGAGGGGGAGGCAGAGTTAGTGATGGGGAACGGGTTCATTCCTCTGTGTCGCTTGGCTTCTGGTTCATAAAAACCCTTCCCAGCATCTCAAGGCGTGGATGCCTCAGTTGTCTTGCTGCTCCTCTTTTGGCGAGGGTCTCGAGGTCTGAGATCAGGAAGAGGGTGCCTGGGGAAGACGGTTTCCACCCTTCCGGCAGCCTCTGATGTGCTTTTGCTTCTGCTCTCACCGAGTACCCTAAGGCCCAGGGGCTCGGATTCTTTATCATCTTTTGCAGAAAAAGTGTCACCGGACCACCCCAAGGAGTCTCGGAAGGGAGGAGGAGGAGGTTCGTGGTACCCTTTAGGTCGTACACTATCATCTCAAGGAGATTAGAGAAGGAGAGGAGTAAAACTGGTGCCGGTCAGGTACAACGTAACAGGAAGGAGAAGACGGGAGCACTGCAGGAGAGGTAGGAGATGTGGGGTCGCGCTACCATGGGCACCCAGCACTTAGTTTCCAGGTGCTCGCCTGTTAATTATTTTTTTCTCACTGATAACCTTAGATAAAATTTGAAACTGCAAGAAAGACTTACATGTATTCCAGCCATGAAACATGTATTAAAAGGACAATTTATATGAAACTCATCAAATACTCTTTATATGGGAATTCTCTGTTACCGGATCATTGTTGGCACTTCTATTAGGTTTTTACCTATTTTTTTTTTTACTATATGTGCCTTTTTGTAAACCGTTGTGATGGTAAATAACTTAACGACAGTATAGAAAAGATGATTGATAAATAAATAAATAGATAGATAAATAAATGAGATACATCTAACTTGGTATCCTACTACACCCACCATCTACTGGGAGGGAGATTATAAACTGCTCCAACTATTTATTTATTTATTTATTTCACAAGTTTTTATATACCGCGGCACGTTAATAACATCACCTCGGTTCACAATAAACAGTAAATCAGCAACAAGCTTTACAGTCAATATGAGAACGAAATCAGGTGTACATAATAAATCAATTAAGAACAAATTAAGAACAAAATTAAGAACTAATAACAATTAAATTAATGATAATCAATCGATCAGAGATACAAAATAATCATAATCAATTGATCAGAGATACAAGAATAAGTAATTGGCATTTCAGAAAAACGGAAAAGATCATTGAGAACTAGAAGAAGTTCAGAACTAGAAGAAGGGAGAAAGGTTGTAAGATTCACTGGAACTGGCTTGGCCATCAGTACACATTTAATGGGGGTGAGAGGTCACAGACTTTGACCAAACAGCTGGAGTGTAAACATGAACCGTGAAATTCCCAGAAGGGCTTTATCCATTTGCACTAATCATTAGTAAACTTTAAATTGGAGACCATCCCAGCTTCTAGTGTGCTCATTACTGCTGTTTCTCATTATGAGATCATTAGTGCTGTTTTCCATTGACTTAAATGAGAGCATGAGAATTAAGAAGAGCATAGGGCCTAAAAGTTAATCTTCTCCCCTCTCATGGAATCATGGCCCATTCAGATAAACCAGCATCGGGAGAGGCTTGGATATCTGAGACTGCGTTCGAGGTGTGCTTCCTGGGATTGTATCCAGGAATTGTCAGCCCACGGGTTACACCATAGGTCCATCAAGCCCAATATCCTGTGTGCAACAATGGCCAATCCAGGTAACAGGTACCTGGCAGGATCCCAAGGGGTAGATAAGATTCCAAGCTCCTTATCCCAGGGATGAGCAGTGCATTTCTCCAAGTCCCCCGTAATGATGGCTTATGGACCTTTCCTCCAGGAACCATTACTATGGTGCACTTAGGAAAATCCACTTCTTATCCCTGGGATAAGCAGCTTGGAATCTCACTACCCCCTTGGGATCCTGCCGGGATCTTGCGACCTAGATTGACCACTGTTGAAAAGAGGATACTGCGCTCGATGGACCTTTGGACTGACCCAGTATGGCAAGTCTTATGTTCTTATTAGCCACACTGCACAGTAGGAATTAAAAACAGCTTTTTTTTTTTTTTTTAAACATGTGCTACTGCACGGTGGACTTGACAGACAAAGCTGCAGTTGTGTTCTTGCCTGAGGCAATATAATTGGGCAATAGCTAAAGAACAGGCAGATGTGGGTAGACTGAAATTATCATATATTATGAAACAGCTTTTTATTGGAAGTCTCTCATTATTGATTCATCAAGAGATTGGCCTTTAGGTGATGCCGACAGGAGATACGGAGGTGCACACCCAGTAATAAAAAGAGACTCTAATCTCATTCTGTTAATCTTTGATTAACTTTAATGGGTGTGGGTAGAAGACCGCCACACCTCACAGGCTGATACATAACTTAACCTCTTGGTGCTCGTTCTCTGGAAATCTTTGTTGATTTTATATAGACCCCCACACACACAGAGCATGGAACTTTCCGTCCATCAGATCACAGAAAGCGGATTTCAGGTGAGCAGGAATCTTAAGGACCCACTCCTGTGGCTCTGTGGCTGGTGGATGTGGCCAAATCTTACCAAGACAGGATGCAGCATACTGAGCAAGCAAACATTATCAATCCCTCTGTATTTAGAGAGGAAATGACACTGAGCATTTCAGCAGCAAACTGATACAAATAAAAGTAAGTAGGACATAAAGATGCTTACGGAAATCTGGAGAGTTGCAAAACTGTTCCTTAGAAGTTGGAGAGAGGGCGGAGCTGCTATTTCCCAGGGCTGAAGATAATTGTACAACTACATGCAGACTTTCCCAAGGATTTCTTAAGGAAACGTACGTGCATAGATTTCTTACAAAATCTCGCCTGGTGTATGCAAAATTGTAGACTCACAAAAGTTGCAGCTGCCCCAAGCTGGGCATAACTTGTGTGTGTAAAGTTACACACATACAAGTGACTTTTCAAAGGTGTTATGCTTATAGGAGCTGATTTTCAAACACATCTACACACTTAAAACCGGGTTTTACACAAGTAAATGCACTTTACCCATGTAACTGGAGCTTTGAAAATTGCTACAATAAATGCCATAGAATTGTCCATAGGAAAGTCATGTGCAAGTGCACTTTATGCATGTAAATGGATTTTGAAAATTGCTATGATAGTATATTACATTTACATGTGCAACTTCTTTGAAAATTGTCCATGCTTTTGAAAATATAAAAATTGCAGTAGAAAGCCTATCCCCACCCCCCACTTTGCCACCCCCTCCCTCCCAGTACATAATAAAGTTACGAGCATGTTTTTAGTGCACTGGCCCCTGGGTTATTTTCCAAGATCCATTTGCATGCATAAAACCAGCTTTTATATGCGTGTTTTTCAAAATCTGGCCCACTATGTCCAGTTTTAGCTCGCCAGCTGCTTTAATGTGGCTCTAAGATATTTTGCAAAATAAAAACAAAACCAGAAACAGGGCAAACTGAGCACTTATTTTCCACAAGAATTACATTTCAAAAGCTCTTAGTGCCTGGTATCATACAAGCTGCGAGTCTGCCAGCACACTTGGCTAAATGGCCCCCAAGCATAATCATCTGCGAAAATTCCTCAGATCATGAAGTCTAGAAAAACTTTTTTTAAAGAATCGTTTTCATGTAATTGCAATGAAAAACACTTCTCTAATGCTGCCTCTCAGCAAGCAGTCTTATGAGGAAAGGTGAGTCCCAGCTAATCCAGAACTCTGATGTCATGAAGCCTCAAGAGTTTAAAGACAGCTGCCTCTAGTTATAGCCCCCAACTATGCACAAATAGTTATCGCTGAGAAATTTCTCAAAATGTCCCTAAAACTATAGGGGGTATGAATGGGGGGGAAAAAAAAAACCTTTTGCTTTGTTTGTTTGGTTGTTCTTTTTGTAGTACATTTAAAACAAATAGGAGAAAATATATTTTTCCTAACTTCATAATCAAGGTCTTGAATTCATTGCCAGAGGATGTGGTGAAAGCTGTTAGTATAGCTGTGTTTAAAAAAAGGTTTGGACAAGTTCCTGGAGGAAACGTCCATAAACCGTTATATGTGTGGAATTGCAGAAATCCACTGCTTTTTGTTGGGATAAGCAGTTTGATATCTAATTACTCCTTGGGATCCTTGCTTAGTACTTGTGATCTGGATTGGACACTGTTGGAAAACAGGATGCTGGGCTTGATGGACCTTTGGTCTGATCCAGTATGGCAAGCCTTATGTTCTTGTCTTTTTTATTTTTTTCATTTAGTTACATTTCTACATTTTAAAGCACACTGAAAAACACAAAAACAAAATTACAACATGTTGGGGGTTTTTTTTCTGTTGTTTCAGATTAGAACCAACACAACAGAAAACAAATGTCATCAGTGTTTTCCATCTCATTTTAAATGACTGCACATCCCTATAAAATTGTCGAGATGATGAATCGTTGATGAAAGACAAGGGTGGATATTTGAGACCAATTAAACCACAGAAAGATGCACCTTATCATTCAGAATATCCCACTGGCCTTGCATATTTACAGACAAACCAAATTTTTCCTGGAAATGTAAGTCATCAGTCCAGATCCTACAGCATGCTTAAAGGACATCGCTAACCAAAAAATGTACTTAGAAAGTAACAGGTGCTCTGTCTAGTACAGCAGTTAAGTCTTCCATAAGAAGTCTGTAGCTCATTTGATATGAAGAGGAGTCTCTGCAGATGACCTTCATAAACCTTTCTAGGGTGAGGGGAATACATCTTGCACGCATATACACAGTACCTGCTGTTTAAACTGGAGCGAAAACTTTTCCATTTGGATCAGGGCACGGTCTCTCTTTCTTCTTGCCTCTTCCAGCTTCTGCTGTAGTCTCCTGCGCTGGAGCCATTTCAGGAGCAGGAGGGCTGCCGCCGAGCCACAGACCAGGGCTGAGAGGATGCGAGGATGGAGCTCAGTCTGGGGCAGGAGCTGGCTCAGTCTCTCGGGAACCATCCTGACGGCGCTCCCGGGCTCGGGCTTCTTCTGCCGCGCTCTGGCATGCAACTGGTGCACACCCGCCTACTGTACGTGCAACTGCTGTACCAGGCAGGGCACAAAAGCGAAACTGGATTCCTGAATGCACTCTTTCCCGGGCTAGAGATGTTTGTTTTTACATCAGTGGCTCTCAACCAGTGCGTCCCCAAACGCTGGAGATGGGAAAGCCCGTGCTTTCTCTAACAGTCACAGGTGTTTGCTGCTTGGGGGGAGTGCACAGTAAGGAGCTGGGACGTAAGGTTCCTCAGTCACTGCCACCACCAATCCAAGCCAGAAATGTTGCAGGCATGCTGGATCCTGCCGCACATCCCCCTCACCCCCCCTTGGAGTTTCAGTTTTTCTCTCTGTGCTTGTTTATAATTGATGGTCCTTTATTCTGTATTAGATAAGAGTCAGTCTGCATTCTGCATGTTTGACAGAGGTGAGGGATTCTGCTAACTAGGATGCAGTTTCTGTGTTAGGAATCTAGAGCAGTCTGTCTCTTTGTTTTTCCAATAGTAAGAGTACCATGTTCTGTATTTGCAGTCTCGCTTTTCATATCCTGGGTGTTCGTGCTCTTATGGTATGGCTGGTATGCTGTATAATTTATAAATGTCTTTTGAGCAGGTTTTCATGTTATTTCACGGAGTGCCTGGCAGGGAAGGGATGTTGAAGTACTATTACTGAGGGGAAACCAGAATTTGGATTTATTTTTTGTATGCTGAGTTGAAAGAGGAAATTTCCCAACTCTGCTCTGTATAAACTCCAGAAGAAGTCAGAACTTTCTGAGGTTGACAGTGAAATGCATGAGAGTTTGTCTGTATTGAAAAACTGTGAGCTGCGTGCGCATATCAGTCCCAGATTTCAGTGATGCAGTAAGCAAAGATTTACATTATTGTGAAAAATATTACATTTAATAAAGATATTTTATAAGCAGTTATTGAAATTAAAGAATATACTATCTTTCTCCTGCATCATTTTCAAAATACCTAGGATTTATTTTTAGTATAGCTGTTAAAAGTAGTGTGCAATGTGTCATGCACGTGAGCCTCATCTGTCAGGTGTGTCATGATGGAAAAAAGGTTGAGAACCACTGTTTTAGGTTATGGTGGGCTGAAGGTCCCAGTCCCTTGAATAAAATATTTGGAGGAGTGGACTTTGCTCAGGTAAGTCTTGTCTTCTTCCATTTGCGAGGTCACCATTTGCTAGCACAGATCCAGTCCTGGTTTTCACTCCAGTGCATGTGGGGACTTATAGTTTTACCATCCATGAAACTGCAGGACTGAAACCAATTCCCTGGTCTGCACAGGGGTAAAACCAGAACTGGAACTGCCTGTTCCGGAAAGCACAGAGACAGCTGCTCAACATGACCTGCTTTCAAACACACAAATCTAGTTTTTCAGCTCCTCAAGGATTTCATAGCTCTTTTTTATTAGAAGTACAGTAAAAGCTAATGGGTGACAGATGCTGTCCAAAAATTAATCTTGCACACCTATTGTTTCAGCAAAAAAGCACGATTGAATTTCAGAGATAGTGGCAACCGCCATATATGTTACAGCAGTGGTTCTCAACCTTTTTTCCATCCTGACACACCTGACAGATGAGGCTCTCGTGCATGACACTTTGCACACTACATTGAACAGCTATACTACAAAAAAAAAAAAAGGAAATCCTAGATATTTATTGTTGAAAACACTGCAGGAGAAAGATAATATATTCTTTAATTTCAATAACTGCTTATAAAATATCATTATTAAATGTCATTTTTTTCACAAAAATTGTAATCTTTGCTTACTGCATCGGTGAGAAATCTGATATGATTATGCATAGAAACATAGAAATGATGGCAGAAAAGGATCAAACGGTCCATCCAGTCTGCCCAGCAAGCTTATGGTAGCATCTGCTGCGTCAAGGAAGTCACCCCCTTACTTATCAGTTTCCCAAACCATCAAAGTCAGAGCCCTTATTGGGTTGTTGTCTGAGTCCAATTCCCTGTTACCTCTCGCCGTTGAAGCAATCATTATAGACAAGCACAGAGAGAAAAACTGAAACTCCAAGGGGGGGTGAGGGGGATGTGCGGCAGGATCCAGCGTGCCTGCAACATTTCTGGCTTGGATTGGTGGTGGCAGTGACTGAGGAACCTTACGTCCCAGCTCCTTACTGTGCACTCCCCCCAAGCAGCAAACACCCCTGACTGTTGGAGAAAGCACGGGCTTTCCCATCTCCAGCGTTTGGGGACGTCTCTTCCACCCCCCTGGCGCCTCACCAGTGTGTCCCGATAGTCTGGACACAGCTGGCAGGGAGGGTTATACACGCAGTAAGTCAAGGACGAAAAGCAATCAGCCTCTGCTAGTTAGCCTGGTTAGGAAATATGTTAAGGGAGGACCTTAGGTCAGCACATCACGCACGTTCCTGTAATGTTAGGAAGAAATCAAAGTCTTAAAACTAAAGGACTCGTCTAATTCGCTGGGAGGGACCGGGCGAAGGGTGACCTTGAGATCCATGTGGGGGCTGTGCTTTCAGTGCCGTGTTTATTACTGCCGGTCCTAATGCACCTGGCTCACCTGAGAGGCCTCCTTTCATGCACTGTGGGGGCCCCCCTTTTGCACTGAGCAACCTGATTTCTAAGATTTCCTGCAAGAACCTGTCACTTTGGGGCTTCTTAATTATTGAACTGTCTCATAAAGCTTTTGTTTGTGGATGCAGGGGCCACTTATTCAAACTGTGCATTTGCATGGGTGGAAATTCTGAGGGGGGAGGGGGGTTTGATCATTGTCATACGATTTGGCTAGCTGGTGGCGTGGAGTCTGTCATTATTGACAAAGCAGCTTACAGTGGCAGAGGTACCAGGGATGCCACCGGGCTTATCCTTCCAAACGCTCATGAGGAGGAGGAATGGCACTTGATACAGCGTCAGCTTCCTATGCCACGCAGAGCCAATCTCACAGTCTGACCTGCTAGATCTACGCAGAGCCACATAGTGCAAGCCACGCGGCCTAGGAAGCCGATGCTGTATTAAGGAAGGGTCAGCCAGGCTGACTGGGGATCAGGGACGAGGAGGCCAGGCTGCACAGAATCGGAGGCGAGAGAGTGGAAGGAATAGGAAAGCAAAGAGCACCAGAGACCCAGCTGTGTGGGAGAGTTTCCCCAGGACTGTGCGGAGACCTTTCCTGGAGAAGAAGAGGAGATGTGGGGGAGAGCCTTTCAGGGGTGGCATGTGGGGAGAAGTTTCTGGGGCTTGAAGATAGGGAAGACCAAACCTGGGACAAAAAGAGAGAGAGAACAAGGGATGAATGGGGAGAGGATCTAGGATAGAGGGACGGGAAGAGAGAATCCAGGAAGGGCGATAAGGGGTGTAAGAAAATAACCAAACTGACTGGATGGACCAAATGGGATTTTGTATATGTTAATAATGCATGTGTAATAGGAAAATTGACTATGTAGACAGGTGCTGTGATCAGTCACTAGATGACAGAGTATATGGTGCAAGAGGTTCTGGATAGAATGCTTATTGGGTGTAATGATGATTATTCTAAGAGGGTTGAGAAGGGGAATCCTCTGGAAGAGCTTTCAGACATACATAATGCTGGTTCAGAGACTGGAGGGAGCCACAAGAAGGCTCAGGAGCCCAGGGACTCTCGCCTTATTTATTTTAAATAAATATGTTCCTCCTATAAGAGAGCAGCTGTAGTGAGAGGATTACACTGAAAAAAGTATCATTAAAACCACATCCCTGACTAAACAACACAGATGCCCAGAAAGCCTAACACTGCAATATTCACTTAATACCAGCTGCTTCCTGATTTGTGTCATTAGAGCTTCCTGAAATAATATTGCCTTCAGCTTTTTGGAGAGGGCTCTGCGGAGCTTTCCCCCTAAAGGGGAAAGGCTGAAGGCTTGTGTGGTTTTTCTTCCCATGGGAAAACAATCAGGGGATCTGGAAGGAGGCAGAGGAGGAGAGATACACGGCCCCACCGTCAGTGGAGGTGGTTTTGGAGAGGAGTATGCTGGGCATATCAGAGAAGTCCCTAGCTATTGCCTGAAAGATAATCTTGGAGTCGAAGATACAAAATTGACGGACGTAATGGGAAGTGTCACCCTGAATCTCTAAGTGAGCACGGATGTAACTACAGCTGGTTTAAGGTGTTGAGAGGGATGTGATATCCCTTAGTTGATGGTAGAGTTGTGTTAAAGTAAATCACGGCTGTGACTCACAAAAGGACCCTGTGTGACATATTCCACAGGAGCACAGTAGTGAGGAGTACTCGAGAGTATTACTTGAAACATAGGAAAGAAGCAGCTGGATATTGTAAAAACATTTGGTAACTTGATATTGCTAAACCTGCAGCCTGACCGTGGAAGCCTGTGAACCCTGATCAAATCGGCGTCTTTCACTATCCTTTGTTATTTTTGTAAATATTGATTGCTGGTATCATCAGAAATAAAAGTTGATTTGTTGGAATACATAGTTTAGCATCAGCCCTATTTTGGTTACAGGATGAACAACAGGGGACAAAACTGGGATAATGTTTAACAGGGTTCACATAGGGAAGACCTGAGTGATTGGTTTCCCTGTCCCTTCTGCCTCTGAGCCCAGCTCCACTACACCATCACTTTGATCCCTACCCAGAAACTGACACAGCCTGTACAGGTGCCTGACCCTCTCACATCTTATGTGCTCTGACCGGGTGGGGCCACATCCTCTGTGTAAGGTGCTACATTACCCCTAATGCTATCTCAGGCCAAAGACCAGACAACCCAAGCTGTGTAATCTCCCCGGACTCGGGATAGAAACCATTCCCTCATTTCACTAAGTTCAGTGTCAAATGGTAAGGACCATTGCGTTGTATTAACCTGAATTATTCATTCTTGTAGGTGTACATTTGATGCACCACTTGTAAAATAAATGGTTGCATACCATCAGTTTTGCGTGCCTACCTTCCATTTGTAAGATATGCGCTCACCACCAAAACAAATGAAGTGAATGAACCAACGAATGGTTCTTTTGATGTAACTTGCACCTCATGAAAGAAAAGTACACTTTATGGCAATATCTGCTGCTGGATGAAGCTGATTTTTATTCTGTTACAGTGAAGCACTAAATACAATGCAACACATATGATGTAATGAAGCAAACATAGCACACAGATCGATTAAATTTATCCATGAGAGAAAACAGAAAAGGGTTCATGGTGAAGACCATCAGCTAAGAACTCCACTGGCTTACCTACTCCTCTCTGTGGGCAGGGGAATTTGTTACCACGTCAGCTCCTATTTTCATGTGTTCAACCGCTGCACCCTGGAAGCCACATTGGACCTACAGAAAACTGGGTTCTGTGCAGGCCACGAAGCCTTTTATTGGACGTACCTAAGAAATCCAAAACTGATGATGCACCTGCACGCTGACCACGCAGGTCCCTTTCTCCAGATCTGAGCAACAGCAGGGACCTGAGTGGTCTTGAAGGCTCACATATAACATTGTCTTTGGATTTCTTCCGTCTTAGTCCAATACAAAGGAAAAGAGAAAGGTGAAACAAGAGGTGAAAAAACCCTGGGTCAAAGATATGTAAACAAGTGAAACTATTGCATCAAAAGCAGAAGCATTCAATAGTCAAAAGTAGTATTAATCCAAATGGTTGAGTCCAAAGCCCACTTACCCCAAAATATATGTTTTTATTTGAAAAAATAGTGGGTGTTCTGTAACCTTAAATATATATATGAAGCAGGGTTTCAGAAATTTGATCTTAGGCTCGTCCTTATTATGCTTCACACAAATATAATCTTATACCCTACTTGAAATGTATTAATGCTGGAACATCAAACAATCTTTCTTTAAAAACAGACAAACACTAGGGAGGGAGGGGGGTTAATGGAACTGGTAAAGGTTTGTTTTAAAGTTCATATAATGTCATGAAAAATCTCAATAAAGAAATGTAAAAAAAAAAAAAAAAAAAACCCCAGACAAATTTCACATGATTACATCACCCATCTGTATGGCCCGACTATGGCCAAGTTTCGGCGACAAACACCTCCTTCAGAGCTTCAACTTTATCCATAAAATGGAAGGTTGTAATTCTTAACTTTATAACCAAAAAAAAGCCAACACACCGCTGATTCTACAATTTGGCAACGCTTTCTCCAAAGAGCCTGCACGTTCCGCTCCCTCAGCCCAAATCGGATTGGTTCACTGGGAATTCTCAGCTCAACGCTGAGCCAATCAGATTGCAGATTATAAAATGGGGAGGTCCTCTATTCACGATTTCCAATTGCAAGCTTTCTAAAGAAAATAAAGAGCTGCTATCTGCAATGAAGTCTGTAGCTTTTAAACATCCGATTTTGCATATTTAATACTCGTTTTCTTTTCTTTCTCTGCTATTCTTTAGTGTAAAATGCCAGCTTTTAGTGCTTCTGTTTCTGCATTCAAAGGCTGAAACAAATGTGATAATAATCAATAACTCAAATTAATTACTGCAAAAGAACTTATTATGCGAGCTGGGTGCTGAGAAATACACAGTGCACAATTAGACTCCAAAACCCTACATACTTACAAACTGGACCTAAACTGTCATGTGCTATATTATTACTAAACCACATCTCACCTCACTGAATTTCCAACAGGAGGAAGGAAGGCTCAGGAAGACCAATGAGAGAGAGTCATGGATGTCTGGAATAGTAACAACCAAATCTGGGACAGATTTTATGCACAAATGGGACAGACAGAGAGTGAAGTGATAAAGGCAGGTATGGGTTTGGTAGGAAAAAGAAACGGGACTGGATAAGGACCATAAGGCCCAGTCCTAGTGCAATGCCATAGTACTCACCCGTGATCTCTGCCATCCCTTCCCCATATGGAACAGTGGAGGAACCACAACTACCGTGCACAGAGCGGGGGTACAGCTATGAGAAGCTCCCAAGAAAAAGAGGCAAGGTCAAGCCACATGAAACAATAGCAAGGTTTTGGTACTTTCTCAGATATAATCAGGAAGAGGTGGCTGGCAGGCTGACGCTTCCCAGCTAAAGAGAAGAAATGATATACCACAAGCAGTCAAGCTTGTATACCTGACAGCTGGGGTAAGGGTAAGGAAAGGAAATGGCCATAGCTAGAACGAAGATGGTCAAAGTTGTACGTCTGACAGCTGGGAGACGTAGGCAGGGCAACCAGGCAAACTAGGTGAATCAAATGACCTTTATCTGCTGACGTCTACTATGTTGCTTGTGATTATATACTAATCAAATGGAATGGTGAAGCCTATGGACAGACCTTACTTGTCGTATATGCATGCATACACATTGTAAAGTGAGAAAAATATCTAATCACTTACAACTTGTACATGTGATAAAAGACTCGAGCACACAAAGCTTATGCAAAACCAATATGGAGTCAGTTGTTGAGACAGAATCTGTGTCAATAATATCAATGTCCTCTGGACAGACTCTTGTGGGTAGAGCTGATATGTGGACCCAGTCTTGGTTAAGTCTACTGATCAGTAGGTACGTACACGACTAGCCTTTGCATACACAGATTTTTTTTGTCACATCGATGAAATTTTCTGCTAAACATTTTTACTGGAGATTTATATTTATTCCTTCTATGATTTGATAATATTTTACTGACTTTGCAATGGATATACATTCTTACAGGTCTAGTGAGACCGTCCATATGGAGTTTACCTTACCATCTGATAACTGATTAGCTCCTGGTGGAATTTTAATAAGATCAGGTTCAATTTTTTTCTAACAATAATGATAAATATATGATGAATAATTTTATGTTTTCCAGTACCCAACTTGTCTGAAGACTCTGTGGTAAAGACTTTGAGATATCCCTCTGATGTAAGTTTGACACACATGCTAATGGTTTTTCTGCTTTCATGCAAAAAAGCATCTATGCAATAGATAAGAGAAAATCTGAATAGACCGGAAGATCCTTTTTAATATAGGCTCTTTTGGATGTTTTGCTGTATTCTGCTGCATAGTAAACTCTATAATTACAGTCATCTGTCGATGAGGAAAAGCTCTGAAATATCTTGTGAAATATCAAGAAACCCTGTAACAGGCACAAATGTTGATTTAATCTGAGGCTTTTATATCCCTAGAGAATATTAAAGGGAGAAGCTGCATGGATATGCAGGCAGTAGCAGAGACAGCCAACTCGTTTTAATTCCCCCCAGCCACTACACCCCTCGTTCTGAAGTATGGAGCCTGACAGACTAAGCAGTGCGACCAATAGGTTTCCTTCAACTGACAAAACTAACTTGCTTCATCTGATGTCATTCACACCCCATGCTCAATGAGGCTGCAGACAAACTATGAACTTATAGTGACCGAAGTGTGAGGTCATCTTCTATTAATCCAAGTTTGACCCATTCACATGGCTCCTGATTAATTTCCACAAGTTCTTATCCCGATAACTGTACGGCACTTTATAACTCCAAAGACAATTTCTTTTTTTCACATGTACGATCTTCATTCTTTATTTTTTCATGTGGCTCACTTTCTCCACTTCCTTCATCAAGCGAAGGCACAGCTCCTCCTGCCAACGAAGAGCAACGCACTGCACCGTGATGGGGAGTCCCACCCCACCTTCCACACACTAGAATGAAAATGAAAAGGAAGGCTATGAAGATCCAAATGATGATGCATAAATACCTGTTGTCTCAAGTGCAATAATTCAGGCACTCACTTTGATGAGCTCCTTATCCCAGGGATCATTGCAATATCCTTTGTAATGTTTCATCTCTTCCTCATCTTCTGCAGTTACCGTGGTCACCGGCACAATCCCACAGGGGAAGTTCAAGATGTTGTACAACATGGTAAAAGTGAATCCAGCTGGGAGGAAAAAAATGACATTACAAGACTTCAGACTTAGGGGCTTACACTTTATCAAGTTAACCTGGTGCGATTATCCTTCCTTGCATGTGCCTGCTAAGTTGGGTCAATTTTCCAAGAATCTGAGAAAAGCATAAGCGACTGAAAAGGATCACAAAAGCTTAAGTTAAAAACAGCATGGCCTTCCCAGGCTCCGCCATGAGTAGTAGGCTAGTCCTTGTCGGATGCTTAAAGAATGCATTTCCACGTAGCCATTACTAGAGATGCAAAATGGCCCTTACTTTCTCCTTAATTGAGAAAGAATTTTCACTCTCTGTTCCTGGCTGCAAGAGGCACACACTGCCCTTTCACTTCATAGATTTTGCATGACCTCAAGATGCAAGGAACAATGAACCACTCCCGACACTCGTAAGCTCGTCATCACATATGTTCATCCTGGTATATACAGTGTACAGCTATGGTTTTCTCCAGGACAGAAATGCATACACCAGAGACAAAAAGGGGTTGAAAGAGTACAAGGGCACCAGTCATCAAGGATTGAACCCTCATTGCTGTTAGCTACATTAGCTAGAGCTGAAGCCTAGTTAATGCTTTGTGTGAAAATGCTGGTTGAGTGTGTTGTATGGGTTTTAATATAATCCAGCTAAATGCTTAAATAGTAGGGCGCTGCATGGCTGACCATTTTGTCACAGAAATCAAGAGGTCACAACATGTCACAGTATGTCTAGACTGGATTTATGGGACCAGACTGTGACTTCTCATGTTGAAAGTACTGAATATCACGAGGCACTTAGGGTCTTGCTAATCAAGGGATTTGCATGAGGTCTGGAAGGATAATACATATCCATAATTTAAACCCTGCTATGCCAACACGTACCCTCTAAGTCTGCAGCGTTTTAAAACCTGTCCTCTGTACTTTGTTGGTGTCCTTAACATTTTTGCTCTTCTGACATATCTGAGTTGTCAGCTAAGCCAGCAGATCTCTACCCAAATCTCTGAAACTTTCCAGCATAGCTCTGCACCTGCTCTGAAATCCAGCTAGCCAACATATATGATAAGTTATTGCTGCACACTAATATGAAATCCAAGAAACAAACATGTTATTTCACTGTCCTCAGGCCAACTGAATGTATAAATTTAGCAAAACAAATGTACAATGAAATCAAAGAGGGGCCATGCCCTAAAATCTACTTTAGCGATATCTCGTGCTAGCCAATGGGTGGAAAGGGACAGATGTATTTCTAGAATACTCTACCGAACAGTTTTCCCGGATAGCCTATGTTAAAGGCAGGACCCAGCATCGGGCACAGGAGAACATCCAGACCCAGCTTTCTCCATTCGGAAACAAATTCCAGGCAGTATTCCTAGGAGGCATGAACAAGAGGGAAGGAAGAGAGACGGGTTTTGTTAACAGCATGTGGAATCCCACCCAAGCAAAGGCAAGCAGTTACTCATCGTAGAGAAGCGACTCAAGCATCCACCCAAACAAAGGCAAGCAGTTACTCATCGTAGAGAAGAGACTCAAGCATCCACCCAAACAAAGGCAAGCAGTTACTCATCGTAGAGAAGCGACCCAAGCATCCACCCAAGCAAAGGCAAGCAGTTACTCATCGTAGAGAAGCGACCCAAGCAAAGGCAAGCAGTTACTCATTGTAGAGAAGCGACCCAAGCAAAGGCAAGCAGTTACTCATTGTAGAGAAGCGACTCCAGCATCCACCCAAGCAGTTACTCATCGTAGAGAAGCACCTCTCTTTCAGACTGCACAGCTTGCAAGCATCACGGCTTCAGAACGTTTCTCTCGGGGGAATTCGCCATTCTTGAATGCGTCAGATCAAATACGGTGCTATTGGAAGTATGCAGCAGTGTGCTCAAGCATACAGAAACTTAAACTGTTTTCATTAAAGCAGTCAGTACAGAGATAACATGAGCAAAAGCGCTTCCAATCAGTGGGCTGGGATTCTTGTCTAACGGCACAAGTTACATAGTTGGAGATGAGGCGTACAAGTGTATTCTCATACGGGCTCACAAGTCATCCCATCTGCAGGGAGAACACAGACCATCGCACCTGAAGGGGAACATTGGAGGCTCACACGGGTGACAGCTATTCAAAGGGATCACATCCCTCGCCCCAGGAAGGAGGAGGAGACAGAACAGTTCTAAGGGCTTCTCCCCTACTAGTCTCCTTGATTGGTGGGTTCTTAGGTTGTCTCGGCACCACTTACTTTTATAAAAACTTTTGATTATCTACAGTATACAACATTGAATGTGGTTGCGCCAGGCTGGCATCAGAGATGAAGATAAATAATCAAAGCCTAGTTGGATCTGTGTCAAATTAAGAAGCACTAAGAGATGTGTAGTAGTGATAACATAACATGTGTCATTTGTAACAATGCATTCGGACTTATCGTCTTCAACAAGGGCCAAGGCAACACAAATCTCAGAGCGGTAGCATTCATCATATGCTGCCATGCTTACGTAGACTGAGGAATAATGGATACATTAAGTGTCCTCCCAGGGACAGTAGTGGGGGCAAAGATAGTAACAGAAAGAAGAAGGACTGCGATAAACGGAAAAGTGAAGGGAAGCCAATAGGGGAGATTAGACAGGCCTCATGGTCCTTATCTTCCATCACGTTTCATGCTTCATTGGAAATTTATATGTATTTAACTTTTTCTCTATACCACTTTATTGGCCCCCTTAGATTGTCCAGTGCAGTGTACAATGAAAAAAAAATAAAAACCCCTATCCTTTCCCCCAACTCAAATAATCCACCCCACAAAAAATAAAATTTAGAAATAACACAACAAGCCCACTACCTAAATATTTCACTTCCAAAAGAACAGCAACCCTTAAAGAACCCCAAAATCCCCTTCCAACTTGTGAACAGCCTAAAAGTACTCTATCAGTTAAGCCAGGCTTTCATTTTCTTGAGAAAAACAAGATAATTTCAGTGCTAGCACTGAAAAAGCTTCCCCCCCATCAGGCTTTTCCATACAACCTATAAAGGTTACTTCTGCAGGGCTCACCTCCCTCCAGCAGGGGCCCTCAGTGAGCTATGTTCCATGCTGCCCCAGTCCTCGGGCCTTCTGGCAGCCATGTTTGATAGCAGTGACTCAGCACTGCCACACTTTTATAAGCCTGCCTCGTTCACTGCACCCTGCCTCGTCTTGGACTTTTATTTACTCTGTGTTGTGCCCATTTAGCTCTGGTTTGCCTTAGTCCTTCCTGTTCCTTGCTTCGCTGCAGCCTAGCTGTTTCTGTGCGTGTGCGCTACCTGCTAAGTCCTGCTGATTACCAGAACCTGAGGGCTCAACCCGGGGGGGGGGGGGGGGGGGGGGAGGTGGCTGGTATAGGCAGAAGACCCTGACGCTTGACCAGACCTGTTCCTGAGTTCAGCCTGCGCCTGCTTTGGGAGGTTACCGTACCCTGCAGAACCCATCATTGTGGCAGATTCCATGCCAAAGGGGCCTGACTAGATATTAGCCTACACTGGAGATGTAGATTACCACTAATGACTCTAAACACCAAAGATAAGATCTTAAACTCTATATGGGCTGAAACTGGGAGCCAATGAAAAGACTGAAGTATTGCCCACCCCAGGACCACCCGAGCTGCGTGTGAGCCGCTGAGGGAGGCCCACACTCAGGCTGTTACAATAATCTGATTGTGAAATCACCTGAATTACTCCTCTAAATGCCCCTCACTCTAAAAAGGGGTGACATTTTCTGACTCATTGCAATTTGAAAATGCCAAACCATCTTAGTCACTTGTTCCCAAATCTCTAACCAGCCATACCCCTTCCAAGATAACTGACAAAGGGGCAGCCTCTTGCCCTGCCTGATTGATCTGTAATATCTCGGATTTAGAGGAATTCAACACCAGGTTACTTCTAACAAGCAATCCGTGACCATACCAAGTTTACCATTTACGTTCTGAACTGCTCACGCCTCATTTTTTAATTGGGAGCACCAGCTGAATATCATCTGCATATAAATAACCCCCTACCCCTAGATCACGGAGTAAAAGTCGTAAAAGCTGCGTAAAAAATATTAAAAAGCAGTGGCGCAAGGGTATGAAGAGCCCTCAGCATGGAAACCTCAGGCTGCATCCCCCCTACCAAAGCCGGCCTGGTGGTTGAGCGATTCAGCTTCCAGAGGCTTCTGCTGAGCACTGGGAGGGCTGAAGATCAGAGCAGAGCTCCAGAGCCCCCGGGCAGTCAGCCTAGAAGATAACTTTCCTCTTTCCCTCACCCTAGAGGAGTGTTATTTGTGGAGCTGTAATCATTACGGGCCAAGGATTCACGATTGTGTGTGTGTTTCTTTTGGGGAGACGGGGGATTGACCCTGCAGTTCCCCCCATGCTCCTTTGGAACCAGGACTGGGATCTGGCACCATCAGCCTTCACTCACTAGCACCTGGAACTTTCTTCCTCTATTTTATATCTCTGCCCCCAACATATCCAGCCTGGTCATTGTAGTGGGGGGTCGTATGCCAGGGCCATGCAACAGGCATCACCTTCAAGCAGTGACCAGGTCTCCCTTCTTCCCCGCCTCAGGGGCTGTACATGCTGTCTGCAGCATCCCCTGAAGACCCAACTCACAGATCGGACCAGGGATCTTCCACGTCGCAATGTCCAGCCATCAGGCCAGCCCACGACATGCATGTGAAGTCACCTAAACTAAAGGTAACGTTCTGGATCACTGCCTCAAGAACGCGAGCAAAGGGACACCCCGCTCTTGTACCTCACTCCCCAGAGTGAAACAAGGTGGCCACTCTACAGTCTGAGCACAGCCACGGCGAAAGAGGCAGAGGCAGATTCCCATCCCGCTGCTGATTTGGGGGGAGCCCACAGATCTCCAGAGGAACCCGCAACTCTGCAGCAGAACCCGCTGAGCTATTTACTAACCAGCACCTCTGGGGGGCCTGCGTTTGAGAGCCAGGCATCACCAGGTGTGGCTAAGAAGGACTGATATGGACTGAGATCTTTTTCTCTACCTTCAATGCAGTGTTATGTTTCCAGAAGTTTTTCACAGAGCTAAAAATTAAAAAATAAGAAAAGCAGGTTAGTGAAGGGAACAGAGTGAAATATCAAAATAATAGACAAACAAAATTAGAATTAACTGTTGCCTACATCAAGGGCCCCTGAGTGCCACAAAGAAGCCTGGTTTTCAGGACATCCACCGTGAATGTGTACGAGATTCATGTGCACACCATGGAAGCTGTATTCATGGTGGGTATCCGGAAACCCAGACCTGTCTGTGGCACTCCAGGACTGGTCTTACCCCTGGTCTACATAGCTAAATAGTTCCATCACATTTACACCCCTTCAAGGGGTTAGAAATAGACTTTTGTGATCGTCCTGCACAACTTTAGACGCTTGTGTTATGTCCCTCCTGATCCTTAGAAGGTGACCTTTGTGCTATTAGAGCCCTTTCTTTCTACTTTGAGCCTGGAGCTCACCTGCTGCTCCTGCTACGTGCCCTCTAAACTGTATTCCAGGCCCAGCCTCCTCCCTACTACTGGCGCCGCACCCTACGGCAATCGTGGCTGACTCCAGGAAACGTGGCGCCACGGACCTCTAGGAACCGCAGTGGCTACAACGGTCTCCTCGGCAGCCTCCTCAGTTTTAACCACTCTCAGCATAAAGAATTCTTATTTTTCCTCCTAGGAAATTGCCTGTTCCTAAATCCGGGCCTGTTTACTGCTCAGTAATATCAAATCTTCTGCGTGTGCGCCCGGCAAGCAAACGACAGGCCGCTTCATTAAAAGCCACCCATACAGTAAAGATTTAGTTTCAACACAGACAGTATCTGCCAAATATCAACCTTCAATGTGATATTATGAACCTCTATTGGACCCTCAGAGTAAGCACTACCGGTACTTCTGCCTTCATTGCTTTATATTGATCGTCAGTCCCAGTTTTCCACCACTTTTTAGTGGGGGTTTTTTTTTGGATTTTGCAAATAAAAATGGTTTTGAGACAAGTTAAATTGTCTTGTTGTAAACTTCTTTTTAGTGATTATAATCCCAAAATTCCCGACACGTGCTGCGTTCAAAGCTTATTTCTGCATCAGGGGATTGAAGTTTCAGACGATTAACTCTAAAAGAAGCAAGCAATAAACCATTAAAACGGAACACCAGCATATAGCACATATAGCACAGCAAGCAGTAAGCCCGCACGTACCATCTCTTCTGTCATTCAGTGTTTGGTGCCAAGGTTAACCCTGGCAGGTCAATGTGTTTTCAAGGACCTGTTTATTTTTTTAGAAAAGTGACATCACCAATCAGAATAATTCAATACATTGACACCATCAGTATCCCTCATAAGTTCGTATTAATGAATACGGCTCAATCTCTGCATTGAGAACCTGCGGTGTGATTGTGTTCCATGTAATTATCCAATATTGTTCTCAAATATTCAGTCTCGCTTGAGCAAACAGAATTATCTTGAGAACGCTCAAGTATTATGTAATAGATTTCTGAAATGCAGTTATCCTAGGCGAGCCATAAAACCAGCATACAAGAGAGCATTGAATGCTGGGTGGCAGGGGCTACGTCTTGACCTTAATAAATCTTCTACAAAGAGGTTAGTGTGCTCGATAAGGAATTCTAATAAAGCTCAAGGAATAATCTTGGTGCTTCATAAACACTGGCACATATTAAGCCTGCATTCGATATTCCAGGAACACCCAATGGTTGCTTACACATGGGGAAAGAATTTGAAAGAGATCATTGTAAATTCTGTTCTACCTTCTCCCACAGATGTCCATACTAACTTAATGAGAGGTCACCGTGCATGTGGCACCTGCTCCATGTGTGACACTAACCAGTTCCATACAATCTTGGCAAGATCCTGTTTCTGAATGTAATTTTGAAATGTGGAGCCACACTGACTGTTCATCACAACATAATAGATTGCATAAGCACTTGATGGCTTAGATAACATATGTGGGACACACACAAAGAAAAATACAAACTCATATGACAAACCCAAAAGTTGTCTATTTACTAGGAAAATACAAGCACTCATAGTCCAACATTGTGTTCAACATTCACACGCCTTTAGAGATTTATGGTGGTGGGTGATAGAGAAAAGTCACCCCTTCAGGGCGTGAAGATAACTATCAAGCAAGACTGAATTTTCGTGAATATTGGATAATTACATGGAACACAATCACAGTGCAGGGTCTCAATGCAGAGATTGAGCAGTATTCATTAATACGAACTTATGAGGGATACTGATGGTGATGTCACTTTTCTAAAAAAAATAAACAGGTCCTTGAAAACATATTGACCTGCCAGGGTTAACCTTGGCACCAAACACTGAATGACAGAAGAGATGGTGCGTGCGGGCTCACTGCTTGCTGTGCTATACGCTGGTGTTCTGTTTTAATGGTTTATTGCTTGCTTCTTTTAGAGTTAATCGTCTGAAACTTCAATCCCTTGATGCAGAAATAAGCTTTGAACGCAGCACGTGTCGGGAATTTTGGGATTATAATCACTAAAAAGAAGTTTACAACAAGACAATTTAACTTGTCTCAAAACCATTTTTATTTGCAAAATCCAAAAAAAAAACACTAAAAAGTGGTGGAAAACTGGGACTGACGATCAATATAAAGCAATGAAGACAGAAGTACCGGTAGTGCTTACTCTGAGGGTCCAATAGAGGTTCATAATATCATATTGAAGGTTGATATTTGGCAGACGCCGTCTGTGTCATTAGGAGTTATAACCGACATCCAGGTGAAAGGCTTAGCATCAACATTTCTGCTCGAAACAGAGAAGACTTGCACACTCCGTTTCCAGCTGGAGTTTGTCCCTGGTAAACCACATCTTTATCCTTTCCAGTGAGGTTCGGCCCAGTGCCACTGATAATCCCTGAGGACTGCAGCAGGGATTAAAAAGCCGTCCTTAGAGTCAGGCACACAATTGCAGGCTGCAGCAGAGGGAGGGGAGCACATTTCTGCTCCCACACTGGACTGGGTTAGACTTTTTATTTTACAGCTGATTCGTATCAGAAGCCATAAGCCTGGAGAGAGGTCACGGGTAAAACCTGGCAGTGGGGGGGGGGGCCCCCAGGGTAGGAAGACCTGCCCCTTCTGCAGCCTCCTTGAGGACAGAGGTATGGGGGGGGACGGACCTGCTGCATGGCCCTTCTGGTGTTTGCAGAACATGACGTTTTGTTAGAAGAACTGTGAAGAAGGGTTTTGCTTCCCCTCTTCCTGTCCTACTGGAAGAACATCAAGAGCTGCCTGTTCTAGTCTGGATCCCTTCCATCGTGGGATTCAAGATCGTGAGGTCGAGAGAGACATTGGAGAACAGCGAGTAAGACCAGACGGATCTTTTGAAGACCCCCAAATGGCGTGATCACGCCTGGGAGAGAGAGAGGAATTGGGCCTCTCTGTGCAGAGACTGCGTTAGCATTTCTGCGAGCACCGGAGGGGGTTCTCTCTCCAAACCATTTCACCCCCGGCCACACGGGAACCTCATTTGTCCAAGCCCTGGACAGTGAGGGTTTCCCTTGCCCTGCAATAGAGAATGAAAGAGCAGCCACCTCTGGGATAAGAACTGATGTGAGAACACTTTCAGTAAAGTTTATTTTTTGGGCACTCATCCAGAGTCTCCTGCGTCATTTGCTTGACACTCACATCCATCAGAGGGAGAGAAAAGGCGATCCATCTCCCAGGGAAGAGAAACAGTGCCCCCCCCCCCCCCTGGAGGAGCCGTCTTCCCCCCGTCAGTAAAAGAATCCAGCCCCAGGTGAAGGAGTCTGTGTAAGGGAAAACTAAAAACCCGAGCCAGCCCCAGGAGAACTAGAAATGCTTTCATGGCCCCGTCGGTGTTAAGTGGTTACCAGGAGATGGGGTTACACTTATGAGAATTTTTAAACAGCTACAACAAACAAATATTGTGGTTAGCAAGGAAATATTACCACATGAGCCGAAATGCTTAAAAAAAAAAAAAAAAATTAACAATAAATCACACAAGGTGACCTCAAGTCCTACAGGGGGGGTACATTTAAAAGTCTTTCAAGGCCCTTAGGCTGTTGGAGAACTTCTGAGATCTTCCAGTAAAACACAAAAAAAATAAATAAATCCACACCATCCACATTCAGCATTTGCTCCAAAAAAAAAAAAAAAAAAGCCTTTGCTGGTGTGTTTGGTGCAGACGGATTATCTTGAGGTGAACACACCTGGATCTGGTGACATCCGTATAGAAAGCAAAGTCCGGAAATCCCACAAAAAAAAAAAATCACCATCTTCACCTACCAGGGGTTTTCTTCCCCCACTACTATACTCCCTGTGAGGCACTCGTAAGGGATGACGCCCTCCTTGAGGGTTCTCTGTACTGGCACAGATCTAGGACCCAGTGATAACTTTCTTCCCCCACTACTATACTCCCTGTGAGGCCCTCGTAAGGAAGACGCCCTCCTTGAGGTTTCTCTGTACTGGCACAGATCTAGGACCCAGTGATAACTTTCTTCCCCCACTACTATACTCCCTGTGAGGCCCTCGTAAGGAAGACGCCCTCCTTGAGGGTTCTCTGTACTGGCACAGATCTAGGACCCAGTGATAACTTTCTTCCCCCACTACTATACTCCCTGTGAGGCACTCGTAAGGAAGACGCCCTCTCTGAGGGTTCTCTGTACTGGCACAGATCTAGGACCTAGTGATAACTTTCAGATGAGTCTCTCCTGACAATCCTTTCAACGTATCGTTTACTTGGCAGCACTTTTTCCTGACTCCAAACTGCAGCTCCACATCTCAAGGCGCTCTTGGTGTTAAGGAATGTAGATCATAAAAAAATTTCGGTTCAGTTTGTTTTTTCGTTTCGGAGGTTTAGGGGATGCACGTAGAAGTCGGGCTTGCGCGCGCGCCAACCATATTTTAAATAGCGCCCAGATCTGCGCCTGTAAAACCCGCTGTGCGCACATCTCCTAAGTTTCCAAAAAGGGGCAGGTGTGGGCATGGTCTGGGAGGGGCCTGGCCAGGAGATGCGCGCATAAATACTTACATATCCCCGGCGTGCACCGAGGTCCTCTGTCTTGTAACTGTACTTCTGCTATGGAGGACGTGTAAGTTATAAAATAAAAGGATCGAGCCATTTCTGAGGGGCTTAAAGGGTCTGGGGTAACTGGGGAGAGCGTAGGCTATGAAAGCGGGGAGGACCCTAGCTGATAATTGCACCCGCTGCTTTACAAACTGGTGAAACTGGCAATAGCGTGGGCGCCACCCTTTTTAAAAACCCCTTACGTGGTAGAAACGGGATTTGCATGCCCGCGTGTGCATGGCCAGGCTATTTCATAACGTGTGCAAGTTATAAAATGGCCACGTCCCTGGGCTCGGGCCGATACACACGCGCCAGTTTCAAAGTTACCATTCCCATGGTTTTTTTTTTTCAGTTTGGTTCATTTCCCAAACCAAAAAAAAAAAAAAAAAAAGGCATCTCCTCCCTCCAAGAAAAGCAAAACGAAAAAAACCAAACGCAAACCAAGCCTCCCACAGCTCTCCAACCAGCCTTCCCCTGTATAAAATCTAACCTGGGGCCCAGGTCCGGCCAGAACATCCCTGGGCCTCTCCCAACCCTAGCCTGAGGCCTGGGCCTACCATGCTGGGCCCCCCCCCCAGGCCCTTCTTGCCCCCTATAAACATATGATGGAGTCAGAAGCCTCCCTTGCCAGCCCTCACTAAAATAATCTTTTGGGCCGGAGCAAAGATCACTCGCTTTGGCCCCAGCGACTGTGACTAATAGCGGTGCTGGCCGCCTGGAGCGTGGCGCCGGTGTGACATCATTTCAGCGCCTCTCTCTGGTGTGGCCATATCTACAGTCCTGGCACTCCTGAATGAAGTCAAGGAGTGTCTGACTAACCCCTTCCTAACACCGGGAGCCCGAGTGCTTCTCCCTTCAGCCTCAGCCACCCTCTCCTAGGGCGCAGCGCGAGACAAAGTAGGCTCAGAAGGTTTTTAACATCGCACTCAGCGCCCCACACCTTGCATCAGGAAGTGGTGAGGGAACACCACACAGTACACACTCCCTTCTCTCTCTGACCCCACACAGCCAGCATCTGGTACAAAGAGTAAGGGGCATTTCTGGGTCAGCCTCATGATTTGCATAAACTGAGTCTCCAATGTATGCAAATCTGTCTCATGCATATTCATTATGATGTCCTGAAAATCGGGCCAGTTAGGTGAGTCTCTCCAGGACAGGGTTGGGAAGCCCTGCAGGAGCTCACCCATCGTGACACAAGTACTCAGGGTCACGATGGACACTGGTCCATACAATCTTGTGACCGACAATAGGCGCAGCTGCAGACGTCCTCACTTCGCTCTGCGGACCCGCATTTCCCGCTGCGCCCTTCCTCGTGGCCTCTGCTCTCACCTGTGCCCTTCTCCTCCATCGTCGGCTCACAGTGCCCGCCCTTCCCATCTCGCTGCCCTGCACATGAGCTCCTGCTCTGGTCGTATTCATATCTGCCTGAACTCCCACCTTTTCCAGGCTGCTTTTAAATGTTACACCCTCGTTTGTTTGTTTTTTCCAGATCTTAAGCCTTCTCAATTTTAACCTTCTTCACTATAATAAAAGGTTCCAGGAAATTAGGGGCAGACTTTGGCTTCTGAGTAAAAGGAAAATCAAATCAAACTAACTAAGTTATTCATTAATGAATAGGTAACTGGCTAGGGGCGGCCGGCCCAGGAGAGCAGCCACGCTGTCTGTGTCAGGACCGCACCGGCAGAGACCAGGAGAGGGATGTGGCTCCCCCAGTTACCAGACTGGACATAACTTTGGAGGAGGTCGCTCCCCACCTGGAGGGACAAACCTGCTGCTGCAGGAAATGCATTGTATTTTTTTGTCCTTTGCCTTCACCAGGTTATAAACTGCACAGAGCAAGGACTGTCTCTTCTGTGCATCTGTACAGTGCTGTGTATGCCTGGCGGACAGTGATGCTTTCGATAGTCACTCGCTCTGCCATTTCCCCCTCCGTCCACATACTACCCCCAGATCCACTCCCCTCTGCAGCCCCTGTGACACACTATCCCCATCCCCCCTTCTCCAGACACATTCACTTCCCCCTTCCTCGTCCCATGCACACAGAGTAAGAGGAAAGGTATTTTTCACTTCAGGTTGGTGATCAGAGATCTTCTGTACAACAGCAACAATGGTGGCCGGGAGGAGAGTGTGGCAAGCATTGCATCATGGGACATGGAATTCAAAAGGCTGTATTCCCATGACGCAGGCTCCCTGAACTACATTTCCCATGACCCACAGCAAACAGAACATGCTTTGGGGGTGGGTTTTATTCCCTCTTACATATGACTAAACAGAATATTCAGAATGATTTTAACATAGAACTTAAATCTAATACACCTGGCGTTTCACTTAACTGATTAGAGGATTCCTATTTCCTGCTTGGTTTTTCTGCATATATCATGAAAAAAACTCCTGTAAATATTTAGGGGTAGATATTCAAATGCTACTTAGCCAGATAAAATCGGACTTATCCAGTTAAGTGGTTGTTGCTGAATATCCAGCTATAGCACTTAGCAAAATAGCTAGGTGGGCAGTGCTACCTATTCAGTTAACTTGGCCAGATAAGTCGTGATATTTAATTTTATGCGGTTAAGTTAGACGTGGCCACAGCAAGTTTAAGGTTATCTGGAAAAGCTCATGCGGCTAACTAATTCTTATCCAGATATATTCCGTGGCATTGCCATGCAGGTGAATATTCTGAGTAACGTACACAGCCAGATGTTACAAGCGTAATCTCGAAGGCAGGGCAGTTAGTGATTTGTCCTTGGGGTTTGCAAACCAATAACTTTCATTTCATTTCAGGGGGGGTTCAGGCTTAATTTCATTTTGGGGGGGGGGGGGGTTTCCTAATTTTTTTTTTATTTGGGGAAATAGTTCGCACTATTTCTCAACACAAAAACAAAAGCCATAATTTCGGCAGGATTCTTTTGGTTTGTTTGCACAAACTGAAATAAGAGTGCGTTTCGTTGCATTTATTATTTCATTTGTTGTCTAAGTTGATAAGTTCTCAGCTGCAGCTCTCGGCTTCCACGACTTGTACACAGGCCAATAATGTCAAAGCCCCAGCCATTGGAAATCCCTCTGCCAAAACAAGAGTTGCCAGTGGGCTTCATCAGTGCTGGTCGGGCTGTTCCAGTCCTGGTTTTACTCCACTTCAGGCACAGACTTGTGATCTTGGGAAATCGGAATTACAGGTCCATACATGCAATAGGGTTAAAGCAAGACTGGACCAGACTGGCAGGCAGAAATTACGCTCAATGCGACCCTCACCGGGACAGGGAAAAGGTTATGAGACGTCTAGAGAGATTCTTACCTCACGCCGCAGTGTGCATTCACGTGGCCGGCAATTCGTGGATTCTAGGACAAAAAGAACATTTCCGTTGTGCTGACAGCTCCCCAAGAATATTTGCCATACTGCAGTAGAAATGAGCTCTCTATTAAAAAGTTACAGGTATATTTTAAAAGGAGCATGCATGCAGTACATGTGCTTCATTTAAAATATCCCTGTGCATGTGCTCACACACGTGACCACGAATGAGGGGGGAGAGAGAGAGAGAGAGAGACACTGTCTGATGCTCTGTATATCTCCCACTGTAAGAGGGCCACTTTTACATTGGTCTGCATAGAGTGCAAGGGTCTGTAGACCTTTGTAACACTGCCCCCTCCCCAAAACCCACCCTGAGCTGAAAATGCCCCTCTTACAGTGGGAGATATACAGAGTGTCAGTGTGTCTCTCTCTCTCAGTCTCTCCACCCCCTCCAGGTGTTCAAGATCCATGTAGTCCAAAATCTCCAGACTTGAGCCTCATCAGGACCAGCAGTAAAGTTACACATGGTGCACGCTGCCCAGTT
This sequence comes from Rhinatrema bivittatum, assembly GCF_901001135.1. Classification (NCBI taxonomy): domain Eukaryota; kingdom Metazoa; phylum Chordata; class Amphibia; order Gymnophiona; family Rhinatrematidae; genus Rhinatrema; species Rhinatrema bivittatum. Next base: position 117,787,230 of record NC_042624.1, read on the forward strand.
CAGCCTTGCAAAATTTGGGGGGTTGCGCGTACAAGTCTTGGCCCCCATGCCCCGCCCCTTCCCTGCCCCCTTATTCTTGGCCCCCGTACTTCCCAGCTTCTTAGAATTCGTGATGCTCGCATGCGGCCCACATACACGCGTATGGGACTGTTTTTGCACGAGCAACGTTTTTAAAATCTCTGTTAGTGAGCAGATGGCAACTATTGGTGACCACCAGTTTCTTTGTCATGCAACGCAACAATAATTGTAGCACTGTAACTTCACGCATGAATTCCAAAATAAATAGAAAGGATACAGATGTGCAAAGGTTTTGACTGCAAAAGCAAACGTGGCAGAAACTGGACTTTTCATGTTTGTGAACAGCTTGGCCATAAATGCAGATGATGGTGGATGAAGACCAATTGGCATTATCCAGTCTGCTCGCTGTCTTCCTCTCTGGTCATCTACCACTTTAAGTTAAGTATATAAATTCCCATATGCACACCAACACCAATGCTCACACACACACACACACACCCCTTGTCTTTACCTGACCTCCCCATCCTCAGCAGGTTTACCTATAAATTCCCATATGCACACCAACACCAATGCTCATGCACACTCACGCAGACACACACGCCCCATGTCTTTACCTGACCTCCCCATCCTCAGCAGGTTTACATTCTCTTCCAGCGCTGGCCTGCACTGCCTCCGCTCTGCTAGCGAGTTTTTCCAAGGATTGTCACCTTCCTCTTTGATCCTTACAAATTCTCAAATCTTACACCCAGGCCCCCTTTCACTAATCTCTTCCTGCCCCCCCCATGTAACGGGAATGTGTAGCACAAAGCAGGCAAAAGAGAAAATCCCTTTCTGGTGCTTTTTGCTCCATTTCCAGCTCCTTCCCCCATTTGTATTTCTTTTTTTGTAATGTAACAGTTTTAACAAATATAAACATATCAGATGTGTCTACAGTCAATGCAAAACAGGTAAATATATAATCATATACTCCCCATTTGTATTTCTGATGAACTGCAGAAAGCTTTGGGAAAAGATAATTGAGCGTTTTCTGGCCTGAGGGCAGAAATGATCCCCTTGGGGTCTGTCTGATTAGTACAGCACATGCCATGGTGATCCCTCTCCTCCCGGATTAATGTGCACATAGAGGAAAAGCCACCGCGCTTAGGTCAAGGTGACAGCAAAGCTAAACGCAAACTTGCTTTAAGGACCATTGTGGAGATCCTAAAGCTCACAAGACACGCACTGGGGGGTCAGCGATAGCTACCATGCCCCTAAGATAATTATTGATCCCTCCCATTTGTAAATCCTGGGGATGGGAGATCCTGCAACGCCACGTCAGACTTACCAGCGGTTTCATGAAGAACGACATAACCCTCTTGGCAAAAGTTGGAAGTCTATAAAGTGACAGCTGTTGTTTCAGATTTGGATCAACAATATCCATGTCACTGGGAGGAAAGAGAGGGAAACGGCGTGAGATCCAAGTCTTCCTTTTATCTTACCTGATTTATCAATTCAGCATAAAATCCGACTCACTCGTCGGTTACAGGAGCAAACCCTGGAAGCCAGGACCAAGCTCTCTGTGTAATTGCCTTTGCGTCCTACTCCTCATCTTGGGATCCTGGCTTCACCGTTCCTTATTCCCAGCATGCATAGGGCACTCATCACTTGGAAGTGAAGAGTCACGTCTTTAAGGTTTGGTTCATCCCCCAGCCTCCCCCATCCCCAGAGCCATTGGTGTTCCTCTTCCATCTCGTTAGGTCACTAGGGTGGACCTTTCCTCCCAGATTCCAGGTAAGCTAAGTCTCCCTTCTCTCCTGCATTAAGTCAAGCACCTGCGTGGGCATGAGAAGTACCCATTAGATGAGGTGTCTAGCGCTCAGGTGCACAAGCAGAGATCATCTCGCATGCACTATACCCTCCGCTTGATCAAAAACCGCCAACAAATTATAATTGTACCCTTGCTATTTCTCCATACTCCAGTGACCGTGTCCCAGAATCCATGACTCAGGGACAGTCATTTTACCCAACATCCATCAGTCTACAGCACCCATTGTCCAGTCTCCCCTCCATCAGAAATTCATCAGTCTGAGATGTACATTCCCCTCCATCATTCTTGCATTGGCTTGTCTTATATCGGTGTTTCTCAACACCGGTCGATGGACTGGCACCAGTCCCCGGAAGCATTTCTGCCGATCCACAGAGTGACGATGATTGCAAGAGGATGAGGAGGATGCGAGAGCTTCCCTACAGCTGCACATGTTGCATTGTACCCCGCACCACAGCCAGCAGACTTTCCCTGACTCTGCCTTGCAGTACCAGTCCTGAGGCCCCCATCTCTGGAAGGGGAGCAGCTGCAGCCGAAGGTTAAGAAGCCTGCATGAGACGGAGTCAGAGTCTGCTCCACTCTCAGAACCAGCATCCAGGAGGAGATGGGGCCACTGCAGGGCTTGAGAACGGAACAGACTCTGACTCCGTCTCATGCAGGCTTCTTAATATTCGGCTGCAGCTGCTCCACTCTGAGGGATTGGGCCTTGGGATCGGCCGCCACTGGGAAAAAACTCTTATGGGGCAGAGCTTTTAGTCGCAGTAGTGATGCTGGCTGGCAGGGAGGAAGGAGAGAGAAGGAGGGATTTCCTACCTTTTTTTTTGTTTTGGATGAGCTGGGGGCTGACTGGGAGGGAAGGAAAGAGAAGGGGATGCTTTGCTCTTTTTCTAAATGACCAAATGGTGGCTGACTGGATAGTGACGGGAAAGAGAGAGGGAGGGAATTTTTTTTTCAATGATCAGCTGGTGGCTGGCTGGGAGGAAGAATGAGGGTTTTTTTTTCCTGAGGACATTATTGCTGGGATAGGGGAGAAAGAGAAGGAGCAACTTTATTGTGGTTTGGTTTTTTTTTAGAAGACTGGCTTGTCACCTTCTTAAAATGACAAAGACCAGCTGCAGGGCTGATCCAGGACATTACGGATTGGATGGGGTGCATGATCTTCTGCCCACCCCTGGCTCGGTGCCTGTAATTTAGGGAAGGTAGGTAGCCAGCCCCTGGCACACAAAAGGACGAGAAACAATGTCTTGTACAACCCCAGCAGGCGCATCGATCGTCCCATCCCACCCGAACAAGAAGAATGCAGCATCCCCCAGATCCACAGCCCAGTCACTGGCATCCAAACAAAGAATACATCCGGGGACAGATCAGAAAGTAGGAAGAAAGGCACACAAAATGGAGGAGAAAAAAAAAAGAGAGAGAAATGAGAACAGCAAGAGAGAGAAAAAATTAGTCCAAGAAGGAGGGGCAGAGACAGAAGAAACACAAAGAAAAATGGAACGAAGGCAGTTAATGAATTTTGGAACAGCAAAGATGGGCGAGAGCATTAAGAATATGTGCATATCTTCATTATTTCTTATGGAAATTAGACAGGCAAAGGCGAACCACACTTAGATTTCAGATGAACCATTAGTGAGGATGAGAACGGGTTCTACGTACAATTTCTCGGTTAAAGTCGAGGCTCCATCAGCAAAGAATCCTCTTATGCAAAGCTCGTTTAAGGCGTATTCAATCTGTGGTGGGGTAAACGGTACCAGCTTCAGGGAAAAAGAAAACAATACGTTCAGCTTTGGGTTTATTTTTTACGCCGACGTCTTGAGTGCTCGTGAATGGATCCAGATTGATAGCTCTAGGAGCCAAAATCTTCCCATGACCCATAGACCAGAGAAGATGCAAGAAGAGGTGATGAACGCTTCCTTTGACCATGTGGAGGAGGCTAGAAAGACTTGGAGTGTTCACAGAGGGCTAAAGGACTATGAGGGGGAATACAGGCACTAATAGCAGATAAAGACCTCAAGACCTCTCCAATCTGCCCATTTTCTTTACTTATAATACTGCAGACCTTACCTGATTTCTGGTTTTATCTTCACTTCCTCATAGCTAACGATCTTTGGCGCTTGCCCTGTGCTTTCTTGAGTTCTGATACCACTTTGACCCCCAGCAGCTTCTCTAGGAGGCTTTGTGTCTAAGACGCCCACACAAACATTTACATGGAGATCCATCTAAGGTAGACAGAACTCTTAGAGCCACAGGGAAAGGGTTAAAACTGATTCAGGATTAATTTACTTCAAGAGAAAAATTGCAGTCTGGGAAGAGTTACCCATCAGGTCTAACGGGGGCAGATTCACTGAGAGATTCTATGTTTAGTTATTTATTTATTTGAAGAGTTTTATATACCGTTATTCGGAAAGCCATCATAACGGTTTACAAAGGAATACATTTTAACAAAGAGGTTATTAGATATCAACAAACATGTTGTAGTAACAATAATGTTCCCTAATTCCTATCGATGCTGGGATGCCTATAGACCCGGTTCATCTGCAAGTGTCTAGGAGAGTTGGAAGATGTCTGGTTATCATAAAACCAAGATCTTTATTTCATCTAAAACTTAACCCTGTGACTACCATTCTCTATCGAACGGTGACAGACAGGACTTGAAGGTTCACTATGATAAATTCTGCCGTGTTTTTCCGGCCCTCGGTTAAGTTGTGCCAAGTTTCTTCACAGCAGCTCTGACAAAATATCATAACAGGTAGAAAGCCAACGTGGGCTAGGTTTGTTCTAATGGAATTGGTCCAAACCTTTTATGGGACACATTTCAATCTAGGTGCAAAGTATGAGTGTGCACGTGCACTCACGTAACCTTAGTGAATTGCTGCTGCTGCTCTTTCTGTGAGCAGATGGAAATACAATTACATCCTCAATCTAAGGATCGCCTGCTTTTGAATCCATGCATACTGTGAGCCATTTCACAGGATTCGGTTCTCACGCCAGCTGGATCCCTTTGGAAAGGGTCCCTCCCATTGTAACCGTTTCCCATAAATTAACCCTTTATCTACTCTGCCTCCAGCAAAATGAACACCCAAATAGGTTTATACATCACAAAACAGAAAAGCGAAGCCTTAATCTCACGTTTACAACCTCTGCAAAAGGGTCGCTGGGGCATAAATTGGAAATAATGCACAACACGGCGCTTGGCAAAGGGATTTCCGTGCCCGAGCTTTTCTTTTTTTCTGCCGATTTCCATGTTACGTGAGCTTTCAGGAGCACAGAGGTCCCCTCCTACAGGATCTCTAAGGCTCCCCTACAGCGATATTGCTGGAGAATGCCAATGTCTCCCACCACAGCAGAACGAAATGAGAACACCTTAATTATGTACTGTATGTTCCACTTGTTGGATAGGGGGGTATAAATATAATTTTAAATAACATAAATAAATAAATATATGACTACAAGACTTCTCTGGAGCAAGGAAATGCAAACGCGGGGATTTCCATTCATCTGCCCAGCCCTTCACACCACACCACGTCCTTTGCTCTCAGCGGGGTCTCTCGCCGGCCCACAGAATTCCTAAACCCGAAACGTACCTTGTGTCCCGCCTGCTCAAGCAGGGTTTTGGTTTCCTGGATAGCCCGTCTCACAGCCGGTGGTGGCAGGAAATATCCATCCGTATCATAGTACCCGATGGTGAGGGGCGCGGTGCTGGCGTACACCTGCAGGGAGAGGAGAGGGGAGCCGGCTTATTGGCAGAGAGTGCTGTAGTGAGCCAGGCACCCCAGAAAAGGGCTCGTTCACGCTCAGGTTAGGACTATCTGTGAGAAGGGAAGTGGAGTCAGTTATAATAAAGAGTGGTAGCCTTTTGTTAAAGGTGATGGTTTCACTGGGATAACTTTTGATTCTTTAAAAGGCCCTTAGGGTTTCAGTCACTCTGAGGCTCTTCTGCTCTCACAATCTTGTCCCGCCACGAGTCACCACACTGGCGCTCAGGTTGCTGTTCAACAATAAAAGTTGAACAGGTTTACAAACGTCCAATCAGCACAAAAAAAATTGTCTCAGTTTCTTATCCTCTAAATATACACAACATTCAGTTCAGTCAGCTCACATGGGTAGGGACTGGCCTTTCCTGGGAACCCTCCAGAACCTGTTAAGCAGGCAGATACCGTCTCTCTTCCCTCAACTTTGTCCCCTTAGATGAGTTTTCAGTGGAAAATTCCCCCGTGCACAGGTTTCTTTTCCCACGAGCAAGGCAGCTTCTCTCCCTTGAAGAATTCCCCACTTTTCAGGTATAATTTCCTCATCTCTCTTCTGATGAAATGGAGGTATTCTTCCTGATCTCTCATCCCACTCTTCTCCACCCCGGGAGCTCTGGGCACCTCTCCCTTTGGCCCCTCCTGCCATGACCTTCCAGAAATCCTCTTCTGGTAGAATCTCCTCTCCCAGGACTTCCCTGTGGCCTAATGCCACCGCTACCCCTTTCAGATTTCAAGTCATTCTCGTGCACTCCTCTGCATGTACTGACTCCCATGAGCCCTCCCAAGTCCTCCTACCACGCTAACATCACATTACAGGCAAGGGCTGGTTGAGACCCCACACCATGGGCACTCATAAGAACTTGCCATGCTGAGTCAGACCAAGGGTCCATCAAGCCCAGCATCCTGTTTCCAACAGTGGCCAATCCAGGCCACAAGAACCTGGCAAGTACCTGGAAAGCATCGGACAAGTTCCAAAGGTTTTTTGCTATCAGAAAACTCACCCATTGTCTTAGCTTTCCTCTCTGGTTGTTTGCTGTTACCTGTCCTCAGTAATACACCTGACATTTCCATCCTTGTCAATGACAAACAGCAGGCCTGATGCTGGTGCCTGTGCACCGGTTGTGTGTGGCTAACACGCGTGGCACCTAGATCCGTGCTTTGCAGTCATCGCACCACTGGCGCCCAGTTCTCAAGCAAGGGCCCAGAAGTAACATCCCTGCTCAGCAGTAATAAGAACTGTGATCCCATCTCTGTGGGCATAAGCTGTGCTTATAGAATTGAAAAGCAGGTGAATAGTTTGGTGCAGCTCTGTATGTGCTTAGAGGAACTAAAAAATAATATCCATTCCCAAGCGAAGCAAAACCAAACCAAAACAAGGAAAATTAAGTATTAATTGTATAGTGCCACATGAGGGCATGGCGCTGCACTAGACAATCCTCACAATTACGATGTCCCTGCCCCATGGAGCTAACACTCAGAGCTGGAAGGTGATACAGAGCATGATGGAGAGGAGAACAACCCTGGGCAGAATATAAGAATTTGGAAGTAAATGAAGTCTTTCCTGCACTCTCCTGTTTGTATCGAGCCATGGCACGACCGCACCTTGAGTACCGTCTGCGGCTCTGGTCGCCCCATTTCCAAAACTACATAGCCAACAGAGAAAAGGGACAGAGAAGGGCAACTAAAATGATAAAGGGGATGGGATGGCTCGCTTATGGAGAAAGGTTAAACAGATCAGGGCTCTTGAGCATGGAAAGGAGAAGACTGAGAAGGGATACGTTTGAGATTTATAAAATAAGAACATAAGAAAATGCCATACTGGGTCAGACCAAGGGTCGATCAAGCCCAGCATCCTGCCTCCAACAGTGGCCAATCCAGGCCATAAGAACCTGGCAAGTACCCAAAAACTAAGTCTATTCCATGTTACCGTTGCTAGTAATAGCAGTGGCTAATTTCTAAGTCAACTTAATTAATAGCAGGTAATGGACTTCTCCTCCAAGAACTTATCCAATCCTTTTTTAAACACAGCTACACTAACTGCACTAACCACATCCTCTGGCAACAAATTCCAGAGTTAATTGTGCGTTGAGTAAAAAAGAACTTTCTCCGATTAGTTTTAAATGTGCCCCATGCTAACTTCATGGAGTGCCCCCTAGTCTTTCTACTATCCGAAAGAGTAAATAACCGATTCACATCTACCCGTTCATGAGTGAGGTGGAACGGGTAAATAGGGAGCAGTTATTTACCCTTTCAAACAACACTAGGACTAGAGGACTCTCCATGAAATGAGCAACCGGCAGATTTAAAGCAAATCTTAGGAAACATTTTTCTCACTCAGCGCACAAACAAGATTATGGACTCTGTTGCCGGAGGATGTGGTCAAGGCAAGTAACATAGTGAGGTTTCAAAAAACGACTAGACAAGATCCTGAAGGAAAAGTCCACAAACAGTTATTAGCCAGGTAGACTTGGGAAAGCCAGCGCTCACCCCTGGGTGTGAGAGACAAGAAATAGAGCAACTTTTGGGGATCTGACAGGTACTTGTGACCTGGATTGGCCACTGTCGGAAACAGGGTGCTGGGCTCAATGGACCTTGCTCTGACCCAGCATGGCACCTCTTTTGTTCTTATCTACTTATTATTGTATGCAATGTGCAGATATTTTAGTGAAAAATCTTTATTTCACAACAGTAAAATATTAGCAAAACATTGGCTAGAGGCCCTATATTATCACAATGTTATACTTTAGATGCCTCAGCAATTTGGGTGAAAGCCAAGGCAATTCTATTTTTAAATAAAAAAGAGAGAGGGAGAAGACCTGAAAATGTGAATTTTTAGAGTACATCAATCCACCAGAAGCAAACCAACCCCACTACGACATGACCTGCGGGCCAGTTTCAGACGCTGGCTCTCTCTTAGTGAGAAACCCCTTCTAGTGGTGAAAGGTAGCAGAGCTTCTACAGCTTGATCGACAGCAGCGCCTCCTTTAGGCTGACTGGTCAAGCTGCAGTTACTGGGTCTGGGCCCCAGCCGAGATGTCCCCTCGCAACTTTAAACTGCTGTGGGCAGGACATAAATCTGCCTGATCCTTTACCTCGTCTCTGAAGGGGACGGGAGGCACGGAGGGGTCCAGGTGGAACATGTGGTCGCACAGGAGCGCCTTCATGCACAGCGCCAGGCTGTCCACGTCCCGCGCCATCGGCCCCGGCATCATCACCGCTACAATTTAAAAGTACAGACATACATAAGAAGCAGCCCCTGGCTAACCTCCTGCAACTGGAGTCTCTGTGGGCTGAGATAACGTTTTCATTAGACCAGCAAAAAACACCTGTTGCAGAACCTGAGCTCCGAAGGACTCGTAAGTCTCAGTCCCCATGTGGAGAAGGGGGCCCGTGTGGTTTCGAGAGGCTGTGGACCATGATAGCCTTGCTGCTGGCCCTTTAAAAGTTATCATGGCCTACAGAGACTCCGTAGGGCTACCAGTTCAGTTCACTACGGAACGGGCAAGTTCACTTCTGTCAGAAGTGCAAGGGCAGGAGCAGGGAGTAAGTGCAAAGCCACATAATGTTGCTTTACAGTTCCAGGAGCTGCTCAAGCCCGGTCTTCACTTTTAAAGGCAAAGGGGATCTGAGACGCAGGAAAAATGTGCTTCATTCACACCTGGGACCAGATTAGGGTCATTAAAGGCTTCCTCATGCTCAGAATACAATTTCCACTTTCACAGTGAAAGTCCTGTTGCTTTGGCACTGTGTGTGGGACCTTGACATAGGATACGTTAATGGAGATTAGGGATTGCTTCCTTAACGAGGTAAGATTTCTTCTCCTCCCACCTACGCTCTATAAACACAGCCACCGGTGGCTCAGAATTCAGGACAAGTCTGGGAAGAGAACCTACAAGTTAAGATATTTATTATCCCTCTTGATATTCTAAAGGTCCGTGTGGGTAAACTTTCTCCCTGACAAGATATAAAGAAGCAGTGACGGAGGCAGGGCCACGTTTTAGCTTGTGAGCTTTCACACTGCTGTGGATCGATGGAGGACTTGGTTTTTTCCATTGCTGTTCAATCCCGAAACATAAAATTCAATATAAAATGATTGAAGGAAAAGCTTTTAAGCGTCTCCTTTTCACGCTTCCTCCTCCCCAGCCTTCGGGGGTTTCTGGGGCTGTGAAAGCCGTGCTTTATCCAATGGCAGCACCTGCGTGCTTTTACCCATCTCTAAATCCTAGGCAGTCCAAAAGAGGGCAAGCGAAGGTGCGACCTACCTGAGGACATCCCGCTGACGGGAGTGCTGCAGCCGAAGCCACTAGAGAAGGGAAGACAGAAATAGCAAACAAATAAGAAATAAAAGTGATCTGGATTCACAGGCCGTCTTTGCAATAATCAGTGCTTAAAGTGCATGTTCAGAGCAGGCAGAGGAAAGCTGTGATATGTGTTAGGCTCCAAAGCTATGACTGCAGCTCCAGAAGGAAACAGATAGAGGTCATGCAGAGGAGGCAACAAAGGCATTCCCCAATCTGTCGTATAAAAAGGACCTCAATATGTATGAAACCAGAGGAGAGGAGGAAGAAAGGGAAGATGTTAGAGACAGCGAAATATTTCAGAGCTATAAATAACGTACAGTCAGCAAACATTATTTTCACTGGCTTGAAAGTTCTAGAATAGGAGGCCATATACATCTTTCCCCGTTCTAATTTCTGGCAAAAAAATGCCACAAATCTTTCATTCATTTTTCACCAAAAGCTCACATAAGCAGGTTATCAGGATAGAGATAGATATATAGAGATAGAGATAGATATATATAGATATATAGATATATATTTTTCCCCAGAATCTCACCACCCTTGTTTTGTGTGCGAAATTGATGTTTTTTGCAAATACATTGTACAGAATATTTGGACAAAAGGTTTTGCAAAAAAAAGCAAAAACCGCCAAGTTCTGATGAAAAGAAACACTTTCTTGTGAGCATCCTCGACCAACGGGAGTTGAGCCAGAAACGTTCAGGTGTTACAGGCTCTGACCTCAGTTGTAATTGTCCCCCTCACCACTAGAGGGGGCACAGTTGAAGGGAAACCAGTATCTCTTAGAATCCCGTTTCCTGCAACACTGCCTTGCTTCTATTTTACAGCATTCGCACTAAGGAGAAAAGGTATTTCTCAGCACCACACAGCTTCCAGGACATGCAGGCTGTACCTGACTCGGTTTCCCGAGGGCTTGATGCCACAGACCCCACAGAAGCTGCAAGGCATGCGGATACTGCCCAGCACGTCTGTCCCCATGCCCAGGATCGAGCCTCCTCCCGCAATCAGAGCTGCCTCTCCTCCCGTGGAGCCACCGCATGTCTTCTTGTTGTTGTGAGGATTGAGGGTCTGGCCGAAGATAGAGTTGCTGCAGTCGAAGCTAGATGGGATGGAAAGCAGGAGGTTAAGATTTGGTAGACCTATTTCTCCCTACAGGACCTCCCCAACACCCAGGCTCTTGCTATTTCCCTTCAGGCACTCCTAGGCAGGCAGCTGACCTCAGCTTTGGTCATCTCAGGTGCTACTACTGAGTCTAGGATCCCCTATAAACCAGAATAGGTCAAAAGCCATCTGGCACTGGCCTGTGTGGAGGGAGGTTCGGCTGTCTCTGTCATAACTCCCATGGGGCCTTAAATTTAGAGTCAAGAGATGAGGGTTCCCCGTATGCTCCCTGCCCACTTCTCTGTAGAGTGCATGCCCTGGGACCACACTGACCAAAGGGGCAAAGCAGAGCAAGGGGACAGCCATGTTTGGGGCTTTGCCACTGTCTTCTTTTGCCCAGGCAAGAGAATTTGGGAGTTTAGGCACTTTTACAGAATTAAATAATAAATGAATGTATATAAATATATTCAGTTAATAGCCCTAAAAAATATTACATTTATATATTTATGTAAACCAACCTGATTTGATATTTGTATCGAGAACGTCGGTATATAAAAATGCTAAATAAATAAATAAATTACATGTTGATGCCACGTTGTAATTGCCAACTGTGTTGTGTAACCTGCAAATCAGTTGATTAAAAAAAAAGTTATCTAAAAATGTATCTGCAAAAATGTCATTGTACTTGAGCTTCTGAGTTCACCAAACTCCATTCTTCGGATGTGGCCAAATGTGGTTTCAAAAACTTGTGTACATCAGGAGATAATTCTTCTGCTGGCCCAATGAAAGGTATCGGAGGCCACAAAAAGCCCACTGTTCTCCAGGACCAGCTCAGCTACACCATCTCCCTCCTCCAAATCCTCCCCTTCCCGCCGCCCTCCTTCAGGGGGGCTCTAAGAGACATCCCAGAAATGAGTCTGAAACTTGGCCACACTAGCACACTGCTGAAAGAGTACTGGAAGAGTATCATGGTATTGGAAGAGTACTGGAAGAGTATCAGGGTATTGGAAGAGTATCAGAGTATTGGAAGAGTATCAGAGTATTGGAAGAGTATCAGAGTATTGGAAGAGTATCAGGATACTGGAAGAGTACGTTACTTGATCATGGACTGCGGGATGTTGGTCTTAACAAACGGAATTGCTCCCTGTTTCTTCAGCACTTGCACGACCACAGAGTCCTCTGGATCCGTCACGCCAAGGAAGTGCACCAGCCCACAATGAGAGTCGTGCCCCTACGGGAGAAGAAGATGCATGAAGCATGCAGGGCTGACAGATCTGGCAACAGTGGCCGCAAATGTTAGCAGGAATGTAGCTGTGCATAGACCCTATCCAGCCTAGAGTTTCTTTTTTTTTTTGTCCTGTATTTTATTGGTTATGTTTTTATACTTTTCTGGAATGACAGAGAAGCACCTTTTATTATGGTCACATCACCACTCTATAAATCTCCTTCCTATGCTTTGTTCCTATTTTACATCTGTCTGTGTGAAGCCCTGATTTAAGATCTGAAGTGGCGTAAGTTTCGTGGATCGCTGCAGTCACCACATAAACCATGGTCCAGAATTTGGAGCCCCTCTCAGTCTCTGCTTAGCTGAAGTCTTAGCCTGACTTGGTATTTAAGTATTGAAACAGTGGTCTGTTCACATCAGGCAGGTTGAGACCATGCACCGGCCGTGGGAGCTGAAACAGGAGATTGTAAAGGAACTTGCAGGATCAACATTTGTTTTCTCCAATATCCCCTATTAACCTCAGGGGCCTCACTGTAACCCTCACGGTGTGCATTGATTCTCCATGGGATATCTTGTTACATATCGCACCGCTTACCATTCTTTCACGTCTGTACTTACTGTAGCAGGCTGCAGCTGTTAGTTTAAAAAAACAAACAGATGTGCCTTAGTTACCAGATCTGATGATGGTGTGCAATAAAGAGCCAGCCTTTGCCAGTTCCAGTAGGTGCAGGAAGAGACCTGGCGTTGACCTTATTCGTTAGAGCCTTATTGCCATAATTATGTTTGAACTAATAAGGACTCATCCAGCTACCTTGCTGTAAGAGGTCTGGGCCGCCTCTCCTGCTATTGTGGCAACCCCCTACCCCGGGTTGGCCACCAGATGTCATTATCCCTGTTCAGGAGCCATCCACCCCCTCACGCTTCCCACCTGGAGGGCTGTGGTTGGATGCCTCAGTGCTATTTGGCCCATTCATTTTAGAACAGGTTGGGATCAGTTTGAGGAAACCTCGGAACAGAGAGGACGTTTAAGTTTTACTCTCTGGTGAGGCCTCCCAGCTCCGGTTACAAGTGAGACCTCACCGTGCACTCCCTGCCAGAGGGTCCTTCTACCACTGATTTACAGAAGAGAGAGATTTTTACGCCCGATTCCCTTTTGGGGTGAAAGGGCTCTTAACCAGAGCCCACTCTGAACCCTAGGTGGACGGGCACCAGCGACAGACAGGGAGGGCTGAAGGTGTGGCCAGCCTTATCTTTGGAAGTATGTTTTGGACACAGACAGTGTGGGGAGGTTTTTGGATCACCCCCTCCCCACAGAGATTGCAGTGCTTAGGTGGCCTGATCCCCTTCTGACTTTCCCCCAGTAACAACAAGCAAGGATGAAAGAGAAACACTGGGAGACCCCCAACCGGATCCCACCCAAGGGACCTGGTCAGGCTGGGTATCCACAAAGGAGGAGATGAAGCAAGGTAGGATTTTTTTTCTGGATTCCCAGGTTAGGCGCTGGGTGAGCCTTGTACAAGTAACATCACCACCGGGAGCTCCACCCAGATGCAGGAACAAAAGATTCCTACCTACAGAGAAAATCATTCCTGCATGACAGTCAGATGTAACTTCAGTACTATGGGCAAATGGACTTTAGCACCCAGATCCTGGTCCTGTCTGATTTGTCCCACCACCTCACCCCATGGGATGCACCTGCAGCCCTCACACACTGAAAGCAAGTCACCATGGTCCGGGCCATACCCCAGGATTAAGAGTTAAGCATGGGAGTAAAATGCTAGCCGGAGCAGCCCCGAAGAGAAAATAAATGTGTTTGCTTGCCCTTGGGACTGAAACCCCTAGTAAGGGTTAAACTATGGAAGGCAAAGGATTGCGGAAAGGGATTCAGCAGCCCTCGGACAGCTGTGGTGCCCATGACCATAAAGCCTGTGGAACGCAAGTTAACAGACTGCCAGCAACAGCTTGGGAAAGGGAAAATGCAGCAAATACCTTGAAGCCCACATTGTCCTTTAAGCTTATCGGGACCCCGTAAAGAAGACCTTTCTCTTTCTGCTCTTTGATATGCTGGAGCTGAGCCTCGCACTCGGGAAGGAAGTCCGTCAGGCAGTTCAGTTCGCTGTTCACCTCCAAGGCCTGGAAATGAAAAAGTGGGCAGAAGTGAGGAGTGAAAATGAACTGTTTCTATGCAGAGCGGGGATGATGCGTGATCTTTGTACAGAACAATCTCCTCCTACACTGCCAACCTCCCGACAGGGACCTGGCACATGAAGCAACAGCTGAAACGAATGAAGAAAGGGACCTGAGCATAGCTGTCAGTGCACATCTACCTTTCTGTCTCCTCCTTCTCCTCCTACACTGCCAACCTCCCGACAGGGACCTGGCACGTGAAGGAACAGCTGAGACGAATGCAGAAAGGGACCCAAGCATAGCTGTCGGTGAATGTCTACCTTTCTGTCTCCTCCTTCTCCTCCTACACTGCCAACCTCCCGACAGGGACCTGGCACGTGAAGGAACAGCTGAGACGAATGCAGAAAGGGACCCAAGCATAGCTGTCGGTGAATGTCTACCTTTCTGTCTCCTCCTTCTCCTCCTACACTGCCAACCTCCCGACAGGGACCTGGCACGTGAAGGAACAGCTGAGACGAATGCAGAAAGGGACCCAAGCATAGCTGTCGGTGAATGTCTACCTTTCTGTCTCCTCCTTCTCCTCCTACACTGCCAACCTCCCGACAGGGACCTGGCACATGAAGCAACAGCTGAGACGAATGCAGAAAGGGACCCAAGCATAGCTGTCGGTGCACATCTACCTTTCTGTCTCATCCTCCTCCTCCTACACTGCCAACCTCCCGACAGGGACCTGGCACGTGAAGGAACAGCTGAGACGAATGCAGAAAGGGACCCAAGCATAGCTGTCGGTGAATGTCTACCTTTCTGTCTCCTCCTTCTCCTCCTACACTGCCAACCTCCCGACAGGGACCTGGCACGTGAAGGAACAGCTGAGACGAATGCAGAAAGGGACTCAAGCATAGCTGTCGGTGAATGTCTACCTTTCTGTCTCCTCCTTCTCCTCCTACACTGCCAACCTCCCGACAGGGACCTGGCACGTGAAGGAACAGCTGAGACGAATGCAGAAAGGGACCCAAGCATAGCTGTCGGTGCACGTCTACCTTTCTGTCTCATCCTCCTCCTCCTACACTGCCAACCTCCCGACAGGGACCTGGCACGTGAAGGAACAGCTGAGACGAATGCAGAAAGGGACCCAAGCATAGCTGTCGGTGAATGTCTACCTTTCTGTCTCCTCCTTCTCCTCCTACACTGCCAACCTCCCGACAGGGACCTGGCACGTGAAGGAACAGCTGAGACGAATGCAGAAAGGGACCCAAGCATAGCTGTCGGTGAATGTCTACCTTTCTGTCTCCTCCTTCTCCTCCTACACTGCCAACCTCCCGACAGGGACCTGGCACGTGAAGGAACAGCTGAGACGAATGCAGAAAGGGACCCAAGCATAGCTGTCGGTGCACGTCTACCTTTCTGTCTCATCCTCCTCCTCCTACACTGCCAACCTCCCGACAGGGACCTGGCACGTGAAGGAACAGCTGAGACGAATGCAGAAAGGGACCCAAGCATAGCTGTCGGTGAATGTCTACCTT